>NC_134337.1:0-300000 GCF_964195595.1 Calonectris borealis | reverse complement strand
GGGCTAGGTGTTGTCCGAAAAGCGGATTCGTGCCCGGCGTGGAAGGAACCAATTCCACACGCTCAGGAGAGAGATTGTTTTATTCAGGCCTGGGTGCTCGGTGGACTTGCCACAAATGAAGCACACCGGGTCTAATTGCCTTTCTGTTTGTATCCATGCTTCTCATACATATTTTCAGTTTCTCTTTTACATATTCCTTAAATTTCCGAGAACCGATTATAATATTACATCATCCTAGACACATGCGCACTAAAGCCTTTAGGGTCTCCTTGAGGGTCTCGGGTGGTCTCTGGTGGTCGGCTGGGTAGTGAACTCTTCGTGAACCTGTTCCTTTCTTTCCTTATAAGGTCGAGGTTTGTCTCCGAGCCACGTCTGGACTACGTTTGTTTACGGTTCTCGTTTGCAAGGTTACTCTTCACTAGAGTCTAACACTGCTTCCAGGAGACACGATTTAGACTACAATTCTACACGCCTGCAAACACCACACCTGCTAGTTCCCTAACTTCTAAGCCACAAGTCTTCATTGTGTAGAATTACAGAAGCGAGCCGAGGTACTGGGGCTCCTGGTTGCTGGGCCCTGGGAGTGCTGGGTACCATGCATAATTGGGTGCAGGGTATGTCTTGCTGGTGGATGCTGGGCACTGGGGCTGCTGGGTGCTGGGCATGTCTCGATGCTGTGTGTTGGCGGTGGGTGTGCTGGGTTGTGCGCATGTCCGGGAATTAGTGCTGGGCCCTGGGAGTGCTGGGTGCGGGGAGCTAGGGGTGCTGGCTGTGGGCATTTCCAGGTACTGGTCATGACCAGTGCTGGTTGTTGGGTCTTGGGGGTGCTGGGCATGTGCAGGTGCTGGGCACGTCCGGATGCTGTGTGCTCGGCACTTGGGGTTCTGGGTGGTGGGCAGTGAGAGTGCACACCAAACAGCCACCATCCAGCACGCCCACAAGTCTCACACCCAGCACCCGCAGTGGCAGGAACCAGCATACCCAACACCCAGCTTCCAGCACACCCACTGCCCAGGACCTGCATACGCTGCATTGAACCCAGCACCCCCAGCACCCAGTAACCGATAGCCCCAGCGCCCAGCACGCCAGGGTCCAGCAACCAACACACGCACACGCCCAGCACCCAGCACCCCCACCGCCCAAAACCCAGCACCCCGACGTGCCCAGCACACAGCAGCCCCAGGGACTACCACCCCCAGCGCCAAGCACCCAGCACCACCATTGCTCAGCACCTGGACATGCCCAGCACCTAGCACCACCCCCCCCAGTGCCCAACACCCAGCACCCACACGTACCCAGCACAACCAGGGCCCAGCACACAGTACACGCACATGCCAGGAATCCAGCACCCTCACAGCACAGCACCCAGCAACCCCAGCACAGCCACCCAGCACCGGATATGCCCAACACCCAGCACTGCATATGCCCAGCACCCGGTACCTCCAGCACCAAGCATCCAGCACCAAGACATACCCTGCACTCAGTTTTGCATATTGCCGAGCAATGCCAGGGCCCAGCACCCCCAGTACCTAGCACCCAGCACTCCCACTGCCCAGTACCCAGCACCCCGACATGCCCAGCACCCAGACAAACATGCCCAGCGCCCAACACACCAGAACACAGCAAACCAGCCCCCAAGAACCCCACTGATCAGCACATAGCACCTGGACATGCCCAGCACCTGCAGCACTCAGTGACTTGCGGAAAACAGACTCCACAATCTGTGAGATTGTAAAGTAGGTATGTTTATTCAGCGCTGGGCAGCACGGGGGGTAACCCCACCAAAGTCGTGCGCGCCTCAACACGGTACTTGCCAGAAATATATACAGCGAAATGTTGCATATAGATAATACGCCTATACATATGCATGACCTATCCCCGCTTTGTATTAAAATAAGCTTCAAGACGTTATTTCCATGAGCCCCTCCTATCTACGCTTGCGCATTGCCTCCTGGTGGTGGTCGTCGGGGGTCGTGGGGATGAAGGTTAGTGGTTCCTCTTCGTCACCGCTAATAACCCCCGTCTTTGCGCAGACTCAGTTGTTCCTTGGCCTTTACCCAAATCACAGGGTTGGTTTCAACTGGCTTCGAACAAACTCCTGGTTCTTATCAGGAACTGTTGTTGCGATTCCTCCGCTGAGCCTTACAAAAATGTTGCAACTAATGTACTAAGTCATTTCGCCCATAGTTTCAATTCTTTAATCACTCATCCCTTCTCGTTCACCCTTTCATTCCCCCCTTTTCTGAAGAGTTAGTAAATTCTTTTACTATGTTCGGTTTAACATAATGTTTCTTTATCTAGTGTCTTTTCGAAATATTTATTGGACTCCAGTCTACGTCGTAGTTGATTTTTCTTCCATTCACTGTAAGAGTCTCCTGTGTTTTTGAAACACCATAGACTACATCGAACTGTAATGCAGAGAGCTATAAACATAATAATAATTATTATTATAATAAACAGTTGTCTAAGCCATGTTAAATTCGGTAACCAAGAGGTAAGTTTCTCCCATAGTTCCTGAAGGCCCCAAGATGTATCATCTCTAGTTACTTCATGGAAAAGTTTAGCTTGCTTCCAAATTTGAGATAGGTCCTTTTCCACTTGTCGCTCATGATTGATATATGTACAACATCGCTCTCCTATAACCGTACACAACCCTCCTTGCTGAGCGAACAACATATCCAAACCCAACCTATTTTGGAGAGTTACCTTACTCAGGGAGGAAACCTCTTCCTGGAGGGCTTTGATAGCTTCAGCGGTGCTATTACTTAAAATTTCTAGAGCGGCCGATATATTTACTAAAGCCTTCTCTAATTCACTTACTCCTAACCAGGGGAGAAACCACCTAGCAAAACTATGGAATCCAGTATTTCTTTCTATTAATGGATTAGCATTCCGTTTTCCTCTAAATTGTTTCATATAGGTTCGTAACAGTCCATTTGATCCCACCCAATCTGTAAGGTTTCGTTTAGTTTCAATATCTGGTATTATAATTCCCATAGCACATTTACCTGCCCATCCCAGAGGCAATACTTTATATCCCTTGGATCCACAAATCCAGTACCACCCTCGTCCAACTGGGGTGGGCCAGCCTTTGGGAGTAGTATTACTTCTTCGTCTAGTTTGTTTGCTAGCCCACATATTTGCACTTCCATAACTAATATACGAGGTGCAATTGGGATATCTCCTACAAATTTCAAATTTTCACACCCTGTACTCGTGCGATTTCCCCCTATATTGCTCTCCATTCCTGTAATATTCTCTATTCGGCACCTTTGAACACAAGGCACTCCTTGGGTATCGTTCCACAATGAGCTTAAATCAATCATCCAATTTAGATTCTCTTGTCCAACGTCTATGTATTCTTTAAGGGACATGTTCTGAAATGCCTTGGTTATTCTAGAATCATTTGAGAAAATTGTGGCAATTACTGGATGACCACTACCTAGACTCTTTGGCAGGTGTGAACACATCCAGCAATTAGTCCAATTCATAACTCCAGCGATTTTATTATGGAGCTGTAAAAAGGTATTACTTTCCCACGTATAAACTGTTCTTGCCCATAGTCCTATTATACCTACGATGAATACCCATGAATACCCATTTTTTGTTGAAAGTGTAATTTTAGGGGCCCAGCTGGTGTTGATTTCCATAGTGACCGAGGGGCCTTTTTCACTCTGGTATGATGGATCCAGGCTCTCTGTTCTTCAATCTTGATTGCCGTGAAGGAGGTAAGGAGTACCTGGAATGGTCCTTCCCACTGTGGCTCCAAAGTCTTTTCTGTAAGAGACTTTATATACACATAGTCCCCAGGTTGTATGTTATGTATAGGCCCATCCAAACCCCTACTTTGAGTCCCAACCACATGCTTCTCAATTTTACTGAGTTGTTTGCCTAATGCCACCATATAGGAGGTCATGATTTCATCCCCAACTTGTGTAGACATCCCTTTCTGTATTCTATAGGGTCGTCCATACAAGATTTCAAAAGGGCTCAGTCCTTCTCTTGCTCTTGGCCTAGTTCGTATGCGCAAAAGAGCCAAAGGAAGAGACTGAGGCCAGGCCAGGTTAGTTTCCTGTCCCAATTTCACGATCTGCTGTTTGATTAAGTGGTTCATTTTTTCTACTTGGCCACTTGACTGAGGGCGATATGGGGTATGAAGCTGCCAATCTATGCCCAAATGGCGGCTAATTTGTTGTACTACTTTTGAGATGAAATGTGGTCCTCTGTCAGAAGATATGGTTGCTGGAACCCCAAAACGTGGTATTATTTCTTGTATTAATGTTCTAGTTACCTCCCGAGCCTTGGCTGTTCTGGTAGGGAATGCCTCTGGCCAACCTGAAAAGGTATCAGTCAACACCAATAAATATCGATACCCCCCTTTTCTTGGGAGTTCTGAAAAGTCGATCTGCCATTGTTGTCCAGGCCCGTTGCCTTTCCCAATTTGGCCCATTTCTGGTTTGGGGGTATTCTTGGGATTAATCTGGAGGCAAAGATCGCACTGTTGAGTTACTTGTCTCACAGTGGTGTATAGATTTTTGGCTGCGATCTCTCTAATTAGATGTTTATATAAGGCTTCTGCCCCCCAATGTCTCTTCTTATGTTCCTCCCTTATCAGAGACCATGTTAGATAGGAGGGAATGATTAGTTTCCCTTGTGGGGTGAGAGCCCACCCCTCTTTATTATATGTCCCTTCTAAATCTGTAATAAGCTTTTGATCTTCTTTTGTATATTCTGGCTTACTTTCTAGGGAGATTCGCCCGTCAGGGACTAAAGCTCCTTCTGTTTTTACCTTTGCTTTGGCTGCCTGTTTTGCCTCTCTGTCCGCCAGCTCATTTCCTCTTTCCAACTCCGAATTCACTTTCTGGTGCGCTTTAATGTGCATGATCGCCACTTTCTCAGGGAGTTGGACTGCCTCCAACAGTTTCAGGATCTCCTCTGCATGTTTGATGTTTTTACCCTGTGTGTTCAGTAATGCTCTCTCCTTCCAGATTGCTCCGTGCGCATGTACAACTCCAAAGGCATACTTCGAGTCTGTATAGATATTCACAGCTTTGCCTCGGGCCAATTCCAAGGCGCGAGTTAGAGCAATTATTTCTGCCTTCTGTGCAGAGGTATTCATGGGCAAAGGCCTTGACTCTATTACTTCCTGACTGGTGGTAATGGCATATCCGGCATGTCTTTTACCACTTAGGACATAGCTGCTTCCATCCGTGAACCAATTTTCCGTGTTTTCCATAGGACTGTCTCTCAGGTCCGAGCGGCTCGAATATGTTGCTTCTATGGTTTCCAGACAGTCATGATGCACTGGTTCTCCTGTGTTTTTACTGAGGAAAGAGGCTGGATTGACAATGTTAGTGACTACAATCTCCACATCATCTTGTTCTACCATTATAGCCTGGTATTTCAAGAATCTTTGTGGGGAAAGCCAGTGTCCACCTTTCGCTTCTAGTACTGCAGATACTGTATGGGACACCAACACAGTCATTTTCTGGCCCAGGGTGAATTTTCGGGCTTCCTGGATGTTTAGTACTACGGCCGCAATCGCTCGCAAGCATCCCGGCCAACCCTTTGCAGTTGCATCCAATTGTTTGGAAAGGTAAGCAACTGCTCGTCGATACGGGCCCAGATCTTGAGCTAATATGCCTAGGGCAATCCCCTGCTTCTCGTGGGAAAAAAGGAAAAATGGCTTACTTGCATCTGGGAGTCCCAAGGCTGGGGCCGACATCAGGGCCTTTTTTAGCAGCTCAAAGGCCCGTATGGTCTCTTTGTTCCATTTAAGGGGTTTCTGCTCAGTGGTCGTTAGTGCATACAGGGGTTTAACAAGCAGTCCATAGTTGTAGATCCACAGTCGGCACCACCCAGTCATCCCCAGGAAAGTTCGTAACTCCTTCACCGTTTGCGGTCTCGGAGTTTGGCATATTATTTCTTTTCGGGCCTGTCCCAAAGTCCTTTGTCCAGCACTGATTTCATAGCCCAAATAAATCACCTTGCGCTGTATTACTTGGGCTTTCTTCTTAGACACCCGGTACCCTTGGAGCCCCAAGAAATTTAATAGACTCACCGTCCAGGTGATGCAATCATTCTCTGTTTCGGTGGCAATCAGGATATCATCCACGTATTGTAGCAGTTTTCCCTTTTCAGATGGGATTTCCCATGATTCCAAGTCCTTTGCAAGCTGATTGCCAAAAATCGTAGGGCTCTTTTTGAATCCTTGTGGCAACACCGTCCAGGTGAGTTGAGTCTTGCGACCGGTTTTGGGGTTTTCCCATTCGAATGCAAATATTTTCTGGCTGACTTTATGGAGAGGGAGGCAAAAGAAGGCATCCTTCAGGTCTAAAACAGTAAACCAAGTTAGCTCAGGCGTTAATACAGTTAACAGAGTATATGGATTAGCCACTACGGGGTAGAGATCCTCAGTTATCTTATTTATAGCCCGTAGGTCCTGGACCACCCGATATGACCCGTCGGGTTTACGGACAGGTAGTATGGGAGTGTTAAAGTCAGATTCGCATTCCTTTAATAATCCCAGTTGCAAAAATTTTTCTATTATTGGCTGAATTCCCTCCCTGTCCTCCTTCCTTAGGGGATATTGTTTGATTCTTACCGGCTGTCGTCCGTCTTTGAGCTTAACCTCAACAGGTGAAGCATTCTTTGCTTTCCCGGGCACATCGGTGGCCCATACCCCGGGATATACCTGGTTCATGATTTCTTCGCTGATTTTTCCTTCTGTAGGAACACTAGTTAGCGATAAACTCATTATTTGGATATACTGCTGGTCATTTACCTCCAGAGTAATTTCTCCCTTTTCAAATTTAATTATTGCACCCAATTGTTCCAATAAATCCCTCCCCAAAAGTGCTTTTGGGGAGTTAGGCATGTACAGAAATTTGTGGATGCCCCATTGTTTTCCCAGTTTATAACTCAGAGGTTCACAAAAATATGCCTTTTCACTTTGGCCAGTTGCCCCTTTTACCATAATATAGTCACTTCCCAGGGGCATCAAGGCTTGATTCAAAACCGAATACGTTGCCCCTGTGTCAACCAGAAATTCTACTTTCTTTTGCTCCTTCCCTAGCTGCATTATAACCAGTGGATCCGCTAGGGTAGATTCCCCCGGTTCCCATCAGTCCTTTTTCACATGAGCCACTATCCTCCTCTTCTGATTATTCCACTCCTTTTCCTTCCTTTTCCATTTCTCCGGACATTCATTCTTCCAATGACCAATTCTTTTGCAAAATGCACACTGATCTTTGCCTAGCCGCCTAGGTCTCCTTTCTTCCTCTTCCCTAACAGCCGCTATTATTCTCCTCTGCCCTTGCCTATAACCCTCCTCTCTATTGCTAAACACTCTCCACGCTTCATCCAACAATACTTCCAAATTCCTGCTTTCTGTAGTGCGTAACTTCTGGAGCTTACGTCCAATGTCCCCGGTGGACTGACCTAGAAACAAAGAAACTAGCTGTTGTATCCCTACTTCAGACCCAGGGTCCAGTGGCGTATTACGGCGCATTGCATCCCTCAATCGATCCAGGAATTCGGATGGGGACTCAGAGGGACCCTGTTTCACTGCATACAAAACTGACCAATTTATAGTTTTGGGGATGGCCCTTTCCATTCCTCTTGAGATCCACTCTTGATAGCCTTGCAGTTTTTCTATATCTGCTGATCTATTTGGGTCCCATTTTGGATCCTGGAGGGGAAAAAATTCCTTTACATCCTCTCTTGTGATTTTGTAGTGATCCTCAGCCAAATCTCCTGCTGTTTTTAAAATCAACTGCTTCTCTGTTTCTGTCATATATTCTAATAGCAGTTGTATGTCCCTCCAATCAGGGTTGTGCTGTTTTATTATAAACTGAAAATGCTTGGTTACCCCTATCGGATCACTCCTATAATCCTTTGCAACTTTTTTCCATTCCCCTAAGTCAGTAGTGGAAAAAGGTACCTTGATTAGCATTGTCCCACCCTCGGGTCCTACTGCTTCTCGCAGGGGTGCCTGCAAGGCTGTCGGGACAGATTTCTTTCTGGTGCGGGAAGATACTGGGCTATCTGGGGGAGTGGAAGTTTCGTCCGAGTCCGCACCCCGTTCCTGTGGTCGAGGGGGAGGCTTAAACAGGTCAGTCAAGTCTGGCTCCGGTGCCTGATGGATTTTGTTTACTTTAATACACCGATGCCCAATACTGCACGCCGAACAGCATCGTCTCAATTTACTTTCAGATTTTTTGTTATTTTCTCGCTCAAGTGCAAGTACCATAGGGTCCTGCGGCAGCACCATCCCGCAGTCCCTTTGCCACTCCGGATGATTTCGGAGGGTGAAAAACATATCTGCATATGAAACTTCATCCAACTTCCCTTCCCTTCTTAAAAACAGCATCAATTGTAAGAGAGTATTGTAATCTATAGATCCATTGAATGGCCATTTAGCCTCACTTTCCAATTTATACAACGGCCACCATTGGTTACAATACTTAATGAGAGTCTTTTTACTTTCTGTCCCTCCAGTTCCAACAATATCCTTCCAATGGGCAAGCACACAGCCTAAGGGGCTTTTCTTCAAGATTTCCCTTTGAGTGTTACCCATTTCGTAACTCCCTCCTTATCCAATTCCCTCCTTCGTTTAAATATTCCCAGGGTTTGAGTCCAAACCACCGAAGAAGCGATCCCCTCTGTCTTGCTCCTTCATTAACATATAGAGACATTTACAATCTTTCAATCTTTCCATACATTACGCACACATAAAGACAAAGACATAATTGCCAGCCGCTCTCCTCGCGAAGGTCACAAAACAAAACTCTTGCACTCACTCCGCAGCTGCGCTGCGTCCCAAACACACAAATGGTTCTAACATAAAATACCCGGGCGTTTCATAGATAAAGCATACAACTCATATTCTGGCTGTTATCCCTCCAGCAGCTGCAAATATAAAAATAGCCCAACCGCAATTGCGGGGAGGTTCGCTTACCCTTCTCCTGCTTCTTATATACCAGTCATTAGCAGGTCCGTCCTGGTTCCCAACACTGGGATGCAGCGAAAACCTCGGATCCACTCGATCTACTCCCAAGATCGCTAGCGGCCGCTCTATCGGTCAGCGGATCCCCCTATTACCGTGCAGGGTACCCTCCTACCATACGGGGACTATGCTGCACGCCAGACGTCTCTGCGCGATTTACCAGCAGCCCCGGCCACGCGTACGACTTACAGGCCCCTCTCCTAAAACATACCTTTCCTTTCCGCGGACTCAGGAGGTTCATATCTACTCCCAGGGTGAACGGCTGGTAGTGGAGTCCCCTCCGAGGAAAGTGCTCGGGGCGCGCCTAGGGGCGTCCGCTTCTCAGCCGATCCCGCAGTGAAGCAAAGAAATCTCCTGGCTGGCTCGCCAAAACTGACTTGCGGAAAACAGACTCCACAATCTGTGAGATTGTAAAGTAGGTATGTTTATTCAGCGCTGGGCAGCACGGGGGGTAACCCCACCAAAGTCGTGCGCGCCTCAACACGGTACTTGCCAGAAATATATACAGCGAAATGTTGCATATAGATAATACGCCTATACATATGCATGACCTATCCCCGCTTTGTATTAAAATAAGCTTCAAGACGTTATTTCCATGAGCCCCTCCTATCTACGCTTGCGCATTGCCTCCTGGTGGTGGTCGTCGGGGGTCGTGGGGATGAAGGTTAGTGGTTCCTCTTCGTCACCGCTAATAACCCCCGTCTTTGCGCAGACTCAGTTGTTCCTTGGCCTTTACCCAAATCACAGGGTTGGTTTCAACTGGCTTCGAACAAACTCCTGGTTCTTATCAGGAACTGTTGTTGCGATTCCTCCGCTGAGCCTTACAAAAATGTTGCAACTAATGTACTAAGTCATTTCGCCCATAGTTTCAATTCTTTAATCCCTCATCCCTTCTCGTTCACCCTTTCATCAGCACCCCAAACACCCACCATACAACACCCCCACAGGTCTCACACACTTCCGCCCAGTGCCCGGAAACCAGCACACCCAACACTCAGCATCCAGCACCCCCACCCCCCAGCACCCAGTGCCCAGCACGCTGCACTTACACATGGCCAGCACCCGGACATGCTCAGCACCCAGCAACACAGGGGCACAGAACCCAGCACCCCCAGCGCCCAGAAACCAACCACCCCAGCGTCCAGCACCCAGTACACCCAGGGCCCAGCAACCAACACCCGCACATGCCCAGCACCCCCACCACCCAGCACAGGGACATGCCCAGCACCCAGCACACCCAAAGACCATCACCCCCAGCGCCAAGCACCCAGCACCGCCATTGCCTAGCACCCGGACATGCCCAGCACCCAGCACCACCACCGCCCACCACTGCCAGCGCACAGTACCCAGCACCCAGACATGCCCAGCACTCAGACATGCCTAGCAGGCAGCTTCCCAGCTCCCCATCGCCCAGAACCTCCAGTGCCCATCACCCAGCACCCAGACATGCCCAGCGCCCACCACACAGCACCCACACTGCCCAACACCCACACATACCCAGCACAACCAGGGAAGAGCACACAGCACACGCACGTGCCAAGAAACAAGCACCCCCAGAGCACAGAACCCAGCAACTCCAGAGCACAGGCCCAGCACCGGATATGCCCAGCACCCAGTACCTCCAGCACCAAGAGATACCCTGCACTCAGTTATGCATAGTACCCAGCAATACCAGGGCCCCGCAACCGCACCAGCCAGCACCCAGCAACCCGAGTGCCCGGCCCCCAGCAACTTCAGGGCCCAGCCCCCAGCACCCGCACATTCCCAGCACCCAGCAACCCCACTGCCCAACCCACCCCCCGGACATTCCCAGCACACAGCACCCCCAGCGACCACCGCCCCCAGCGCCCAGTACCCAGCACCTGGACATGCCCAGCACGCTACACACCAGAACACAGCAAACCAGCCCCCAACATCCCCAGTGATCAGCACGTAGCACCTGGACATGCCCAGCACCCAGCACGCCCAGTGCCCTGCACCCAGTACACCAAACACCCACCACCATACAGGTCTCGCAGCCAGCACCTCCCCAGTGCCCAGAAACCAGCGTATCCAACACCCCCACAGCCCAAGAACACGTTTACCCAGCATCCAGACATGCCCAGCACTCGGACATACACAGCACCCCCAGGGCCCAGCACTAACTCCCGGACAGGCACACAACCCAGCACCCCAACCGCCAACAAACAGCACCTGGACATGCCCACCACTCAGCAGCCCCAGTGCCCAGCACCCAGCACCGCAACAGCCAGCATCCCCAGCGTCCAGCACCCTCACTGCCGACCACCCAGAACCCCAAGTGCCGAGCACACAGCATCCGCACATGCCCAGCACCTGGACACGCCCAGCACCTGGTCATGTCCAGCAACTGAAATGCCCACAGCCAGCACCCCTAGCTCCCAGCAGCCAGCACCCCCAGTGCCCAGCATCAGTCATGCCAAGGACGAGGACATACCCAGCACCCAACACCCCAGTGGCCAACACCCAATACCCCCAGCACCCAGCAGCAAGACATACCCTGCACCCGCTTATGCATAGTACCCAGCACTCCCAGGGCCCAGCAACCAGAACCCACAGGACTTAGCACCCAGCAACCCCAGTGCCCAGCACCCAATACCCCCAGCTCCCAGTAGCCCCAGAACCCACCATCCAGCAGCAAGACATACCCTGCACCCGCTTATGCATAGTACCCAGCACTCCCAGCCCCCAGCAGTCGCGCTGCCCAGCACCCAGCAACCCCAGTGCACAGCACCCACTAACCCCAGTGCCCAGCATCCCCAGCGCACAGCATCCGGCATATGGACATACCCAGCACACGGACATACCCACTAGCCAGCACCCCTGGTGCCCAGCACCCAAAACTCCCTCCATCCATCACCCAGACATGCCCAGTGCTCAGCGCCCCCAACAGCCAGGATCAGAAAATGCCCAGCAACAAGCACTCCCATGCCTACCACCGCCAGTGCCCAATAACCACCACACAGACAATGCCCACCAGCCAGCATCCAGAACCCAGCGCCAAGCATTCAGTACACAGGCATGCCCAGCACCCTGATATGCATAGTCCCCAGCACCCCCACTGCCCAGCAGTCCCAGTGCCCCAGACCCATCACTTGGACATGCTCAGCACCCAGAGATGTCCAGCACCCCGCACGCCCAGTGCCTAGAACCCAGTACCCCCAATGACCAGCACCCAGCGCAGCCAGTGCCCAGCACTGCCTGTAGCCAGCATCCACCACCCAGACATGATCATCACCTGCCCATTCCCAGCACCAAATCCTCCCAGTGCCCAGCACGGGGACATGGCGAGCACCCAGATATGCCCAACACCCAGCAACCGCAGCACCCAGACCTGTCCAGAACCCACTACCCTCAGGGCCTAGCACACAGTACCCCCACGACCCAGCACCGACACATGCCCTGCACCAAGCACTGCCAAAGATCCCAAGGGGTGCTAGGTGTGCTGGATGTTGCGCATTTGCGGTGCTGGAGATGGCTGGGTGCTGGCAGCTGAGAAGGGGCTGTAAAGGGAAGGTGAGTGCCGCGAACATATTTCAGTCCTGGCTAAATGTGTGTGGGAGCTCGACGGGGCGCTCGTCTGCTTTGCAGTTGGGCTGCGGCAAGGTTGACGGTTGAGTGCTACGGCAAGCGCCTAGCCTCGGTGGTGGTGGGGACCTCAAAGGGCTGCCGGGGCAGGCGAGTGCAACGAACACCAGTCAGCTTGGTTCCCTCTGTGTTGGAGCGCCATCTGGTGGGTAGACGTTTCAGAGCCTGGCTCTGATGAAGGTAAGATGTAGGTTGATGTTTAGGTGTGAGACCAAAGAGAAGGGAGCAGGGGTTGGTGGGGCTGAGGAGGGGCTGACAAGAGATCGTGAGGGCCAGCATCAGCCTTCATTCCTGGCCACGTCTGCCCCAGAGCCCATGTGGTGGGTGGCCGCTTCAGAGCTTGGCCCTGATGAGGGGAAGGGATCTGTCGAGGATAACTGGGGGAACAGACACAGAGCGCCGGTGTTGGTGGGGCTGCCTAGGGACTGCAAACGGAAGGCGAGGTCCAGCATCAGCCTTGATTTCTGGCTACCTTAGTGCCAATCACCACGAGAAGGGTGGCCGCTTCGGAGCTTGTCCCTGATGAGGGTCAGGGCTACGTTGAGGTTAGGTGGGAGAACAGACACAGAGACCCGGTGTTAGTGGGGCTGCCTAGGGACTGCAAAGGAAAGGCGAAGGCGAGCATTCAGCCTTGATTCCTGGCTACCTCAGTGCCAAGCCCCATGTGGAGGGTGGCCACTTGGGAGCTTGGGCCTGATGAGGGTAAGGGCTAGGTTGAGGTTAGGTGGGAGAACGGGCACAGAGCCCCGGTGTTGGTGGGGCTGAGAAGGAGCTGCCAAGAGATCGTGAGGGCCACCATCAGCCTTGGTTCCAGGCTACTACAGTGCCTAAGCCCCAAGTTGAGGGTGGCCTCTTCGGAGCTTTGCCCTGATGAGGGTAAGGGATATGTCGAGGCTAAGTAGGAGAACAGAGACAGAGCCCCGGTTTTGGTGGGGCTACCAAGGGAAGATGAGAGCCAGCATCAACCTTAGTTCCTGGCTACACCAGTGCCAAGCCCCATGTGGAGGGTGGCCGCTTCGGAGGTGGCCCTGGTGAGGGTCAGGGCTAGACTGATGTTAGGTGAGAGAAGAGGCACAGAGCCCCGGTATTGGTGGGGCTGCAAAGGGGCTGCCAAGAGATCGTGAGGGCCAGCATCAACCTTGGTTCCTGGCTACCTCAGTGCCAAGCCCCATGTGGACGGTGGCCACTTCGGAGCTTGGCCCTGATGCGGTTCAGGGCTAGGATGAGGTTAGGAAGGAGAACAGACACAGAGTCACGGTGTTGGTGGGGCTGCCTAGGGACTGCAAATGGAAGGTGAGGGCCTGCACCACCCTTGATTCCTGGATATCTCAGTGCCAAGCCCCATGTGGAGTGTGGCCGCTGCGGAGCTTTGCCCTGATGAGGGTAGGGGATATGTCGAGGCTAAGTGGGAGAACAGAGACACAGACCCGGCATTGGTGGGCCTACCAAGGGACGATGAGGGCCAGCACCACCCTTGATTTCTGGTTATATTTGTGCCGAGATCCACGTGGAGGGTGGCCGCTTCGGAGCTTGGCTCCGATGAGGCTAGGTTGAGGTTAGGTGGGAGAACAGAGACAGAGCCAAGGCATTGATGCGGCTGAGAAGGGGCTGCCAAGAGATCGTGAGGGCCAGCATCAACCTTGGTTCCTGGCTACTTCAGTGCCTGAGACCTATGTCGAGGGTGGCCTCTTCGGAGCTTGGCCCTGGTGAGGGTCAGGGCTAGGTTGAGGTTAGGAGGGAGAAAAGGCACAGAGCCCCGGTGTTGGTGGGGCTGCCTAGGGACTGTAAATGGAAGGTGAGGGCCTGCACCACCCTTGATTCCTGGATATCTCAGTGCCAAGCCCCATGTGGAGTGTGGCCGCTGCGGAGCTTTGCCCTGATGAGGGTAGGGGATATGTCGAGGCTAAGTGGGAGAACAGAGACAGAGTCCCGGTATTGGTGGGGCCGAGAAGGGGCTGCAAAGAGATCGTGAGGGCCAGCATAGACCTTGATTCCAGGCTACTTCGGTACCTAAGCCCCACATGGAGGGTGGCCCCTTCGGAGCTTGGCTCCGATGAGGGTATGGGATATGTCGAGGATAAGGTGGAGAACAGAGACAGAGCCCCGGTTTTGGTGGGGCTACCAAGGGAAGCTGAGGGCCAGCATCAAGCTGGATTTCTGGTTACTTTAGTGCCAATCTCCACGTGGAGGGTGGCCACTTCATAGCTTGGTTCTGGTGAGGGTCAGGGCTAGGCTGAGGTTAGGTGGGAGTACAGGCACAGAGCCCCGGTGTTGGTGGGGCTGAGAAGGGGCTGCCAAGGGACCGTGAGGGCCAGCATCAGCCTTGGTTCCTGGCTACTTCAGTGCCTAGCTCCATGTGGCCGCTGGCCACTTCGGAGCTTGGCCCTGGTGAGGGTCAGGGCTAGACTGATGTTAGGTGAGAGAAGAGGCACAGAGCCCCGGTATTGGTGGGGCTGAGAAGGGGCTGCCAAGAGATCGTGAGGGCCAGCATCAACCTTGGTTCCTGGCTACTTCAGTGCCTGAGCCCGATGTCGAGGGTGGCCTCTTCGAAGCTTGGCTCCGATGAGGGTAAGGGATATGTGGAGGATAACTGGGGGAACAGACACAGAGCGCCGGTGTTGGTGGGGCTGCCTAGGGACTGCAAACGGTTAGGCGACGTCCAGCATGAGCCTTGATTCCTGACTACCTCAGTGCCAAGATCCACGTGGAGGGTGGCCGCTTCGGAGCTTGGCCCTGATGAGGGTCAGGGCTAGTTTGAGGTTAGGAGGGAGAAAAGGCACAGAGCCCCGGTGTTGGTGGGGCTGCCAAGGAAGGTGAGGGCCAGAATCAACCTTGATTCTGGCCTACCTCAGAGCCTAAGCCCCACGTGGAGAGTGGTCGCTTCGGAGCTTGGCTCCGATGAGGGTCAGGGATAGATCGATATTAGGTGCGAGCAGAGACACAGAGCCCTGGTGTTGGTGGGCCTGAGAAGGAGCTGCCAAGAGCCCGTGAGGGCCAGCATCGGCCTTGGTTCCTGGCTACCTCAGTGCCAAGCCCCATGTGGACGGTGGCCACTTCGGAGCTTGGCCCTGATGCGGTTCAGGGCTAGGATGAGGTTAGGAAGGAGAACAGACACAGAGTCACGGTGTTGGTGGGGCTGCCTAGGAACTGCAAATGGAAGGTGAGGGCCTGCACCACCCTTGATTCCTGGATATCTCAGTGCCAAGCCCCATGTGGAGTGTGGCCGCTGCGGAGCTTTGCCCTGATGAGGGTAGGGGATATGTCCAGGCTAAGTGGGAGAACAGAGACACAGACCCGGCATTGGTGGGCCTACCAAGGGAAGATGAGGGCCAGCACCACCCTTGATTTCTGGTTACATTTGTGCCGAGATCCACGTGGAGGGTGGCCGCTTCGGAGCTTGGCTCCGATGAGGCTAGGTTGAGGTTAGGTGGGAGAACAGAGACAGAGCCAAGGCATTGATGCGGCTGAGAAGGGGCTGCCAAGAGATCGTGAGGGCCAGCATCAACCTTGGTTCCTGGCTACTTCAGTGCCTGAGACCTATGTCGAGGGTGGCCTCTTCGGAGCTTGGCCCTGGTGAGGGTCAGGGCTAGGTTGAGGTTAGGAGGGAGAAAAGGCACAGAGCCCCGGTGTTGGTGGGGCTGCCTAGGGACTGTAAATGGAAGGTGAGGGCCTGCACCACCCTTGATTCCTGGATATCTCAGTGCCAAGCCCCATGTGGAGTGTGGCCGCTGCGGAGCTTTGCCCTGATGAGGGTAGGGGATATGTCGAGGCTAAGTGGGAGAACAGAGACAGAGTCCCGGTATTGGTGGGGTCGAGAAGGGGCTGCAAAGAGATCGTGAGGGCCAGCATAGACCTTGATTCCAGGCTACTTCGGTACCTAAGCCCCACATGGAGGGTGGCCCCTTCGGAGCTTGGCTCCGATGAGGGTATGGGATATGTCGAGGATAAGGTGGAGAACAGAGACAGAGCCCCGGTTTTGGTGGGGCTACCAAGGGAAGCTGAGGGCCAGCATCAAGCTGGATTTCTGGTTACTTTAGTGCCAATCTCCACGTGGAGGGTGGCCACTTCATAGCTTGGTTCTGGTGAGGGTCAGGGCTAGGCTGAGGTTAGGTGGGAGTACAGGCACAGAGCCCCGGTGTTGGTGGGGCTGAGAAGGGGCTGCCAAGGGACCGTGAGGGCCAGCATCAGCCTTGGTTCCTGGCTACTTCAGTGCCTAGCTCCATGTGGCCGCTGGCCACTTCGGAGCTTGGCCCTGGTGAGGGTCAGGGCTAGACTGATGTTAGGTGAGAGAAGAGGCACAGAGCCCCGGTATTGGTGGGGCTGAGAAGGGGCTGCCAAGAGATCGTGAGGGCCAGCATCAACCTTGGTTCCTGGCTACTTCAGTGCCTGAGCCCCATGTCGAGGGTGGCCTCTTCGAAGCTTGGCTCCGATGAGGGTAAGGGATATGTGGAGGATAACTGGGGGAACAGACACAGAGCGCCGGTGTTGGTGGGGCTGCCTAGGGACTGCAAACGGAAGGCGACGTCCAGCATCAGCCTTGATTCCTGACTACCTCAGTGCCAAGATCCACGTGGAGGGTGGCCGCTTCGGAGCTTGGCCCTGATGAGGGTCAGGGCTAGTTTGAGGTTAGGAGGGAGAAAAGGCACAGAGCCCCGGTGTTGGTGGGGCTGCCAAGGAAGGTGAGGGCCAGAATCAACCTTGATTCTGGCCTACCTCAGAGCCTAAGCCCCACGTGGAGAGTGGTCGCTTCGGAGCTTGGCTCCGATGAGGGTCAGGGATAGATCGATATTAGGTGCGAGCAGAGACACAGAGCCCTGGTGTTGGTGGGCCTGAGAAGGAGCTGCCAAGAGCCCGTGAGGGCCAGCATCGGCCTTGGTTCCTGGCTACTTCAGTGCCAAGCCCCATGTGGACGGTGGCCACTTCGGAGCTTGGCCCTGATGCGGTTCAGGGCTAGGATGAGGTTAGGTGGGAGAACAGAGACAGAGTAACGGTGTTGGTGGGGCTGCCTAGGGACTGCAAATGGAAGGTGAGGGCCTGCACCACCCTTGATTCCTGGATATCTCAGTGCCAAGCCCCATGTGGAGTGTGGCCGCTGCGGAGCTTTGCCCTGATGAGGGTAGGGGATATGTCGAGGCTAAGTGGGAGAACAGAGACAGAGACCGGTATTGGTGGGGCCGAGAAGGGGCTACAAAGAGATCGTGAGGGCCAGCATCAACCTTGATTCCAGGCATCTTCAGTACCTAAGCCCCAAGTTGAGGGTGGCCTCTTCGGAGCTTGGCTCTGATGAGGGTAAGGGATAGATCGAGGCTAAGTGCGAGAACAGACACAGAGCCCCGGTATTGATGCAGCTGAGAAGGGGCTGCCAAGAGATCGTGAGGGCCAGCATCAGCCTTGGTTCCTGGCTACCTCAGTGCCTAGCTCCATGTGGACGGTGGCCGCTTTGGAGCTTGGTCCTGATGAGGGGCTGGGCTAGGTTGAGGTTAGGAAGGAGAACAGACACAGAGCCCCGGTGTTGGTGGGGACGCCTAGGAACTGCAAATGGAAGGTGAGGGTCTGCACAACCCTTGATTCCTGGCTATCTCAGTGCCAAGCCCCATGTGGAGTGTGGCCGCTGCGGAGCTTTGCCCTGATGAGGGTAAGGGATATGTCCAGGCTAAGTGGGAGAACAGAGACACAGACCCGGCATTGGTGGGCCTACCAAGGGAAGGTGAGGGCCAGCACCACCCTTGATTTCTGGTTACATTTGTGCCGAGATCCACGTGGAGGGTGGCCGCTTCGGAGCTTGGCTCCGATGAGGCTAGGTTGAGGTTAGGTGGGAGAACAGAGACAGAGCCAAGGCATTGATGCGGCTGAGAAGGGGCTGCCAAGAGATCGTGAGGGCCAGCATCAACCTTGGTTCCTGGCTACCTCAGTGCCTGAGACCTATGTCGAGGGTGGCCTCTTCGGAGCTTGGCCCTGGTGAGGGTCAGGGCTAGGTTGAGGTTAGGAGGGAGAAAAGGCACAGAGCCCCGGTGTTGGTGGGGCTGCCTAGGGACTGCAAATGGAAGGTGAGGGCCAGCACCACCCTTGATTCCTGGCTATCTCAGTGTCAAGCCCCATGTGGAGTGTGGCCGCTGCAGAGCTTTGCCCTGATGAGGCTAAGGGATATGTCGAGGATAAGTGGGACAACAGAGACAGAGCCACGGCATTGGTGGGGCCGAGAAGGGGCTGCCAAGGGACCGTGAGGACCAGCACCAGCCTTGGTTCCTGGCTACTTCAGTGCCTAGCTCCATGTGGCCGGTGGCCACTTCGGAGCTCGGCCCTGAGGAGTGGCTGGGCTAGGTTGAGGTTAGGAGGGAGAAAAGGCACAGAGCCCCGGTGTTGGTGGGGCTGCCTAGGGACTGTAAATGGAAGGTGAGGGCCTGCACCACCCTTGATTCCTGGATATCTCAGTGCCAAGCCCCATGTGGAGTGTGGCCGCTGCGGAGCTTTGCCCTGATGAGGGTAGGGGATATGTCGAGGCTAAGTGGGAGAACAGAGACAGAGTCCCGGTATTGGTGGGGCCGAGAAGGGGCTGCAAAGAGATCGTGAGGGCCAGCATAGACCTTGATTCCAGGCTACTTCGGTACCTAAGCCCCACATGGAGGGTGGCCCCTTCGGAGCTTGGCTCCGATGAGGGTATGGGATATGTCGAGGGTAAGGTGGAGAACAGAGACAGAGCCCCGGTTTTGGTGGGGCTACCAAGGGAAGCTGAGGGCCAGCATCAAGCTGGATTTCTGGTTACTTTAGTGCCAATCTCCACGTGGAGGGTGGCCACTTCATAGCTTGGTTCTGGTGAGGGTCAGGGCTAGGCTGAGGTTAGGTGGGAGTACAGGCACAGAGCCCCGGTGTTGGTGGGGCTGAGAAGGGGCTGCCAAGGGACCGTGAGGGCCAGCATCAACCTTGGTTCCTGGCTACTTCAGTGCCTGAGACCTATGTCGAGGGTGGCCTCTTCGGAGCTTGGCCCTGGTGAGGGTCAGGGCTAGGTTGAGGTTAGGAGGGAGAAAAGGCACAGAGCCCCGGTGTTGGTGGGGCTGCCTAGGGACTGCAAATGGAAGGTGAGGGCCAGCACCACCCTTGATTCCTGGCTATCTCAGTGTCAAGCCCCATGTGGAGTGTGGCCGCTGCAGACCTTTGCCCTGATGAGGCTAAGGGATATGTCCAGGATGAGTGGGAGAACAGAGACAGAGCCACGGCATTGGTGGGGCCGAGAAGGGGCTGCCAAGGGACCGTGAGGACCAGCACCAGCCTTGGTTCCTGGCTACTTTAGTGCCTAGCTCCATGTGGCTGGTGGCCGCTTCGGAGCTTGGCTCCGATGAGGGTATGGGATATGTCGAGGATAAGGTGGAGAACAGAGACAGAGCCCCGGTTTTGGTGGGGCTACCAAAGGAAGCTGAGGGCCAGCATCAAGCTAGATTTCTGGTTACCTTAGTGCCAAGCTCCACGTGGAGGGTGGCCGGTTCGGAGCTTGGCCCTGATGAACTTCAGACCTAGGTTGAGGTTAGGTGCGAGAACAGAGACAGAGTCACGGCATTGGTCCCACTGAGAAGGGGCTGCGCAGTGATCGTGAGGGCCAGCATCACCCTTGATTCTTGGCTGCCTCAGTGCCTAAGCCCCACATGAAGAGTGGTCGCTTCGCAGCTTGGCTCCGATGAGGGTAAGAGATAGGTCGCTGTTAGGTGCGAGCACAGACACAGAGCCCCGGTGTTGGTGGGGCCGACAAGAGACCGTGAGGGCCAGCATCCGCCTTGGTTCCTGGCTACCTCAGTGCCTAGCCCCATGTGGAGGGTGGCCGCATCGGAAGCTTGGCTCTGAGGAGGGTAAGGGATATGTAGAGGATAAATGGGAGAAGAGAGACAGAGCCCCGGTATTTGTGGGGCTGAGAAGGGGCTGCCAAGCGACCGTGAGGGCCAGCGTCCGCCTTGGTTCCTAGCTACTTCAGTGCCAAGCCCCATGGGGTCGGTGGGCGCTTCGGAGCTTGGCCCTGATGAGGGTAAGGGATAGGTCGCTGTTAGGTGCGAGCAGAGATACAGTGCCACGGTGTTGATGGGGCTGAGAAGTGGCTGCCAAGAGATCATGAGGGCCAGTATCATCCTTGAGTCCTGGCTATTTCTGTGCCTGAGCCGGAGGAGGTGGGTGGCCGTTTCGGAGCTTGCCTCTGAGGAGGATAAGGGATAGTTTGAGGTTCTGCGTAGATAACGAGACCCTTCTGCATTAGATAACGCCACCCACCACATGGACTCCAAACGAGGAGTAGCCCCTTCCCGGTCCCACTACCCCATCCCTTATTCTCAAACCAAAATATCAACCTTTGCCTTACCATCTCTCGAGCCCAGTTCCTAAACGGCTTCCCACCAGAGGGCGCTCCAACACAGAAAAACCAGGATTAAAAGCTGTTTCTGGCTCTTGCCTTTCGTGGCAGCCCTTTCCGAGGGAGCTGCTCTCGCTCTACCACCCAACCAGCAACCTTACCACAGCCCAACTGCAAAGCAGTCGATCCCCTCTTCGGACTCCCATAAACTAACAGGCAGGACTGAAAGATGTTGGTGGCTCTCAGCTTCCCTTGATAGACCCTTCTCAGCTGCCCAACACCCAGCCAGCTCCAGCACCGCAAATGTGCCATATCTACCACACCTAGCACTCCTTGCTACACATTGGTGGTGCCTGGTGCTAGGCATGTTCCGTTGCAGAGTCGTGGGGGTGCTGGGGGATGGGGACTGGCTTCTTGTCATGTCCTGGTGCTGGGGATGCTGGGTGCTGTGTGCTGGGCTCCGGGGCTGCTGGGCATGTCGAGGTGCTGTGCATTGGCGGTGGGTGTGCTGGGTTGTGTGCATGTGTGGGAATCAGTGCTGGGCCATGGGAGTGCTGGGCCCTGGCAGTGCTGGGTGGAGGGTATGATGGGTGCATGTCGTGGTTTAACCCCAGCCTGCAAATAAACCCCATGCAGCCACTGGCTCTCCTCCCCCCCACCCCGTGGGATGGGGGAGAGAATCCGGAGGGCACAAGTAGGAAAACTCCCGGGTTGAGATAAAAACAGTTTAATGGTTGAAATAAAACGAAGTAGAACAGTAATAATAACAATGAGAACAACAACAACAACAGACGATACAAAGCAGGCAATGCAGAATGCAACTGCTCACCGCTGCCGACCGCGTGTCATGAACTGGGGCGGGGGGGTGGGGAGAGTCGTTTCCTCCCCCCCGCCCCCTCACATTTTTTATACTGAGCAGGATGTCACATGCTATAGAATACCCCATTGGCCAGCTAGGTCAACTACCCCGGCTGTGCTCTCCACCTCCCCGCGCCCCCCCCCCCCCGAGCTTCCTGTGGGAGGCCGAAAAGAGAGAACAAAAGTCTCCCGGTGCAAGCACCGCCCAGCAACAGCCAAAGCATTAAGGGGCCATCAACGCTCCTCTCACACCAAACCCAAAAGCCAGCACACCCCCCAAGCTACTGGGAAGAAAGTTCACTCTGTCCCAGCCGGAAGCAGGACAGTGCAGTGCACTGGAGTTCTGAGTGCTGGGTCCTAGGGGTACTGTGTATGTTCGGGTGCTGGGCATATCAGCGTGCGGGTACGGGGCAGTTGGGGTGGTGGTGGTACTGGATGCTGGGCATTGGGTATGCTGGTTTCTGGGCACTGGAGGTGGTGGGTGCTGAGCGCAGCGTGTGCTGGGTGCTATGTGCAGATCACTGGGGATGGTGGAGGCTGGTTTGCTGCTTTCTGGTGTGTTGGGCACTGGGCATGTTTGGGTGCTGGGCATGTCTGGGTGCTGGGCACGGGCAGTGGGGGTGCTGGGTATGTCCGGGTGGTGGGTATTGGGCAGTGGGAGTGCTGGGTGCTAGCTACTGGGGATGCTGGGCCCTGGCATTGCTTGGTACTATGCATAATTGAGTGGAGGGTATGTCTTGGTGCTTGCCATATCTGGTGCTGGCCATATCCGGTGCTGGGCATATCCGGTGCTAGGTGTGTGCTCTGGGTTTGCTGGGTGCTGTGCTGTGAGGGTGCTGGATTCCTGGCATGTGCGTGTGCTGTGCCCTGGTTGTGCTGGGTATGTGTGGGTGCTGGGTGTTGGGCAGTATGGGTGCTGCGTGGTGGGCGCTGGGCATGTCCCGGTGCTGGGTGATGGGCACTGGAGGTCCTGGGCGATGGGGAGCAGGGAAGCTGCCTGCTAGGAATGTCTCAGTGCTGGGCATATCCGGGTGCTTGGTACTGTGCACTGGTGGTGGTGGTACTGGGTGCTGGGCATGTCCCGGTGCTAGGCAGTGGCGGTGCTGGGTGCTTGGCGCTGGGCGTGATAGTCTTTGGGTGTGCTGGGTGGTGGGGGTGCTGGGCATGTGCGGGTGTTGGTTGCTGGGCCCTGGGTGTACTGGGTGCTGGACACTGGGGTGGTTGGTTTCTGGGCCTTCTGGGTTCTGTGGACTGGGGTTGCTGGGTGCTGGGCATGTCTGGGTGCTGGGCAATGGCTGGCTGCTGGGTTCTGGGCCCTGAGGTTGCTGGGTGCTGGGCACCGGCCTTGCTGGGTGCTGGCTGGTGTGGGTGCTGGGGGCTAAGTGCTGGTTGCTGGGCCCTGGGAGTGCTGGGTATTATGCATAAGCAGGTGCAGGGTATCTCTTGCTGCTGGATGCTGGGTGCTGGGGCTACTGGGTTCTGGGCATGTCCAGGGGCTGTGTGTTGGCGGTGGGTGTGCTAGGTTGTGCGCATGTCCGGGAATGAGTGCTGGGCCATGGGGGTGCTGGGTGGAGGGTATGATGGGTGCATGTCATGGTTTAACCTGGCATGTGTGTGTGCTGGGCCCTGGTTGTGCTGGGTATGTGTGGGTGCTGGGCAGTGTGGGTGCTGTGTGGCGGGGCCTGGGCATGTCCGGGTGCTGGGCGGTCGGGGTGCTGGGCGGTCGCGATGCTGGGCGGTGGGCAGCAGGGAAGCTGCCTGCTGGGCACATCTGGGTGCTGGGCATGTCCAGGTGCTGGGCAGTGGTAGTGCTGGGTGCGTGGTGCTGGGGGTGGTGGTCCCTGGTGGTGCTGCATGCTGGGCATGTCCGGGTGCTGGGTGGTTGGAGTGTTGGGTGCATGCGAGTGTTGGTTTCTGAGCCCTGGGAGTGCTGGGCACTGGGGCTGTTGGTTTCTGGGCGCTGGGGCTTCTGGGTTGTGTGCACTGGGGTTGCTGGGTGCTGGGCATGTCTGGGTGCTGGGCAATGGCTGGCTGCTGGGTTCTGGGCCCTGAGGTTGCTGGGTACCGGCCTTGCTGGGTGCTGGCTGGTGTGGGTGCTGGAGGCTAAGTACTCAGGGTGCTGGTTGCTGGGCCCTGGGAGTGCTGGTTGCTAGGCCCTGGGAGTGCTGGGTACTATGCGTAAGCGGGTGCAGGGTATCTCTTGCTGCTGGTTGCTGGGGATGCTGTGTGCTGGGGGTGCTGGGCACGGGGGCTGCTGGGTGCTGGGCATATCCAGGGGCTGTGTGTTGGTGGTGGGTGTGCTAGGTTGTGCGCATGTCCAGGAATGAGTGCTGGGCCATGGGGGTGCTGGGTGGAGGGTATGACGGGTGCATGTCGTGGTTTAACCCCAGCCTGCAAATAAACCCCACGCAGCCGCTGGCTCTCCTCCCCCCCCACCCCGTGGGATGGGGGAGAGAATCCGGAGGGCACAAGTAGGAAAACTCCCGGGTTGAGATAAAAACAGTTTAATGGTTGAAATAAAACGAAGTAGAACAGTAATAATAACAATGAGAACACCAACAACAACAGATGATACAAAGCAGGCAATGCACAATGCTCACCGCTGCCGACCGCGTGTCATGAACTGGGGCGGGGGGGTGGGGAGAGTCGTTTCCTTCCCCCCGCCCCCTCCCATTTTTTATACTGAGCAGGATGTCACATGCTATGGAATACCCCATTGGCCAGCTAGGTCAACTACCCCGGCTGTACTCTCCACCCCCCCGGCCCCCCCCCCGAGCTTCCTGTGGGAGGCCGAAAAGAGAGAACAAAAGTCTCCCGGTGCAAGCACCGCCCAGCAACAGCCAAAGCATTAAGGGGCCATCAACGCTCCTCTCACACCAAACCCAAAAGCCAGCACACCCCCCAAGCTACTGGGAAGAAAGTTCACTCTGTCCCAGCCGGAAGCAGGACAGTGCTGAGTGCTGTGTATGTCCGGGTGCTGGGCATGTCTGGGTGCGGGGTATTGGGCACTGGGGGTGCTGGGTGTGAGACGTGTGCGGGTGCTGGATGGTGGGTGTTTGGTGTGCTGGGTACAGAGCACTGGGGATGGTGGCTGCTGAGCGCTGTGGGTACTATGCGTAAGCGGGTGCAGGGTATCTCTTGCTGCTGGGTGCTGGGGCTACTGGGTGCTGGGGCTATTGTGTGCTGGGCACAGGCATGCTTGGTGCTGGGCATGTCCAGGTGCTTGGCATGACCGGGTGCTGGGCGCTGGGGATGCTGGTTGCTGCGGTGCTGGCTGCTGGGCTCTGGGGGTGCTGGGTGCTGAGCACTGCGGGTGCTGGGCATTCCGGGTGCTATGTGCTGATCACTGGCGATGTTGGGGGCTGGTTTGCTGGGATCTGGGCAGTGGTGTGTTGAGTGCTGGGCACGTTTGGGTGCTGGGCATTTTGGGTGCTGCATACTGGGCACTGCCGGTGTGGGGTGGTGCGGGTGCTGTGTGCTGGGCATGTCCGGGTGGTGGGTGTTGGGCAGTGGGAGTGTTGGGTGCTAGGTACTGGGGTGCTGGGCCCAGTATTGCTAGGTACTCTGCATAACTGAGTGCAGGGTATGTCTTGGTGCTGGATGCCTGGTGCTGGAGCTACTGGGTGCTGGGTTGTGGGCATATGCGGTGCTTCATGCTGGGCATATGCGGTGCTGGGTGGCTGTGCTGGGGTTGCTGGGTGCTGTGCTCTGGGGATGCTGGATTCCTGGCATGTGCTTGTGCTGTGTGCTGGGCCCTGGTTGTGCCGGGTATGTGTGGGTGCTGGGTGTTGGGCAGTGTGGGTGCTGGGTGGTGGGCCCTGGACACGACCGGGTGCAGGGAGCTGAGCACCGGGGTGTTGGGTGCTTGGCACGACTGGGTGCTGAGTGCTAGGCACTGGGGTTGGTGGCTGCTGGGAGCTCGAGGTGCTGGCTATGGGCATTTCCAGTTGCTGGTCATGACCGGGTGCTGGGTCTTGTGGGTGCTGGGTGTGCCCCGGTGCTGGGCATGTCCGGATGCTGTGTGCTCGGCACTTGTTGTTCTGGGTGGTGGGCAGTGAGGGTGCTGGGCGCTGGGGATGCTGGGCAATGCAGTGCTGGGCAGTGGGGCTGCTGGGTGCTGGGCATGTCCAGGGGCTGTGTGTTGGCGGTGGGTGTGCTAGGTTGTGCGCATGTCCGGGAATGAGTGCTGGGCTATGGGGGTGCTGGGTGGAGGTTACGATGGGTGCATGTCGTGGTTTAACCCCAGCCTGCAAATAAACCCCACGCAGCCGCTGGCTCTCCTCCCCCCCCACCCCGTGGGATGGGGGAGAGAATCCGGAGGGCACAAGTAGGAAAACTCCCGGGTTGAGATAAAAACAGTTTAATGGTTGAAATAAAACGAAGTAGAACAGTAATAATAACAATGAGAACAACAACAACAACAGACGATACAAAGCAGGCAATGCAGAATGCATGCCGACCGCGTGTCATGAACTGGGGCGGGGGGGTGGGGAGAGTCGTTTCCTCCCCCCGCCCCCTCCCATTTTTTATACTGAGCAGGATGTCACATGCTATAGAATACCCCATTGGCCAGCTAGGTCAACTACCCCGGCTGTGCTCCCCACCCCCGCCCCCCCCCCCCCCCCCGAGCTTCCTGTGGGAGGCCGAAAAGAGAGAACAAAAGTCTCCCGCTGCAAGCACCGCCCAGCAACAGCCAAAGCATTAAGGGGCCATCAACGCTCCTCTCACACCAAACCCAAAAGCCAGCACACCCCCCAAGCTACTGGGAAGAAAGTTCACTCTGTCCCAGCAGGAAGCAGGACAGTGCTGAGTGCTGTGTATGTCCGGGTGCTGGGCATGTCTGGGTGCGGGGTACTGGGCACTGGGGGTGCTGGGTGGTGGGGGAGCTGGATGGTGGGTGTTGGGTATGCTGGTTGCTGGGCACTGGGGATGCTGGGTGTGAGACGTGTGGGGGTGCTGGATGGTAGGTGTTTGGTGTGCTGAGTACAGAGCACTGGGGGTGGTGGATGCTGAGCGCTGCGGGTGCTGGGTGCTGGGCATGTCCGGGTGCTATGTGCTGATCACTGGAGATGTTGGGGGCTGGTTTGCTGGGATCTGGGCAGTGGTGTGTTGAGTGCTGGGCATGTTTGGGTGCTGGGCATGTCTGGGTGCTGGGTACTGGGTGCTGGCTGTGTGGGGCAGTGGGGGTGCTGTGTGCTGGGCACGTCCGGGTGGTGGGTGTTGGGCAGTGGGAGTGTTGGGTTCTAGGTACTGGGGTGCTGGGCCCTGGTATTGCTGGCTACTATACATAACTGAGTGCAGGGTATGTCTTGGTGCTGGATGCTGGGTACTGGAGGTACTGGGTGCTGGGTGTTGGGCATATGCGGTGCTAGGTGCTGGGCATATGCGGTGCTGGGTGGCTGTGCTGGGGTTGTGGGTGCTGTGCTGTGAGGGTGCTGGATTCCTGGCATGTGCTTGTGCTGTGTGCTGGGCCCTGGTTGTGCCGGGTATGTGTGGGTGCTGGGTGTTGGGCAGTGTGGGTGCTGTGTGGCAGGGCCTGGGCATGTCTGGGTGCTGGGCGGTGGGCAGCAGAGAAGCTGCCTGCTGGGCATGTCTGGGTGCTGGGCATGTGTGGGTGCTGGGTACTGGGCAGTGGGGGTGGTGGCGGTGGTGGTGCTGTGTGCTGGGCATGTTGGGCTGCTGGGTTTTGGGCGGTGGGCGTGCTGGGTGTGTGCGTGTGTTGGTTTCTGGGCGCTGGGGGTGCTGGGTGCTGTGCACTGGGGTTGCTGGGTGCTGGGCATGTCCGGGTGGCGGGCATGGCTGGGTGCTGGGCCCTGAGGTTGCTGCGTGCTGGGCACTGGGCTTGCTGGTGCTGCTGGTGCGGGTGCTGGGGGCTAGGTGTTGTCCGAAAAGCGGATTCGTGCCCGGCGTGGAAGGAACCAATTCCACACGCTCAGGAGAGAGATTGTTTTATTCAGGCCTGGGTGCTCGGTGGACTTGCCACAAATGAAGCACACCGGGTCTAATTGCCTTTCTGTTTGTATCCATGCTTCTCATACATATTTTCAGTTTCTCTTTTACATATTCCTTAAATTTCCGAGAACCGATTATAATATTACATCATCCTAGACACATGCGCACTAAAGCCTTTAGGGTTTCCTTGAGGGTCTCGGGTGGTCTCTGGTGGTCGGCTGGGTAGTGAACTCTTCGTGAACCTGTTCCTTTCTTTCCTTATAAGGTCGAGGTTTGTCTCCGAGCCACGTCTGGACTACGTTTGTTTACGGTTCTCGTTTGCAAGGTTACTCTTCACTAGAGTCTAACACTGCTTCCAGGAGACACGATTTAGACTACAATTCTACACGCCTGCAAACACCACACCTGCTAGTTCCCTAACTTCTAAGCCACAAGTCTTCATTGTGTAGAATTACAGAAGCGAGCCGAGGTACTGGGGCTCCTGGTTGCTGGGCCCTGGGAGTGCTGGGTACCATGCATAATTGGGTGCAGGGTATGTCTTGCTGGTGGATGCTGGGCACTGGGGCTGCTGGGTGCTGGGCATGTCTCGATGCTGTGTGTTGGCGGTGGGTGTGCTGGGTTGTGCGCATGTCCGGGAATTAGTGCTGGGCCCTGGGAGTGCTGGGTGCGGGGAGCTAGGGGTGCTGGCTGTGGGCATTTCCAGGTACTGGTCATGACCAGTGCTGGTTGTTGGGTCTTGGGGGTGCTGGGCATGTGCAGGTGCTGGGCACGTCCGGATGCTGTGTGCTCGGCACTTGGGGTTCTGGGTGGTGGGCAGTGAGAGTGCACACCAAACACCCACCATCCAGCACGCCCACAAGTCTCACACCCAGCACCCGCAGTGGCAGGAACCAGCATACCCAACACCCAGCTTCCAGCACACCCACTGCCCAGGACCTGCATACGCTGCATTGAACCCAGCACCCCCAGCACCCAGTAACCGATAGCCCCAGCGCCCAGCACGCCAGGGTCCAGCAACCAACACACGCACACGCCCAGCACCCAGCACCCCCACCGCCCAAAACCCAGCACCCCGACGTGCCCAGCACACAGCAGTCCCAGGGACTACCACCCCCAGCGCCAAGCACCCAGCACCACCATTGCTCAGCACCTGGACATGCCCAGCACCTAGCACCACCCCCCCCAGTGCCCAACACCCAGCACCCACACGTACCCAGCACAACCAGGGCCCAGCACACAGTACACGCACATGCCAGGAATCCAGCACCCTCACAGCACAGCACCCAGCAACCCCAGCACAGCCACCCAGCACCGGATATGCCCAACACCCAGCACTGCATATGCCCAGCACCCGGTACCTCCAGCACCAAGCATCCAGCACCAAGACATACCCTGCACTCAGTTTTGCATATTGCCGAGCAATGCCAGGGCCCAGCACCCCCAGTACCTAGCACCCAGCACTCCCACTGCCCAGTACCCAGCACCCCGACATGCCCAGCACCCAGACAAACATGCCCAGCGCCCAACACACCAGAACACAGCAAACCAGCCCCCAAGAACCCCACTGATCAGCACATAGCACCTGGACATGCCCAGCACCTGCAGCACTCAGTGACTTGCGGAAAACAGACTCCACAATCTGTGAGATTGTAAAGTAGGTATGTTTATTCAGCGCTGGGCAGCACGGGGGGTAACCCCACCAAAGTCGTGCGCGCCTCAACACGGTACTTGCCAGAAATATATACAGCGAAATGTTGCATATAGATAATACGCCTATACATATGCATGACCTATCCCCGCTTTGTATTAAAATAAGCTTCAAGACGTTATTTCCATGAGCCCCTCCTATCTACGCTTGCGCATTGCCTCCTGGTGGTGGTCGTCGGGGGTCGTGGGGATGAAGGTTAGTGGTTCCTCTTCGTCACCGCTAATAACCCCCGTCTTTGCGCAGACTCAGTTGTTCCTTGGCCTTTACCCAAATCACAGGGTTGGTTTCAACTGGCTTCGAACAAACTCCTGGTTCTTATCAGGAACTGTTGTTGCGATTCCTCCGCTGAGCCTTACAAAAATGTTGCAACTAATGTACTAAGTCATTTCGCCCATAGTTTCAATTCTTTAATCACTCATCCCTTCTCGTTCACCCTTTCATTCCCCCCTTTTCTGAAGAGTTAGTAAATTCTTTTACTATGTTCGGTTTAACATAATGTTTCTTTATCTAGTGTCTTTTCGAAATATTTATTGGACTCCAGTCTACGTCGTAGTTGATTTTTCTTCCATTCACTGTAAGAGTCTCCTGTGTTTTTGAAACACCATAGACTACATCGAACTGTAATGCAGAGAGCTATAAACATAATAATAATTATTATTATAATAAACAGTTGTCTAAGCCATGTTAAATTCGGTAACCAAGAGGTAAGTTTCTCCCATAGTTCCTGAAGGCCCCAAGATGTATCATCTCTAGTTACTTCATGGAAAAGTTTAGCTTGCTTCCAAATTTGAGATAGGTCCTTTTCCACTTGTCGCTCATGATTGATATATGTACAACATCGCTCTCCTATAACCGTACACAACCCTCCTTGCTGAGCGAACAACATATCCAAACCCAACCTATTTTGGAGAGTTACCTTACTCAGGGAGGAAACCTCTTCCTGGAGGGCTTTGATAGCTTCAGCGGTGCTATTACTTAAAATTTCTAGAGCGGCCGATATATTTACTAAAGCCTTCTCTAATTCACTTACTCCTAACCAGGGGAGAAACCACCTAGCAAAACTATGGAATCCAGTATTTCTTTCTATTAATGGATTAGCATTCCGTTTTCCTCTAAATTGTTTCATATAGGTTCGTAACAGTCCATTTGATCCCACCCAATCTGTAAGGTTTCGTTTAGTTTCAATATCTGGTATTATAATTCCCATAGCACATTTACCTGCCCATCCCAGAGGCAATACTTTATATCCCTTGGATCCACAAATCCAGTACCACCCTCGTCCAACTGGGGTGGGCCAGCCTTTGGGAGTAGTATTACTTCTTCGTCTAGTTTGTTTGCTAGCCCACATATTTGCACTTCCATAACTAATATACGAGGTGCAATTGGGATATCTCCTACAAATTTCAAATTTTCACACCCTGTACTCGTGCGATTTCCCCCTATATTGCTCTCCATTCCTGTAATATTCTCTATTCGGCACCTTTGAACACAAGGCACTCCTTGGGTATCGTTCCACAATGAGCTTAAATCAATCATCCAATTTAGATTCTCTTGTCCAACGTCTATGTATTCTTTAAGGGACATGTTCTGAAATGCCTTGGTTATTCTAGAATCATTTGAGAAAATTGTGGCAATTACTGGATGACCACTACCTAGACTCTTTGGCAGGTGTGAACACATCCAGCAATTAGTCCAATTCATAACTCCAGCGATTTTATTATGGAGCTGTAAAAAGGTATTACTTTCCCACGTATAAACTGTTCTTGCCCATAGTCCTATTATACCTACGATGAATACCCATGAATACCCATTTTTTGTTGAAAGTGTAATTTTAGGGGCCCAGCTGGTGTTGATTTCCATAGTGACCGAGGGGCCTTTTTCACTCTGGTATGATGGATCCAGGCTCTCTGTTCTTCAATCTTGATTGCCGTGAAGGAGGTAAGGAGTACCTGGAATGGTCCTTCCCACTGTGGCTCCAAAGTCTTTTCTGTAAGAGACTTTATATACACATAGTCCCCAGGTTGTATGTTATGTATAGGCCCATCCAAACCCCTACTTTGAGTCCCAACCACATGCTTCTCAATTTTACTGAGTTGTTTGCCTAATGCCACCATATAGGAGGTCATGATTTCATCCCCAACTTGTGTAGACATCCCTTTCTGTATTCTATAGGGTCGTCCATACAAGATTTCAAAAGGGCTCAGTCCTTCTCTTGCTCTTGGCCTAGTTCGTATGCGCAAAAGAGCCAAAGGAAGAGACTGAGGCCAGGCCAGGTTAGTTTCCTGTCCCAATTTCACGATCTGCTGTTTGATTAAGTGGTTCATTTTTTCTACTTGGCCACTTGACTGAGGGCGATATGGGGTATGAAGCTGCCAATCTATGCCCAAATGGCGGCTAATTTGTTGTACTACTTTTGAGATGAAATGTGGTCCTCTGTCAGAAGATATGGTTGCTGGAACCCCAAAACGTGGTATTATTTCTTGTATTAATGTTCTAGTTACCTCCCGAGCCTTGGCTGTTCTGGTAGGGAATGCCTCTGGCCAACCTGAAAAGGTATCAGTCAACACCAATAAATATCGATACCCCCCTTTTCTTGGGAGTTCTGAAAAGTCGATCTGCCATTGTTGTCCAGGCCCGTTGCCTTTCCCAATTTGGCCCATTTCTGGTTTGGGGGTATTCTTGGGATTAATCTGGAGGCAAAGATCGCACTGTTGAGTTACTTGTCTCACAGTGGTGTATAGATTTTTGGCTGCGATCTCTCTAATTAGATGTTTATATAAGGCTTCTGCCCCCCAATGTCTCTTCTTATGTTCCTCCCTTATCAGAGACCATGTTAGATAGGAGGGAATGATTAGTTTCCCTTGTGGGGTGAGAGCCCACCCCTCTTTATTATATGTCCCTTCTAAATCTGTAATAAGCTTTTGATCTTCTTTTGTATATTCTGGCTTACTTTCTAGGGAGATTCGCCCGTCAGGGACTAAAGCTCCTTCTGTTTTTACCTTTGCTTTGGCTGCCTGTTTTGCCTCTCTGTCCGCCAGCTCATTTCCTCTTTCCAACTCCGAATTGCCTCGGGCCAATTCCAAGGCGCGAGTTAGAGCAATTATTTCTGCCTTCTGTGTAGAGGTATTCATGGGCAAAGGCCTTGACTCTATTACTTCCTGACTGGTGGTAATGGCATATCCGGCATGTCTTTTACCACTTAGGACATAGCTGCTTCCATCCGTGAACCAATTTTCCGTGTTTTCCATAGGACTGTCTCTCAGGTCCGAGCGGCTCGAATATGTTGCTTCTATGGTTTCCAGACAGTCATGATGCACTGGTTCTCCTGTGTTTTTACTGAGGAAAGAGGCTGGATTGACAATGTTAGTGACTACAATCTCCACATCATCTTGTTCTACCATTATAGCCTGGTATTTCAAGAATCTTTGTGGGGAAAGCCAGTGTCCACCTTTCGCTTCTAGTACTGCAGATACTGTATGGGACACCAACACAGTCATTTTCTGGCCCAGGGTGAATTTTCGGGCTTCCTGGATGTTTAGTACTACGGCCGCAATCGCTCGCAAGCATCCCGGCCAACCCTTTGCAGTTGCATCCAATTGTTTGGAAAGGTAAGCAACTGCTCGTCGATACGGGCCCAGATCTTGAGCTAATATGCCTAGGGCAATCCCCTGCTTCTCGTGGGAAAAAAGGAAAAATGGCTTACTTGCATCTGGGAGTCCCAAGGCTGGGGCCGACATCAGGGCCTTTTTTAGCAGCTCAAAGGCCCGTATGGTCTCTTTGTTCCATTTAAGGGGTTTCTGCTCAGTGGTCGTTAGTGCATACAGGGGTTTAACAAGCAGTCCATAGTTGTAGATCCACAGTCGGCACCACCCAGTCATCCCCAGGAAAGTTCGTAACTCCTTCACCGTTTGCGGTCTCGGAGTTTGGCATATTATTTCTTTTCGGGCCTGTCCCAAAGTCCTTTGTCCAGCACTGATTTCATAGCCCAAATAAATCACCTTGCGCTGTATTACTTGGGCTTTCTTCTTAGACACCCGGTACCCTTGGAGCCCCAAGAAATTTAATAGACTCACCGTCCAGGTGATGCAATCATTCTCTGTTTCGGTGGCAATCAGGATATCATCCACGTATTGTAGCAGTTTTCCCTTTTCAGATGGGATTTCCCATGATTCCAAGTCCTTTGCAAGCTGATTGCCAAAAATCGTAGGGCTCTTTTTGAATCCTTGTGGCAACACCGTCCAGGTGAGTTGAGTCTTGCGACCGGTTTTGGGGTTTTCCCATTCGAATGCAAATATTTTCTGGCTGACTTTATGGAGAGGGAGGCAAAAGAAGGCATCCTTCAGGTCTAAAACAGTAAACCAAGTTAGCTCAGGCGTTAATACAGTTAACAGAGTATATGGATTAGCCACTACGGGGTAGAGATCCTCAGTTATCTTATTTATAGCCCGTAGGTCCTGGACCACCCGATATGACCCGTCGGGTTTACGGACAGGTAGTATGGGAGTGTTAAAGTCAGATTCGCATTCCTTTAATAATCCCAGTTGCAAAAATTTTTCTATTATTGGCTGAATTCCCTCCCTGTCCTCCTTCCTTAGGGGATATTGTTTGATTCTTACCGGCTGTCGTCCGTCTTTGAGCTTAACCTCAACAGGTGAAGCATTCTTTGCTTTCCCGGGCACATCGGTGGCCCATACCCCGGGATATACCTGGTTCATGATTTCTTCGCTGATTTTTCCTTCTGTAGGAACACTAGTTAGCGATAAACTCATTATTTGGATATACTGCTGGTCATTTACCTCCAGAGTAATTTCTCCCTTTTCAAATTTAATTATTGCACCCAATTGTTCCAATAAATCCCTCCCCAAAAGTGCTTTTGGGGAGTTAGGCATGTACAGAAATTTGTGGATGCCCCATTGTTTTCCCAGTTTATAACTCAGAGGTTCACAAAAATATGCCTTTTCACTTTGGCCAGTTGCCCCTTTTACCATAATATAGTCACTTCCCAGGGGCATCAAGGCTTGATTCAAAACCGAATACGTTGCCCCTGTGTCAACCAGAAATTCTACTTTCTTTTGCTCCTTCCCTAGCTGCATTATAACCAGTGGATCCGCTAGGGTAGATTCCCCCGGTTCCCATCAGTCCTTTTTCACATGAGCCACTATCCTCCTCTTCTGATTATTCCACTCCTTTTCCTTCCTTTTCCATTTCTCCGGACATTCATTCTTCCAATGACCAATTCTTTTGCAAAATGCACACTGATCTTTGCCTAGCCGCCTAGGTCTCCTTTCTTCCTCTTCCCTAACAGCCGCTATTATTCTCCTCTGCCCTTGCCTATAACCCTCCTCTCTATTGCTAAACACTCTCCACGCTTCATCCAACAATACTTCCAAATTCCTGCTTTCTGTAGTGCGTAACTTCTGGAGCTTACGTCCAATGTCCCCGGTGGACTGACCTAGAAACAAAGAAACTAGCTGTTGTATCCCTACTTCAGACCCAGGGTCCAGTGGCGTATTACGGCGCATTGCATCTCTCAATCGATCCAGGAATTCGGATGGGGACTCAGAGGGACCCTGTTTCACTGCATACAAAACTGACCAATTTATAGTTTTGGGGATGGCCCTTTCCATTCCTCTTGAGATCCACTCTTGATAGCCTTGCAGTTTTTCTATATCTGCTGATCTATTTGGGTCCCATTTTGGATCCTGGAGGGGGAAAAATTCCTTTACATCCTCTCTTGTGATTTTGTAGTGATCCTCAGCCAAATCTCCTGCTGTTTTTAAAATCAACTGCTTCTCTGTTTCTGTCATATATTCTAATAGCAGTTGTATGTCCCTCCAATCAGGGTTGTGCTGTTTTATTATAAACTGAAAATGCTTGGTTACCCCTATCGGATCACTCCTATAATCCTTTGCAACTTTTTTCCATTCCCCTAAGTCAGTAGTGGAAAAAGGTACCTTGATTAGCATTGTCCCACCCTCGGGTCCTACTGCTTCTCGCAGGGGTGCCTGCAAGGCTGTCGGGACAGATTTCTTTCTGGTGCGGGAAGATACTGGGCTATCCGGGGGAGTGGAAGTTTCGTCCGAGTCCGCACCCCGTTCCTGTGGTCGAGGGGGAGGCTTAAACAGGTCAGTCAAGTCTGGCTCCGGTGCCTGATGGATTTTGTTTACTTTAATACACCGATGCCCAATACTGCACGCCGAACAGCATCGTCTCAATTTACTTTCAGATTTTTTGTTATTTTCTCGCTCAAGTGCAAGTACCATAGGGTCCTGCGGCAGCACCATCCCGCAGTCCCTTTGCCACTCCGGATGATTTCGGAGGGTGAAAAACATATCTGCATATGAAACTTCATCCCACTTCCCTTCCCTTCTTAAAAACAGCATCAATTGTAAGAGAGTATTGTAATCTATAGATCCATTGAATGGCCATTTAGCCTCACTTTCCAATTTATACAACGGCCACCATTGGTTACAATACTTAATGAGAGTCTTTTTACTTTCTGTCCCTCCAGTTCCAACAATATCCTTCCAATGGGCAAGCACACAGCCTAAGGGCCTTTTCTTCAAGATTTCCCTTTGAGTGTTACCCATTTCGTAACTCCCTCCTTATCCAATTCCCTCCTTCGTTTAAATATTCCCAGGGTTTGAGTCCAAACCACCGAAGAAGCGATCCCCTCTGTCTTGCTCCTTCATTAACATATAGAGACATTTACAATCTTTCAATCTTTCCATACATTACGCACACATAAAGACAAAGACATAATTGCCAGCCGCTCTCCTCGCGAAGGTCACAAAACAAAACTCTTGCACTCACTCCGCAGCTGCGCTGCGTCCCAAACACACAAATGGTTCTAACATAAAATACCCGGGCGTTTCATAGATAAAGCATACAACTCATATTCTGGCTGTTATCCCTCCAGCAGCTGCAAATATAAAAATAGCCCAACCGCAATTGCGGGGAGGTTCGCTTACCCTTCTCCTGCTTCTTATATACCAGTCATTAGCAGGTCCGTCCTGGTTCCCAACACTGGGATGCAGCGAAAACCTCGGATCCACTCGATCTACTCCCAAGATCGCTAGCGGCCGCTCTATCGGTCAGCGGATCCCCCTATTACCGTGCAGGGTACCCTCCTACCATACGGGGACTATGCTGCACGCCAGACGTCTCTGCGCGATTTACCAGCAGCCCCGGCCACGCGTACGACTTACAGGCCCCTCTCCTAAAACATACCTTTCCTTTCCGCGGACTCAGGAGGTTCATATCTACTCCCAGGGTGAACGGCTGGTAGTGGAGTCCCCTCCGAGGAAAGTGCTCGGGGCGCGCCTAGGGGCGTCCGCTTCTCAGCCGATCCCGCAGTGAAGCAAAGAAATCTCCTGGCTGGCTCGCCAAAACTGACTTGCGGAAAACAGACTCCACAATCTGTGAGATTGTAAAGTAGGTATGTTTATTCAGCGCTGGGCAGCACGGGGGGTAACCCCACCAAAGTCGTGCGCGCCTCAACACGGTACTTGCCAGAAATATATACAGCGAAATGTTGCATATAGATAATACGCCTATACATATGCATGACCTATCCCCGCTTTGTATTAAAATAAGCTTCAAGACGTTATTTCCATGAGCCCCTCCTATCTACGCTTGCGCATTGCCTCCTGGTGGTGGTCGTCGGGGGTCGTGGGGATGAAGGTTAGTGGTTCCTCTTCGTCACCGCTAATAACCCCCGTCTTTGCGCAGACTCAGTTGTTCCTTGGCCTTTACCCAAATCACAGGGTTGGTTTCAACTGGCTTCGAACAAACTCCTGGTTCTTATCAGGAACTGTTGTTGCGATTCCTCCGCTGAGCCTTACAAAAATGTTGCAACTAATGTACTAAGTCATTTCGCCCATAGTTTCAATTCTTTAATCACTCATCCCTTCTCGTTCACCCTTTCATCAGCACCCCAAACACCCACCATACAACACCCCCACAGGTCTCACACACTTCCGCCCAGTGCCCGGAAACCAGCACACCCAACACTCAGCATCCAGCACCCCCACCCCCCAGCACCCAGTGCCCAGCATGCTGCACTTACACATGGCCAGCACCCGGACATGCTCAGCACCCAGCAGCACAGGGGCACAGAACCCAGCACCCCCAGCGCCCAGAAACCAACCACCCCAGCGTCCAGCACCCAGTACACCCACGGCCCAGCAACCAACACCCGCACATGCCCAGCACCCCCACCACCCAGCACAGGGACATGCCCAGCACCCAGCACACCCAAAGACCATCACCCCCAGCGCCAAGCACCCAGCACCGCCATTGCCTAGCACCCGGACATGCCCAGCACCCAGCACCACCACCGCCCACCACTGCCAGCGCACAGTACCCAGCACCCGGACATGCCCAGCACTCAGACATGCCTAGCAGGCAGCTTCCCAGCTCCCCATCGCCCAGAACCTCCAGTGCCCATCACCCAGCACCCAGACATGCCCAGCGCCCACCACACAGCACCCACACTGCCCAACACCCACCCATACCCAGCACAACCAGGGCAGAGCACACAGCACACGCACGTGCCAAGAAACAAGCACCCCCAGAGCACAGAACCCAGCAACTCCAGAGCACAGGCCCAGCACCGGATATGCCCAGCACCCAGTACCTCCAGCACCAAGAGATACCCTGCACTCAGTTATGCATAGTACCCAGCAATACCAGGGCCCCGCAACCGCACCAGCCAGCACCCAGCAACCCGAGTGCCCGGCCCCCAGCAACCTCAGGGCCCAGCCCCCAGCACCCGCACATTCCCAGCACCCAGCAACCCCACTGCCCAACCCACCCCCCGGACATTCCCAGCACACAGCACCCCCAGCGACCACCGCCCCCAGCGCCCAGTACCCAGCACCTGGACATGCCCAGCACGCTACACACCAGAACACAGCAAACCAGCCCCCAACATCCCCAGTGATCAGCACGTAGCACCTGGACATGCCCAGCACCCAGCACGCCCAGTGCCCTGCACCCAGTACACCAAACACCCACCACCATACAGGTCTCGCAGCCAGCACCTCCCCAGTGCCCAGAAACCAGCGTATCCAACACCCCCACAGCCCAAGAACCCGTTTATCCAGCATCCAGACATGCCCAGCACTCGGACATACACAGCACCCCCAGGGCCCAGCACTAACTCCCGGACAGGCACACAACCCAGCACCCCAACCGCCAACAAACAGCACCTGGACATGCCCACCACTCAGCAGCCCCAGTGCCCAGCACCCAGCACCGCAACAGCCAGCATCCCCAGCGTCCAGCACCCTCACTGCCGACCACCCAGAACCCCAAGTGCCGAGCACACAGCATCCGCACATGCCCAGCACCTGGACACGCCCAGCACCTGGTCATGTCCAGCAACTGAAATGCCCACAGCCAGCACCCCTAGCTCCCAGCAGCCAGCACCCCCAGTGCCCAGCATCAGTCATGCCAAGGACGAGGACATACCCAGCACCCAACACCCCAGTGGCCAACACCCAATACCCCCAGCACCCAGCAGCAAGACATACCCTGCACCCGCTTATGCATAGTACCCAGCACTCCCAGCCCCCAGCAGTCGCGCTGCCCAGCACCCAGCAACCCCAGTGCACAGCACCCACTAACCCCAGTGCCCAGCATCCCCAGCGCACAGCATCCGGCATATGGACATACCCAGCACACGGACATACCCACTAGCCAGCACCCCTAGTGCCCAGCACCCAAAACTCCCTCCATCCATCACCCAGACATGCCCAGTGCTCAGCGCCCCCAACAGCCAGGATCAGAAAATGCCCAGCAACAAGCACTCCCATGCCTACCACCGCCAGTGCCCAATAACCACCACACAGACAATGCCCACCAGCCAGCATCCAGAACCCAGCGCCAAGCATTCAGTACACAGGCATGCCCAGCACCCTGATATGCATAGTCCCCAGCACCCCCACTGCCCAGCAGTCCCAGTGCCCCAGACCCATCACTTGGACATGCTCAGCACCCAGAGATGTCCAGCACCCCGCACGCCCAGTGCCTAGAACCCAGTACCCCCAATGACCAGCACCCAGCGCAGCCAGTGCCCAGCACTGCCTGTAGCCAGCATCCACCACCCAGACATGATCATCACCTGCCCATTCCCAGCACCAAATCCTCCCAGTGCCCAGCACGGGGACATGGCGAGCACCCAGATATGCCCAACACCCAGCAACCGCAGCACCCAGACCTGTCCAGAACCCACTACCCTCAGGGCCTAGCACACAGTACCCCCACGACCCAGCACCGACACATGCCCTGCACCAAGCACTGCCAAAGATCCCAAGGGGTGCTAGGTGTGCTGGATGTTGCGCATTTGCGGTGCTGGAGATGGCTGGGTGCTGGCAGCTGAGAAGGGGCTGTAAAGGGAAGGTGAGTGCCGCGAACATATTTCAGTCCTGGCTAAATGTGTGTGGGAGCTCGACGGGGCGCTCGTCTGCTTTGCAGTTGGGCTGCGGCAAGGTTGACGGTTGAGTGCTACGGCAAGCGCCTAGCCTCGGTGGTGGTGGGGACCTCAAAGGGCTGCCGGGGCAGGCGAGTGCAACGAACACCAGTCAGCTTGGTTCCCTCTGTGTTGGAGCGCCATCTGGTGGGTAGACGTTTCAGAGCCTGGCTCTGATGAAGGTAAGATGTAGGTTGATATTTAGGTGTGAGACCAAAGAGAAGGGAGCAGGGGTTGGTGGGGCTGAGGAGGGGCTGACAAGAGATCGTGAGGGCCAGCATCAGCCTTCATTCCTGGCCACGTCTGCCCCAGAGCCCATGTGGTGGGTGGCCGCTTCAGAGCTTGGCCCTGATGAGGGGAAGGGATCTGTCGAGGATAACTGGGGGAACAGACACAGAGCGCCGGTGTTGGTGGGGCTGCCTAGGGACTGCAAACGGAAGGCGAGGTCCAGCATCAGCCTTGATTTCTGGCTACCTTAGTGCCAATCACCACGAGAAGGGTGGCCGCTTCGGAGCTTGTCCCTGATGAGGGTCAGGGCTACGTTGAGGTTAGGTGGGAGAACAGACACAGAGACCCGGTGTTAGTGGGGCTGCCTAGGGACTGCAAAGGAAAGGCGAAGGCGAGCATTCAGCCTTGATTCCTGGCTACCTCAGTGCCAAGCCCCATGTGGAGGGTGGCCACTTGGGAGCTTGGGCCTGATGAGGGTAAGGGCTAGGTTGAGGTTAGGTGGGAGAACGGGCACAGAGCCCCGGTGTTGGTGGGGCTGAGAAGGAGCTGCCAAGAGATCGTGAGGGCCACCATCAGCCTTGGTTCCAGGCTACTACAGTGCCTAAGCCCCAAGTTGAGGGTGGCCTCTTCGGAGCTTTGCCCTGATGAGGGTAAGGGATATGTCGAGGCTAAGTAGGAGAACAGAGACAGAGCCCCGGTTTTGGTGGGGCTACCAAGGGAAGATGAGAGCCAGCATCAACCTTAGTTCCTGGCTACACCAGTGCCAAGCCCCATGTGGAGGGTGGCCGCTTCGGAGGTGGCCCTGGTGAGGGTCAGGGCTAGACTGATGTTAGGTGAGAGAAGAGGCACAGAGCCCCGGTATTGGTGGGGCTGCAAAGGGGCTGCCAAGAGATCGTGAGGGCCAGCATCAACCTTGGTTCCTGGCTACCTCAGTGCCTAGCTCCATGTGGACGGTGGCCGCTTTGGAGCTTGGTCCTGATGAGGGTCAGGGCTAGGTTGAGGTTAGGAAGGAGAACAGACACAGAGCCCCGGTGTTGGTGGGGACGCCTAGGAACTGCAAATGGAAGGTGAGGGCCTGCACAACCCTTGATTCCTGGCTATCTCAGTGCCAAGCCCCATGTGGAGTGTGGCCGCTGCGGAGCTTTGCCCTGATGAGGGTAAGGGATATGTCCAGGCTAAGTGGGAGAACAGAGACACAGACCCGGCATTGGTGGGCCTACCAAGGGAAGATGAGGGCCAGCACCACCCTTGATTTCTGGTTACATTTGTGCCGAGATCCACGTGGAGGGTGGCCGCTTCGGAGCTTGGCTCCGATGAGGCTAGGTTGAGGTTAGGTGGGAGAAGAGAGAAAGAGCCAAGGCATTGATGCGGCTGAGAAGGGGCTGCCAAGAGATCGTGAGGGCCAGCATCAACCTTGGTTCCTGGCTACTTCAGTGCCTGAGACCTATGTCGAGGGTGGCCTCTTCGGAGCTTGGCCCTGGTGAGGGTCAGGGCTAGGTTGAGGTTAGGAGGGAGAAAAGGCACAGAGCCCCGGTGTTGGTGGGGCTGCCTAGGGACTGTAAATGGAAGGTGAGGGCCTGCACCACCCTTGATTCCTGGATATCTCAGTGCCAAGCCCCATGTGGAGTGTGGCCGCTGCGGAGCTTTGCCCTGATGAGGGTAGGGGATATGTCGAGGCTAAGTGGGAGAACAGAGACAGAGTCCCGGTATTGGTGGGGCCGAGAAGGGGCTGCAAAGAGATCGTGAGGGCCAGCATAGACCTTGATTCCAGGCTACTTCGGTACCTAAGCCCCACATGGAGGGTGGCCCCTTCGGAGCTTGGCTCCGATGAGGGTATGGGATATGTCGAGGATAAGGTGGAGAACAGAGACAGAGCCCCGGTTTTGGTGGGGCTACCAAGGGAAGCTGAGGGCCAGCATCAAGCTGGATTTCTGGTTACTTTAGTGCCAATCTCCACGTGGAGGGTGGCCACTTCATAGCTTGGTTCTGGTGAGGGTCAGGGCTAGACTGATGTTAGGTGAGAGAAGAGGCACACAGCCCCGGTATTGGTGGGGCTGAGAAGGGGCTGCCAAGAGATCGTGAGGGCCAGCATCAACCTTGGTTCCTGGCTACTTCAGTGCCTGAGCCCGATGTCGAGGGTGGCCTCTTCGAAGCTTGGCTCCGATGAGGGTAAGGGATATGTGGAGGATAACTGGGGGAACAGACACAGAGCGCCGGTGTTGGTGGGGCTGCCTAGGGACTGCAAACGGAAGGCGACGTCCAGCATCAGCCTTGATTCCTGACTACCTCAGTGCCAAGATCCACGTGGAGGGTGGCCGCTTCGGAGCTTGGCCCTGATGAGGGTCAGGGCTAGTTTGAGGTTAGGAGGGAGAAAAGGCACAGAGCCCCGGTGTTGGTGGGGCTGCCAAGGAAGGTGAGGGCCAGAATCAACCTTGATTCTGGCCTACCTCAGAGCCTAAGCCCCACGTGGAGAGTGGTCGCTTCGGAGCTTGGCTCCGATGAGGGTCAGGGATAGATCGATATTAGGTGCGAGCAGAGACACAGAGCCCTGGTGTTGGTGGGCCTGAGAAGGAGCTGCCAAGAGCCCGTGAGGGCCAGCATCGGCCTTGGTTCCTGGCTACTTCAGTGCCAAGCCCCATGTGGACGGTGGCCACTTCGGAGCTTGGCCCTGATGCGGTTCAGGGCTAGGATGAGGTTAGGAAGGAGAACAGACACAGAGTCACGGTGTTGGTGGGGCTGCCTAGGGACTGCAAATGGAAGGTGAGGGCCTGCACCACCCTTGATTCCTGGATATCTCAGTGCCAAGCCCCATGTGGAGTGTGGCCGCTGCGGAGCTTTGCCCTGATGAGGGTAGGGGATATGTCGAGGCTAAGTGGGAGAACAGAGACAGAGACCGGTATTGGTGGGGCCGAGAAGGGGCTGCAAAGAGATCGTGAGGGCCAGCATCAACCTTGATTCCAGGCATCTTCAGTACCTAAGCCCCAAGTTGAGGGTGGCCTCTTCGGAGCTTGGCTCCGATGAGGGTAAGGGATAGATTGAGGCTAAGTGCGAGAACAGACACAGAGCCCCGGTATTGATGCAGCTGAGAAGGGGCTGCCAAGAGATCGTGAGGGCCAGCATCAGCCTTGGTTCCTGGCTACCTCAGTGCCTAGCTCCATGTGGACGGTGGCCGCTTTGGAGCTTGGTCCTGATGAGGGTCAGGGCTAGGTTGAGGTTAGGAAGGAGAACAGACACAGAGCCCCGGTGTTGGTGGGGACGCCTAGGAACTGCAAATGGAAGGTGAGGGCCTGCACAACCCTTGATTCCTGGCTATCTCAGTGCCAAGCCCCATGTGGAGTGTGGCCGCTGCGGAGCTTTGCCCTGATGAGGGTAAGGGATATGTCCAGGCTAAGTGGGAGAACAGAGACACAGACCCGGCATTGGTGGGCCTACCAAGGGAAGATGAGGGCCAGCACCACCCTTGATTTCTGGTTACATTTGTGCCGAGATCCACGTGGAGGGTGGCCGCTTCGGAGCTTGGCTCCGATGAGGCTAGGTTGAGGTTAGGTGGGAGAAGAGAGAAAGAGCCAAGGCATTGATGCGGCTGAGAAGGGGCTGCCAAGAGATCGTGAGGGCCAGCATCAACCTTGGTTCCTGGCTACTTCAGTGCCTGAGACCTATGTCGAGGGTGGCCTCTTCGGAGCTTGGCCCTGGTGAGGGTCAGGGCTAGGTTGAGGTTAGGAGGGAGAAAAGGCACAGAGCCCCGGTGTTGGTGGGGCTGCCTAGGGACTGTAAATGGAAGGTGAGGGCCTGCACCACCCTTGATTCCTGGATATCTCAGTGCCAAGCCCCATGTGGAGTGTGGCCGCTGCGGAGCTTTGCCCTGATGAGGGTAGGGGATATGTCGAGGCTAAGTGGGAGAACAGAGACAGAGTCCCGGTATTGGTGGGGCCGAGAAGGGGCTGCAAAGAGATCGTGAGGGCCAGCATAGACCTTGATTCCAGGCTACTTCGGTACCTAAGCCCCACATGGAGGGTGGCCCCTTCGGAGCTTGGCTCCGATGAGGGTATGGGATATGTCGAGGGTAAGGTGGAGAACAGAGACAGAGCCCCGGTTTTGGTGGGGCTACCAAGGGAAGCTGAGGGCCAGCATCAAGCTGGATTTCTGGTTACTTTAGTGCCAATCTCCACGTGGAGGGTGGCCACTTCATAGCTTGGTTCTGGTGAGGGTCAGGGCTAGGCTGAGGTTAGGTGGGAGTACAGGCACAGAGCCCCGGTGTTGGTGGGGCTGAGAAGGGGCTGCCAAGGGACCGTGAGGGCCAGCATCAACCTTGGTTCATGGCTACTTCAGTGCCTAGCTCCATGTGGCCGCTGGCCACTTCGGAGCTTGGCCCTGGTGAGGGTCAGGGCTAGACTGATGTTAGGTGAGAGAAGAGGCACAGAGCCCCGGTATTGGTGGGGCTGAGAAGGGGCTGCCAAGAGATCGTGAGGGCCAGCATCAACCTTGGTTCCTGGCTACTTCAGTGCCTGAGCCCGATGTCGAGGGTGGCCTCTTCGAAGCTTGGCTCCGATGAGGGTAAGGGATATGTGGAGGATAACTGGGGGAACAGACACAGAGCGCCGGTGTTGGTGGGGCTGCCTAGGGACTGCAAACGGAAGGCGACGTCCAGCATCAGCCTTGATTCCTGACTACCTCAGTGCCAAGATCCACGTGGAGGGTGGCCGCTTCGGAGCTTGGCCCTGATGAGGGTCAGGGCTAGTTTGAGGTTAGGAGGGAGAAAAGGCACAGAGCCCCGGTGTTGGTGGGGCTGCCAAGGAAGGTGAGGGCCAGAATCAACCTTGATTCTGGCCTACCTCAGAGCCTAAGCCCCACGTGGAGAGTGGTCGCTTCGGAGCTTGGCTCCGATGAGGGTCAGGGATAGATCGATATTAGGTGCGAGCAGAGACACAGAGCCCTGGTGTTGGTGGGCCTGAGAAGGAGCTGCCAAGAGCCCGTGAGGGCCAGCATCGGCCTTGGTTCCTGGCTACTTCAGTGCCAAGCCCCATGTGGACGGTGGCCACTTCGGAGCTTGGCCCTGATGCGGTTCAGGGCTAGGATGAGGTTAGGAAGGAGAACAGACACAGAGTCACGGTGTTGGTGGGGCTGCCTAGGGACTGCAAATGGAAGGTGAGGGCCTGCACCACCCTTGATTCCTGGATATCTCAGTGCCAAGCCCCATGTGGAGTGTGGCCGCTGCGGAGCTTTGCCCTGATGAGGGTAGGGGATATGTCGAGGCTAAGTGGGAGAACAGAGACAGAGACCGGTATTGGTGGGGCCGAGAAGGGGCTGCAAAGAGATCGTGAGGGCCAGCATCAACCTTGATTCCAGGCATCTTCAGTACCTAAGCCCCAAGTTGAGGGTGGCCTCTTCGGAGCTTGGCTCCGATGAGGGTAAGGGATAGATCGAGGCTAAGTGCGAGAACAGACACAGAGCCCCGGTATTGATGCAGCTGAGAAGGGGCTGCCAAGAGCCCGTGAGGGCCAGCATCAGCCTTGGTTCCTGCCTACTTCAGTGCCTAGCTCCATGTGGACGGTGGCCACTTCGGAGCTTGGCCCTGAGGAGGGGCTGGGCTAGGTTGAGGTTAGGAAGGAGAACAGACACAGAGCCCCGGTGTTGGTGGGGACGCCTAGGAACTGCAAATGGAAGGTGAGGGCCTGCACAACCCTTGATTCCTGGCTATCTCAGTGCCAAGACCCATGTGGAATGTGGCCGCTGCGGAGCTTTGCCCTGATGAGGGTAAGGGATATGTCCAGGCTAAGTGGGAGAACAGAGACACAGACCCGGCATTGCTGGGCCTACCAAGGGAAGGTGAGGGCCAGCACCACCCTTGATTTCTGGTTACATTTGTGCCGAGATCCACGTGGAGGGTGGCCGCTTCGGAGCTTGGCTCCGATGAGGCTAGGTTGAGGTTAGGTGGGAGAACAGAGACAGAGCCAAGGCATTGATGCGGCTGAGAAGGGGCTGCCAAGAGATCGTGAGGGCCAGCATCAACCTTGGTTCCTGGCTACCTCAGTGCCTGAGACCTATGTCGAGGGTGGCCTCTTCGGAGCTTGGCCCTGGTGAGGGTCAGGGCTAGGTTGAGGTTAGGAGGGAGAAAAGGCACAGAGCCCCGGTGTTGGTGGGGCTGCCTAGGGACTGCAAATGGAAGGTGAGGGCCAGCACCACCCTTGATTCCTGGCTATCTCAGTGTCAAGCCCCATGTGGAGTGTGGCCGCTGCAGAGCTTTGCCCTGATGAGGCTAAGGGATATGTCCAGGATGAGTGGGAGAACAGAGACAGAGCCAAGGCATTGTTGGGGCCGAGAAGGGGCTGCCAAGGGACCGTGAGGACCAGCACCAGCCTTGGTTCCTGGCTACTTCAGTGCCTAGCTCCATGTGGCCGGTGGCCACTTCGGAGCTCGGCCCTGAGGAGTGGCTGGGGTAGGTTGAGGTTAGGAGGGAGAAAAGGCACAGAGCCCCGGTGTTGGTGGGGCTGCCTATGGACTGCAAATGGAAGGTGAGGGCCAGCACCACCCTTGATTCCTGGCTATCTCAGTGCCAAGCCCCATGTGGAGTGTGGCCGCTGCGGAGCTTTGCCCTGATGAGGGTAGGGGATATGTCGAGGCTAAGTGGGAGAACAGAGACAGAGTCCCGGTATTGGTGGGGCCGAGAAGGGGCTGCAAAGAGATCATGAGGGCCAGCATAGACCTTGATTCCAGGCTACTTCGGTACCTAAGCCCCACGTGGAGGGTGGCCCCTTCGGAGCTTGGCTCCGATGAGGGTATGGGATATGTCGAGGATAAGGTGGAGAACAGAGACAGAGCCCCGGTTTTGGTGGGGCTACCAAGGGAAGCTGAGGGCCAGCATCAAGCTGGATTTCTGGTTACTTTAGTGCCAATCTCCACGTGGAGGGTGGCCACTTCATAGCTTGGTTCTGGTGAGGGTCAGGGCTAGGCTGAGGTTAGGTGGGAGTACAGGCACAGAGCCCCGGTGTTGGTGGGGCTGAGAAGGGGCTGCCAAGGGACCGTGAGGGCCAGCATCAACCTTGGTTCCTGGCTACTTCAGTGCCTGAGCCCCATGTCGAGGGTGGCCTCTTCGAAGCTTGGCTCCGAAGAGGGTAAGGGATATGTGGAGGATAACTGGGGGAACAGACACAGAGCGCCGGTGTTGGTGGGGCTGCCTAGGGACTGCAAACGGAAGGCGACGTCCAGTATGAGCCTTGATTCCTGACTACCTCAGTGCCAAGATCCACGTGGAGGGTGGCCGCTTCGGAGCTTGGCCCTGATGAGGGTCAGGGCTAGGTTGAGGTTAGGAGGGAGAAAAGGCACAGAGCCCCGGTGTTGGTGGGGCTGCCAAGGAAGGTGAGGGCCAGCATCAACCTTGATTCTGGCCTACCTCAGAGCCTAAGCCCCACGTGGAGAGTGGTCGCTTCGGAGCTTGGCTCCGATGAGGGTCAGGGATAGATCGATATTAGGTGCGAGCAGAGACACAGAGCCCTGGTGTTGGAGGGCCTGAGAAGGAGCTGCCAAGAGCCCGTGAGGGCCAGCATCAGCCTTGGTTCCTGCCTACTTCAGTGCCTAGCTCCATGTGGACGGTGGCCACTTCGGAGCTTGCCCCTGAGGAGGGGCTGGGCTAGGATGAGGTTAGGAAGGAGAACAGACACAGAGCCCCGGTGTTGGTGGGGACGCCTAGGAACTGCAAATGGAAGGTGAGGGCCTGCACAACCCTTGATTCCTGGCTATCTCAGTGCCAAGCCCCATGTGGAGGGTGGCCGCTTCGGAGCTTTGCCCTGATGAGGGTAAGGGATATGTCCAGGCTATTGGGAGAACAGAGACACAGACCCGGCATTGGTGGGCGTACCAAGGGAAGGTGAGGGCCAGCACCACCCTTGATTTCTGGTTACATTTGTGCCGAGATCCACGTGGAGGGTGGCCGCTTCGGAGCTTGGCTCCGATGAGGCTAGGTTGAGGTTAGGTGGGAGAACAGAGACAGAACCAAGGCATTGATGCGGCTGAGAAGGGGCTGCCAAGAGATCGTGAGGGCCAGCATCAACCTTGGTTCCTGGCTACTTCAGTGCCTGAGACCTATGTCGAGGGTGGCCTCTTCGGAGCTTGGCCCTGGTGAGGGTCAGGGCTAGGTTGAGGTTAGGAGGGAGAAAAGGCACAGAGCCCCGGTGTTGGTGGGGCTGCCTAGGGACTGCAAATGGAAGGTGAGGGCCAGCACCACCCTTGATTCCTGGCTATCTCAGTGTCAAGCCCCATGTGGAGTGTGGCCGCTGCAGAGCTTTGCCCTGATGAGGCTAAGGGATATGTCCAGGATGAGTGGGAGAACAGAGACAGAGCCACGGCATTGGTGGGGCCGAGAAGGGGCTGCCAAGGGACCGTGGGGACCAGCACCAGCCTTGGTTCCTGGCTACTTTAGTGCCTAGCTCCATGTGGCCGGTGGCCGCTTCGGAGCTTGGCTCCGATGAGGGTATGGGATATGTCGAGGATAAGGTGGAGAACAGAGACAGAGCCCCGGTTTTGGTGGGGCTACCAAAGGAAGCTGAGGGCCAGCATCAAGCTAGATTTCTGGTTACCTTAGTGCCAAGCTCCACGTGGAGGGTGGCCGGTTCGGAGCTTGGCCCTGATGAACTTCAGACCTAGGTTGAGGTTAGGTGCGAGAACAGAGACAGAGTCACGGCATTGGTCCCACTGAGAAGGGGCTGCGCAGTGATCGTGAGGGCCAGCATCACCCTTGATTCTTGGCTGCCTCAGTGCCTAAGCCCCACATGAAGAGTGGTCGCTTCGCAGCTTGGCTCCGATGAGGGTAAGAGATAGGTCGCTGTTAGGTGCGAGCACAGACACAGAGCCCCGGTGTTGGTGGGGCCGACAAGAGACCGTGAGGGCCAGCATCCGCCTTGGTTCCTGGCTACCTCAGTGCCTAGCCCCATGTGGAGGGTGGCCGCATCGGAAGCTTGGCTCTGAGGAGGGTAAGGGATATGTAGAGGATAAATGGGAGAAGAGAGACAGAGCCCCGGTATTTGTGGGGCTGAGAAGGGGCTGCCAAGCGACCGTGAGGGCCAGCGTCCGCCTTGGTTCCTAGCTACTTCAGTGCCAAGCCCCATGGGGTCGGTGGGCGCTTCGGAGCTTGGCCCTGATGAGGGTAAGGGATAGGTCGCTGTTAGGTGCGAGCAGAGATACAGTGCCACGGTGTTGATGGGGCTGAGAAGTGGCTGCCAAGAGATCATGAGGGCCAGTATCATCCTTGAGTCCTGGCTATTTCTGTGCCTGAGCCGGAGGAGGTGGGTGGCCGTTTCGGAGCTTGCCTCTGAGGAGGATAAGGGATAGTTTGAGGTTCTGCGTAGATAACGAGACCCTTCTGCATTAGATAACGCCACCCACCACATGGACTCCAAACGAGGAGTAGCCCCTTCCCGGTCCCACTACCCCATCCCTTATTCTCAAACCAAAATATCAACCTTTGCCTTACCATCTCTCGAGCCCAGTTCCTAAACGGCTTCCCACCAGAGGGCGCTCCAACACAGAAAAACCAGGATTGAAAGCTGTTTCTGGCTCTTGCCTTTCGTGGCAGCCCTTTCCGAGGGAGCTGCTCTCGCTCTACCACCCAACCAGCAACCTTACCACAGCCCAACTGCAAAGCAGTCGATCCCCTCTTCGGACTCCCATAAACTAACAGGCAGGACTGAAAGATGTTGGTGGCTCTCAGCTTCCCTTGATAGACCCTTCTCAGCTGCCCAACACCCAGCCAGCTCCAGCACCGCAAATGTGCCATATCTACCACACCTAGCACTCCTTGCTACACATTGGTGGTGCCTGGTGCTAGGCATGTTCCGTTGCAGAGTCGTGGGGGTGCTGGGGGATGGGCACTGCGGGGACTGGCTTCTTGTCATGTCCTGGTGCTGGGGATGCTGGGTGCTGTGTGCTGGGCTCCGGGGCTGCTGGGCATGTCGAGGTGCTGTGCATTGGCGGTGGGTGTGCTGGGTTGTGTGCATGTGTGGGAATCAGTGCTGGGCCATGGGAGTGCTGGGTGGAGGGTATGATGGGTGCATGTCGTGGTTTAACCCCAGCCTGCAAATAAACCCCATGCAGCCACTGGCTCTCCTTCCCCCCACCCCGTGGGATGGGGGAGAGAATCCGGAGGGCACAAGTAGGAAAACTCCCGGGTTGAGATAAAAACAGTTTAATGGTTGAAATAAAACGAACTAGAACAGTAATAATAACAATGAGAACAACAACAACAACAGACGATACAAAGCAGGCAATGCAGAATGCAACTGCTCACCGCTGCCGACCGCGTGTCATGAACTGGGGCGGGGGAGCGGGGAGAGTTGTTTCCTCCCCCCCGCCCCCTCACATTTTTTATACTGAGCAGGATGTCACATGCTATAGAATACCCCATTGGCCAGCTAGGTCAACTACCCCGGCTGTGCTCTCCACCTCCCCGCGCCCCCCCCCCCCCCGAGCTTCCTGTGGGAGGCCGAAAAGAGAGAACAAAAGTCTCCCGGTGCAAGCACCGCCCAGCAACAGCCAAAGCATTAAGGGGCCATCAACGCTCCTCTCACACCAAACCCAAAAGCCAGCACACCCCCCAAGCTACTGGGAAGAAAGTTCACTCTGTCCCAGCCGGAAGCAGGACAGTGCAGTGCACTGGAGTTCTGAGTGCTGGGTCCTAGGGGTACTGTGTATGTTCGGGTGCTGGGCATATCAGCGTGCGGGTACGGGGCAGTTGGGGTGGTGGTGGTACTGGATGCTGGGCATTGGGTATGCTGGTTTCTGGGCACTGGAGGTGGTGGGTGCTGAGCGCAGCGTGTGCTGGGTGCTATGTGCAGATCACTGGGGATGGTGGGGGCTGGTTTGCTGCTTTCTGGTGTGTTGGGCACTGGGCATGTTTGGGTGCTGGGCATGTCTGGGTGCTGGGCACGGGCAGTGGGGGTGCTGGGTATGTCCGGGTGGTGGGTATTGGGCAGTGGGAGTGCTGGGTGCTAGCTACTGGGGATGCTGGGCCCTGGCATTGCTTGGTACTATGCATAATTGAGTGGAGGGTATGTCTTGGTGCTTGCCATATCTGGTGCTGGCCATATCCGGTGCTGGGCATATCCGGTGCTAGGTGTGTGCTCTGGGTTTGCTGGGTGCTGTGCTGTGAGGGTGCTGGATTCCTGGCATGTGCGTGTGCTGTGCCCTGGTTGTGCTGGGTATGTGTGGGTGCTGGGTGTTGGGCAGTATGGGTGCTGCGTGGTGGGCGCTGGGCATGTCTGGGTGCTGGGTGATGGGCACTGGAGGTCCTGGGCGATGGGGAGCAGGGAAGCTGCCTGCTAGGAATGTCTCAGTGCTGGGCATATCCGGGTGCTTGGTACTGTGCACTGGTGGTGGTGGTACTGGGTGCTGGGCATGTCCCGGTGCTAGGCAGTGGCGGTGCTGGGTGCTTGGCGCTGGGCGTGATAGTCTTTGGGTGTGCTGGGTGGTGGGGGTGCTGGGCATGTGCGGGTGTTGGTTGCTGGGCCCTGGGTGTACTGGGTGCTGGACACTGGGGTGGTTGGTTTCTGGGCCTTCTGGGTTCTGTGGACTGGGGTTGCTGGGTGCTGGGCATGTCTGGGTGCTGGGCAATGGCTGGCTGCTGGGTTCTGGGCCCTGAGGTTGCTGGGTGCTGGGCACCGGCCTTGCTGGGTGCTGGCTGGTGTGGGTGCTGGGGGCTAAGTGCTGGTTGCTGGGCCCTGGGAGTGCTGGGTATTATGCATAAGCAGGTGCAGGGTATCTCTTGCTGCTGGATGCTGGGTGCTGGGGCTACTGGGTTCTGGGCATGTCCAGGGGCTGTGTGTTGGCGGTGGGTGTGCTAGGTTGTGCGCATGTCCGGGAATGAGTGCTGGGCCATGGGGGTGCTGGGTGGAGGGTATGATGGGTGCATGTCATGGTTTAACCTGGCATGTGTGTGTGCTGGGCCCTGGTTGTGCTGGGTATGTGTGGGTGCTGGGCAGTGTGGGTGCTGTGTGGCGGGGCCTGGGCATGTCCGGGTGCTGGGCGGTCGGGGTGCTGGGCGGTCGCGATGCTGGGCGGTGGGCAGCAGGGAAGCTGCCTGCTGGGCACATCTGGGTGCTGGGCATGTCCAGGTGCTGGGCAGTGGTAGTGCTGGGTGCGTGGTGCTGGGGGTGGTGGTCCCTGGTGGTGCTGCATGCTGGGCATGTCCGGGTGCTGGGTGGTTGGAGTGTTGGGTGCATGCGAGTGTTGGTTTCTGAGCCCTGGGAGTGCTGGGCACTGGGGCTGTTGGTTTCTGGGCGCTGGGGCTTCTGGGTTGTGTGCACTGGGGTTGCTGGGTGCTGGGCATGTCTGGGTGCTGGGCAATGGCTGGCTGCTGGGTTCTGGGCCCTGAGGTTGCTGGGTACCGGCCTTGCTGGGTGCTGGCTGGTGTGGGTGCTGGAGGCTAAGTACTCAGGGTGCTGGTTGCTGGGCCCTGGGAGTGCTGGTTGCTAGGCCCTGGGAGTGCTGGGTACTATGCGTAAGCGGGTGCAGGGTATCTCTTGCTGCTGGTTGCTGGGGATGCTGTGTGCTGGGGGTGCTGGGCACGGGGGCTGCTGGGTGCTGGGCATATCCAGGGGCTGTGTGTTGGTGGTGGGTGTGCTAGGTTGTGCGCATGTCCAGGAATGAGTGCTGGGCCATGGGGGTGCTGGGTGGAGGGTATGATGGGTGCATGTCGTGGTTTAACCCCAGCCTGCAAATAAACCCCACGCAGCCGCTGGCTCTCCTCCCCCCCCACCCCGTGGGATGGGGGAGAGAATCCGGAGGGCACAAGTAGGAAAACTCCCGGGTTGAGATAAAAACAGTTTAATGGTTGAAATAAAACGAAGTAGAACAGTAATAATAACAATGAGAACACCAACAACAACAGATGATACAAAGCAGGCAATGCACAATGCTCACCGCTGCCGACCGCGTGTCATGAACTGGGGCGGGGGGGTGGGGAGAGTCGTTTCCTTCCCCCCGCCCCCTCCCATTTTTTATACTGAGCAGGATGTCACATGCTATGGAATACCCCATTGGCCAGCTAGGTCAACTACCCCGGCTGTACTCTCCACCCCCCCGGCCCCCCCCCCGAGCTTCCTGTGGGAGGCCGAAAAGAGAGAACAAAAGTCTCCCGGTGCAAGCACCGCCCAGCAACAGCCAAAGCATTAAGGGGCCATCAACGCTCCTCTCACACCAAACCCAAAAGCCAGCACACCCCCCAAGCTACTGGGAAGAAAGTTCACTCTGTCCCAGCCGGAAGCAGGACAGTGCTGAGTGCTGTGTATGTCCGGGTGCTGGGCATGTCTGGGTGCGGGGTATTGGGCACTGGGGGTGCTGGGTGTGAGACGTGTGCGGGTGCTGGATGGTGGGTGTTTGGTGTGCTGGGTACAGAGCACTGGGGATGGTGGCTGCTGAGCGCTGTGGGTACTATGCGTAAGCGGGTGCAGGGTATCTCTTGCTGCTGGGTGCTGGGGCTACTGGGTGCTGGGGCTATTGTGTGCTGGGCACAGGCATGCTTGGTGCTGGGCATGTCCAGGTGCTTGGCATGACCGGGTGCTGGGCGCTGGGGATGCTGGTTGCTGCGGTGCTGGCTGCTGGGCTCTGGGGGTGCTGGGTGTTGAGCACTGCAGGTGCTGGGCATTCCGGGTGCTATGTGCTGATCACTGGCGATGTTGGGGGCTGGTTTGCTGGGATCTGGGCAGTGGTGTGTTGAGTGCTGGGCACGTTTGGGTGCTGGGCATTTTGGGTGCTGCATACTGGGCACTGCCGGTGTGGGGTGGTGCGGGTGCTGTGTGCTGGGCATGTCCGGGTGGTGGGTGTTGGGCAGTGGGAGTGTTGGGTGCTAGGTACTGGGGTGCTGGGCCCGGTATTGCTAGGTACTCTGCATAACTGAGTGCAGGGTATGTCTTGGTGCTGGATGCCTGGTGCTGGAGCTACTGGGTGCTGGGTTGTGGGCATATGCGGTGCTTCATGCTGGGCATATGCGGTGCTGGGTGGCTGTGCTGGGGTTGCTGGGTGCTGTGCTCTGGGGATGCTGGATTCCTGGCATGTGCGTGGGCTGTGTGCTGGGCCCTGGTTGTGCCGGGTATGTGTGGGTGCTGGGTGTTGGGCAGTGTGGGTGCTGGGTGGTGGGCCCTGGACACGACCGGGTGCAGGGAGCTGAGCACCGGGGTGTTGGGTGCTTGGCACGACTGGGTGCTGAGTGCTAGGCACTGGGGTTGGTGGCTGCTGGGAGCTCGAGGTGCTGGCTATGGGCATTTCCAGTTGCTGGTCATGACCGGGTGCTGGGTCTTGTGGGTGCTGGGTGTGCCCCGGTGCTGGGCATGTCCGGATGCTGTGTGCTCGGCACTTGTTGTTCTGGGTGGTGGGCAGTGAGGGTGCTGGGCGCTGGGGATGCTGGGCAATGCAGTGCTGGGCAGTGGGGCTGCTGGGTGCTGGGCATGTCCAGGGGCTGTGTGTTGGCGGTGGGTGTGCTAGGTTGTGCGCATGTCCGGGAATGAGTGCTGGGCTATGGGGGTGCTGGGTGGAGGTTACGATGGGTGCATGTCGTGGTTTAACCCCAGCCTGCAAATAAACCCCACGCAGCCGCTGGCTCTCCTCCCCCCCCACCCCGTGGGATGGGGGAGAGAATCCGGAGGGCACAAGTAGGAAAACTCCCGGGTTGAGATAAAAACAGTTTAATGGTTGAAATAAAACGAAGTAGAACAGTAATAATAACAATGAGAACAACAACAACAACAGACGATACAAAGCAGGCAATGCAGAATGCATGCCGACCGCGTGTCATGAACTGGGGCGGGGGGGTGGGGAGAGTCGTTTCCTTCCCCCCGCCCCCTCCCATTTTTTATACTGAGCAGGATGTCACATGCTATGGAATACCCCATTGGCCAGCTAGGTCAACTACCCCGGCTGTGCTCCCCACCCCCGCCCCCCCCCCCCCCCCCCGAGCTTCCTGTGGGAGGCCGAAAAGAGAGAACAAAAGTCTCCCGCTGCAAGCACCGCCCAGCAACAGCCAAAGCATTAAGGGGCCATCAACGCTCCTCTCACACCAAACCCAAAAGCCAGCACACCCCCCAAGCTACTGGGAAGAAAGTTCACTCTGTCCCAGCAGGAAGCAGGACAGTGCTGAGTGCTGTGTATGTCCGGGTGCTGGGCATGTCTGGGTGCGGGGTACTGGGCACTGGGGGTGCTGGGTGGTGGGGGTGCTGGATGGTAGGTGTTTGGTGTGCTGAGTACAGAGCACTGGGGGTGGTGGATGCTGAGCGCTGCGGGTGCTGGGTGCTGGGCATGTCCGGGTGCTATGTGCTGATCACTGGAGATGTTGGGGGCTGGTTTGCTGGGATCTGGGCAGTGGTGTGTTGAGTGCTGGGCATGTTTGGGTGCTGGGCATGTCTGGGTGCTGGGTACTGGGTGCTGGCTGTGTGGGGCAGTGGGGGTGCTGTGTGCTGGGCACGTCCGGGTGGTGGGTGTTGGGCAGTGGGAGTGTTGGGTTCTAGGTACTGGGGTGCTGGGCCCTGGTATTGCTGGCTACTATACATAACTGAGTGCAGGGTATGTCTTGGTGCTGGATGCTGGGTACTGGAGGTACTGGGTGCTGGGTGTTGGGCATATGCGGTGCTAGGTGCTGGGCATATGCGGTGCTGGGTGGCTGTGCTGGGGTTGTGGGTGCTGTGCTGTGAGGGTGCTGGATTCCTGGCATGTGCTTGTGCTGTGTGCTGGGCCCTGGTTGTGCCGGGTATGTGTGGGTGCTGGGTGTTGGGCAGTGTGGGTGCTGTGTGGCAGGGCCTGGGCATGTCTGGGTGCTGGGCGGTGGGCAGCAGAGAAGCTGCCTGCTGGGCATGTCTGGGTGCTGGGCATGTGTGGGTGCTGGGTACTGGGCAGTGGGGGTGGTGGCGGTGGTGGTGCTGTGTGCTGGGCATGTTGGGCTGCTGGGTTTTGGGCGGTGGGCGTGCTGGGTGTGTGCGTGTGTTGGTTTCTGGGCGCTGGGGGTGCTGGGTGCTGTGCACTGGGGTTGCTGGGTGCTGGGCATGTCCGGGTGGCGGGCATGGCTGGGTGCTGGGCCCTGAGGTTGCTGCGTGCTGGGCACTGGGCTTGCTGGTGCTGCTGGTGCGAGTGCTGGGGGCTAGGTGTTGTCCGAAAAGCGGATTCGTGCCCGGCGTGGAAGGAACCAATTCCACACGCTCAGGAGAGAGATTGTTTTATTCAGGCCTGGGTGCTCGGTGGACTTGCCACAAATGAAGCACACCGGGTCTAATTGCCTTTCTGTTTGTATCCATGCTTCTCATACATATTTTCAGTTTCTCTTTTACATATTCCTTAAATTTCCGAGAACCGATTATAATATTACATCATCCTAGACACATGCGCACTAAAGCCTTTAGGGTCTCCTTGAGGGTCTCGGGTGGTCTCTGGTGGTCGGCTGGGTAGTGAACTCTTCGTGAACCTGTTCCTTTCTTTCCTTATAAGGTCGAGGTTTGTCTCCGAGCCACGTCTGGACTACGTTTGTTTACGGTTCTCGTTTGCAAGGTTACTCTTCACTAGAGTCTAACACTGCTTCCAGGAGACACGATTTAGACTACAATTCTACACGCCTGCAAACACCACACCTGCTAGTTCCCTAACTTCTAAGCCACAAGTCTTCATTGTGTAGAATTACAGAAGCGAGCCGAGGTACTGGGGCTCCTGGTTGCTGGGCCCTGGGAGTGCTGGGTACCATGCATAATTGGGTGCAGGGTATGTCTTGCTGGTGGATGCTGGGCACTGGGGCTGCTGGGTGCTGGGCATGTCTCGATGCTGTGTGTTGGCGGTGGGTGTGCTGGGTTGTGCGCATGTCCGGGAATTAGTGCTGGGCCCTGGGAGTGCTGGGTGCGGGGAGCTAGGGGTGCTGGCTGTGGGCATTTCCAGGTACTGGTCATGACCAGTGCTGGTTGTTGGGTCTTGTGGGTGCTGGGCATGTGCAGGTGCTGGGCACGTCCGGATGCTGTGTGCTCGGCACTTGGGGTTCTGGGTGGTGGGCAGTGAGAGTGCACACCAAACACCCACCATCCAGCACGCCCACAAGTCTCACACCCAGCACCCGCAGTGGCAGGAACCAGCATACCCAACACCCAGCTTCCAGCACACCCACTGCCCAGGACCTGCATACGCTGCATTGAACCCAGCACCCCCAGCACCCAGTAACCGATAGCCCCAGCGCCCAGCACGCCAGGGTCCAGCAACCAACACACGCACACGCCCAGCACCCAGCACCCCCACCGCCCAAAACCCAGCACCCCGACGTGCCCAGCACACAGCAGTCCCAGGGACTACCACCCCCAGCGCCAAGCACCCAGCACCACCATTGCTCAGCACCTGGACATGCCCAGCACCTAGCACCACCCCCCCCAGTGCCCAACACCCAGCACCCACACGTACCCAGCACAACCAGGGCCCAGCACACAGTACACGCACATGCCAGGAATCCAGCACCCTCACAGCACAGCACCCAGCAACCCCAGCACAGCCACCCAGCACCGGATATGCCCAACACCCCGCACTGCATATGCCCAGCACCCGGTACCTCCAGCACCAAGCATCCAGCACCAAGACATACCCTGCACTCAGTTTTGCATATTGCCGAGCAATGCCAGGGCCCAGCACCCCCAGTACCTAGCACCCAGCACTCCCACTGCCCAGTACCCAGCACCCCGACATGCCCAGCACCCAGACAAACATGCCCAGCGCCCAACACACCAGAACACAGCAAACCAGCCCCCAAGAACCCCACTGATCAGCACATAGCACCTGGACATGCCCAGCACCTGCAGCACTCAGTGACTTGCGGAAAACAGACTCCACAATCTGTGAGATTGTAAAGTAGGTATGTTTATTCAGCGCTGGGCAGCACGGGGGGTAACCCCACCAAAGTCGTGCGCGCCTCAACACGGTACTTGCCAGAAATATATACAGCGAAATGTTGCATATAGATAATACGCCTATACATATGCATGACCTATCCCCGCTTTGTATTAAAATAAGCTTCAAGACGTTATTTCCATGAGCCCCTCCTATCTACGCTTGCGCATTGCCTCCTGGTGGTGGTCGTCGGGGGTCGTGGGGATGAAGGTTAGTGGTTCCTCTTCGTCACCGCTAATAACCCCCGTCTTTGCGCAGACTCAGTTGTTCCTTGGCCTTTACCCAAATCACAGGGTTGGTTTCAACTGGCTTCGAACAAACTCCTGGTTCTTATCAGGAACTGTTGTTGCGATTCCTCCGCTGAGCCTTACAAAAATGTTGCAACTAATGTACTAAGTCATTTCGCCCATAGTTTCAATTCTTTAATCACTCATCCCTTCTCGTTCACCCTTTCATTCCCCCCTTTTCTGAAGAGTTAGTAAATTCTTTTACTATGTTCGGTTTAACATAATGTTTCTTTATCTAGTGTCTTTTCGAAATATTTATTGGACTCCAGTCTACGTCGTAGTTGATTTTTCTTCCATTCACTGTAAGAGTCTCCTGTGTTTTTGAAACACCATAGACTACATCGAACTGTAATGCAGAGAGCTATAAACATAATAATAATTATTATTATAATAAACAGTTGTCTAAGCCATGTTAAATTCGGTAACCAAGAGGTAAGTTTCTCCCATAGTTCCTGAAGGCCCCAAGATGTATCATCTCTAGTTACTTCATGGAAAAGTTTAGCTTGCTTCCAAATTTGAGATAGGTCCTTTTCCACTTGTCGCTCATGATTGATATATGTACAACATCGCTCTCCTATAACCGTACACAACCCTCCTTGCTGAGCGAACAACATATCCAAACCCAACCTATTTTGGAGAGTTACCTTACTCAGGGAGGAAACCTCTTCCTGGAGGGCTTTGATAGCTTCAGCGGTGCTATTACTTAAAATTTCTAGAGCGGCCGATATATTTACTAAAGCCTTCTCTAATTCACTTACTCCTAACCAGGGGAGAAACCACCTAGCAAAACTATGGAATCCAGTATTTCTTTCTATTAATGGATTAGCATTCCGTTTTCCTCTAAATTGTTTCATATAGGTTCGTAACAGTCCATTTGATCCCACCCAATCTGTAAGGTTTCGTTTAGTTTCAATATCTGGTATTATAATTCCCATAGCACATTTACCTGCCCATCCCAGAGGCAATACTTTATATCCCTTGGATCCACAAATCCAGTACCACCCTCGTCCAACTGGGGTGGGCCAGCCTTTGGGAGTAGTATTACTTCTTCGTCTAGTTTGTTTGCTAGCCCACATATTTGCACTTCCATAACTAATATACGAGGTGCAATTGGGATATCTCCTACAAATTTCAAATTTTCACACCCTGTACTCGTGCGATTTCCCCCTATATTGCTCTCCATTCCTGTAATATTCTCTATTCGGCACCTTTGAACACAAGGCACTCCTTGGGTATCGTTCCACAATGAGCTTAAATCAATCATCCAATTTAGATTCTCTTGTCCAACGTCTATGTATTCTTTAAGGGACATGTTCTGAAATGCCTTGGTTATTCTAGAATCATTTGGGAAAATTGTGGCAATTACTGGATGACCACTACCTAGACTCTTTGGCAGGTGTGAACACATCCAGCAATTAGTCCAATTCATAACTCCAGCGATTTTATTATGGAGCTGTAAAAAGGTATTACTTTCCCACGTATAAACTGTTCTTGCCCATAGTCCTATTATACCTACGATGAATACCCATGAATACCCATTTTTTGTTGAAAGTGTAATTTTAGGGGCCCAGCTGGTGTTGATTTCCATAGTGACAGAGGGGCCTTTTTCACTCTGGTATGATGGATCCAGGCTCTCTGTTCTTCAATCTTGATTGCCGTGAAGGAGGTAAGGAGTACCTGGAATGGTCCTTCCCACTGTGGCTCCAAAGTCTTTTCTGTAAGAGACTTTATATACACATAGTCCCCAGGTTGTATGTTATGTATAGGCCCATCCAAACCCCTACTTTGAGTCCCAACCACATGCTTCTCAATTTTACTGAGTTGTTTGCCTAATGCCACCATATAGGAGGTCATGATTTCATCCCCAACTTGTGTAGACATCCCTTTCTGTATTCTATAGGGTCGTCCATACAAGATTTCAAAAGGGCTCAGTCCTTCTCTTGCTCTTGGCCTAGTTCGTATGCGCAAAAGAGCCAAAGGAAGAGACTGAGGCCAGGCCAGGTTAGTTTCCTGTCCCAATTTCACGATCTGCTGTTTGATTAAGTGGTTCATTTTTTCTACTTGGCCACTTGACTGAGGGCGATATGGGGTATGAAGCTGCCAATCTATGCCCAAATGGCGGCTAATTTGTTGTACTACTTTTGAGATGAAATGTGGTCCTCTGTCAGAAGATATGGTTGCTGGAACCCCAAAACGTGGTATTATTTCTTGTATTAATGTTCTAGTTACCTCCCGAGCCTTGGCTGTTCTGGTAGGGAATGCCTCTGGCCAACCTGAAAAGGTATCAGTCAACACCAATAAATATCGATACCCCCCTTTTCTTGGGAGTTCTGAAAAGTCGATCTGCCATTGTTGTCCAGGCCCGTTGCCTTTCCCAATTTGGCCCATTTCTGGTTTGGGGGTATTCTTGGGATTAATCTGGAGGCAAAGATCGCACTGTTGAGTTACTTGTCTCACAGTGGTGTATAGATTTTTGGCTGCGATCTCTCTAATTAGATGTTTATATAAGGCTTCTGCCCCCCAATGTCTCTTCTTATGTTCCTCCCTTATCAGAGACCATGTTAGATAGGAGGGAATGATTAGTTTCCCTTGTGGGGTGAGAGCCCACCCCTCTTTATTATATGTCCCTTCTAAATCTGTAATAAGCTTTTGATCTTCTTTTGTATATTCTGGCTTACTTTCTAGGGAGATTCGCCCGTCAGGGACTAAAGCTCCTTCTGTTTTTACCTTTGCTTTGGCTGCCTGTTTTGCCTCTCTGTCCGCCAGCTCATTTCCTCTTTCCAACTCCGAATTCACTTTCTGGTGCGCTTTAATGTGCATGATCGCCACTTTCTCAGGGAGTTGGACTGCCTCCAACAGTTTCAGGATCTCCTCTGCATGTTTGATGTTTTTACCCTGTGTGTTCAGTAATGCTCTCTCCTTCCAGATTGCTCCGTGCGCATGTACAACTCCAAAGGCATACTTCGAGTCTGTATAGATATTCACAGCTTTGCCTCGGGCCAATTCCAAGGCGCGAGTTAGAGCAATTATTTCTGCCTTCTGTGCAGAGGTATTCATGGGCAAAGGCCTTGACTCTATTACTTCCTGACTGGTGGTAATGGCATATCCGGCATGTCTTTTACCACTTAGGACATAGCTGCTTCCATCCGTGAACCAATTTTCCGTGTTTTCCATAGGACTGTCTCTCAGGTCCGAGCGGCTCGAATATGTTGCTTCTATGGTTTCCAGACAGTCATGATGCACTGGTTCTCCTGTGTTTTTACTGAGGAAAGAGGCTGGATTGACAATGTTAGTGACTACAATCTCCACATCATCTTGTTCTACCATTATAGCCTGGTATTTCAAGAATCTTTGTGGGGAAAGCCAGTGTCCACCTTTCGCTTCTAGTACTGCAGATACTGTATGGGACACCAACACAGTCATTTTCTGGCCCAGGGTGAATTTTCGGGCTTCCTGGATGTTTAGTACTACGGCCGCAATCGCTCGCAAGCATCCCGGCCAACCCTTTGCAGTTGCATCCAATTGTTTGGAAAGGTAAGCAACTGCTCGTCGATACGGGCCCAGATCTTGAGCTAATATGCCTAGGGCAATCCCCTGCTTCTCGTGGGAAAAAAGGAAAAATGGCTTACTTGCATCTGGGAGTCCCAAGGCTGGGGCCGACATCAGGGCCTTTTTTAGCAGCTCAAAGGCCCGTATGGTCTCTTTGTTCCATTTAAGGGGTTTCTGCTCAGTGGTCGTTAGTGCATACAGGGGTTTAACAAGCAGTCCATAGTTGTAGATCCACAGTCGGCACCACCCAGTCATCCCCAGGAAAGTTCGTAACTCCTTCACCGTTTGCGGTCTCGGAGTTTGGCATATTATTTCTTTTCGGGCCTGTCCCAAAGTCCTTTGTCCAGCACTGATTTCATAGCCCAAATAAATCACCTTGCGCTGTATTACTTGGGCTTTCTTCTTAGACACCCGGTACCCTTGGAGCCCCAAGAAATTTAATAGACTCACCGTCCAGGTGATGCAATCATTCTCTGTTTCGGTGGCAATCAGGATATCATCCACGTATTGTAGCAGTTTTCCCTTTTCAGATGGGATTTCCCATGATTCCAAGTCCTTTGCAAGCTGATTGCCAAAAATCGTAGGGCTCTTTTTGAATCCTTGTGGCAACACCGTCCAGGTGAGTTGAGTCTTGCGACCGGTTTTGGGGTTTTCCCATTCGAATGCAAATATTTTCTGGCTGACTTTATGGAGAGGGAGGCAAAAGAAGGCATCCTTCAGGTCTAAAACAGTAAACCAAGTTAGCTCAGGCGTTAATACAGTTAACAGAGTATATGGATTAGCCACTACGGGGTAGAGATCCTCAGTTATCTTATTTATAGCCCGTAGGTCCTGGACCACCCGATATGACCCGTCGGGTTTACGGACAGGTAGTATGGGAGTGTTAAAGTCAGATTCGCATTCCTTTAATATTCCCAGTTGCAAAAATTTTTCTATTATTGGCTGAATTCCCTCCCTGTCCTCCTTCCTTAGGGGATATTGTTTGATTCTTACCGGCTGTCGTCCGTCTTTGAGCTTAACCTCAACAGGTGAAGCATTCTTTGCTTTCCCGGGCACATCGGTGGCCCATACCCCGGGATATACCTGGTTCATGATTTCTTCGCTGATTTTTCCTTCTGTAGGAACACTAGTTAGCGATAAACTCATTATTTGGATATACTGCTGGTCATTTACCTCCAGAGTAATTTCTCCCTTTTCAAATTTAATTATTGCACCCAATTGTTCCAATAAATCCCTCCCCAAAAGTGCTTTTGGGGAGTTAGGCATGTACAGAAATTTGTGGATGCCCCATTGTTTTCCCAGTTTATAACTCAGAGGTTCACAAAAATATGCCTTTTCACTTTGGCCAGTTGCCCCTTTTACCATAATATAGTCACTTCCCAGGGGCATCAAGGCTTGATTCAAAACCGAATACGTTGCCCCTGTGTCAACCAGAAATTCTACTTTCTTTTGCTCCTTCCCTAGCTGCATTATAACCAGTGGATCCGCTAGGGTAGATTCCCCCGGTTCCCATCAGTCCTTTTTCACATGAGCCACTATCCTCCTCTTCTGATTATTCCACTCCTTTTCCTTCCTTTTCCATTTCTCCGGACATTCATTCTTCCAATGACCAATTCTTTTGCAAAATGCACACTGATCTTTGCCTAGCCGCCTAGGTCTCCTTTCTTCCTCTTCCCTAACAGCCGCTATTATTCTCCTCTGCCCTTGCCTATAACCCTCCTCTCTATTGCTAAACACTCTCCACGCTTCATCCAACAATACTTCCAAATTCCTGCTTTCTGTAGTGCGTAACTTCTGGAGCTTACGTCCAATGTCCCCGGTGGACTGACCTAGAAACAAAGAAACTAGCTGTTGTATCCCTACTTCAGACCCAGGGTCCAGTGGCGTATTACGGCGCATTGCATCCCTCAATCGATCCAGGAATTCGGATGGGGACTCAGAGGGACCCTGTTTCACTGCATACAAAACTGACCAATTTATAGTTTTGGGAATGGCCCTTTCCATTCCTCTTGAGATCCACTCTTGATAGCCTTGCAGTTTTTCTATATCTGCTGATCTATTTGGGTCCCATTTTGGATCCTGGAGGGGAAAAAATTCCTTTACATCCTCTCTTGTGATTTTGTAGTGATCCTCAGCCAAATCTCCTGCTGTTTTTAAAATCAACTGCTTCTCTGTTTCTGTCATATATTCTAATAGCAGTTGTATGTCCCTCCGATCAGGGTTGTGCTGTTTTATTATAAACTGAAAATGCTTGGTTACCCCTATCGGATCACTCCTATAATCCTTTGCAACTTTTTTCCATTCCCCTAAGTCAGTAGTGGAAAAAGGTACCTTGATTAGCATTGTCCCACCCTCGGGTCCTACTGCTTCTCGCAGGGGTGCCTGCAAGGCTGTCGGGACAGATTTCTTTCTGGTGCGGGAAGATACTGGGCTATCTGGGGGAGTGGAAGTTTCGTCCGAGTCCGCACCCCGTTCCTGTGGTCGAGGGGGAGGCTTAAACAGGTCAGTCAAGTCTGGCTCCGGTGCCTGATGGATTTTGTTTACTTTAATACACCGATGCCCAATACTGCACGCCGAACAGCATCGTCTCAATTTACTTTCAGATTTTTTGTTATTTTCTCGCTCAAGTGCAAGTACCGTAGGGTCCTGCGGCAGCACCATCCCGCAGTCCCTTTGCCACTCCGGATGATTTCGGAGGGTGAAAAACATATCTGCATATGAAACTTCATCCCACTTCCCTTCCCTTCTTAAAAACAGCATCAATTGTAAGAGAGTATTGTAATCTATAGATCCATTGAATGGCCATTTAGCCTCACTTTCCAATTTATACAACGGCCACCATTGGTTACAATACTTAATGAGAGTCTTTTTACTTTCTGTCCCTCCAGTTCCAACAATATCCTTCCGATGGGCAAGCACACAGCCTAAGGGGCTTTTCTTCAAGATTTCCCTTTGAGTGTTACCCATTTCGTAACTCCCTCCTTATCCAATTCCCTCCTTCGTTTAAATATTCCCAGGGTTTGAGTCCAAACCACCGAAGAAGCGATCCCCTCTGTCTTGCTCCTTCATTAACATATAGAGACATTTACAATCTTTCAATCTTTCCATACATTACGCACACATAAAGACAAAGACATAATTGCCAGCCGCTCTCCTCGCGAAGGTCACAAAACAAAACTCTTGCACTCACTCCGCAGCTGCGCTGCGTCCCAAACACACAAATGGTTCTAACATAAAATACCCGGGCGTTTCATAGATAAAGCATACAACTCATATTCTGGCTGTTATCCCTCCAGCAGCTGCAAATATAAAAATAGCCCAACCGCAATTGCGGGGAGGTTCGCTTACCCTTCTCCTGCTTCTTATATACCAGTCATTAGCAGGTCCGTCCTGGTTCCCAACACTGGGATGCAGCGAAAACCTCGGATCCACTCGATCTACTCCCAAGATCGCTAGCGGCCGCTCTATCGGTCAGCGGATCCCCCTATTACCGTGCAGGGTACCCTCCTACCATACGGGGACTATGCTGCACGCCAGACGTCTCTGCGCGATTTACCAGCAGCCCCGGCCACGCGTACGACTTACAGGCCCCTCTCCTAAAACATACCTTTCCTTTCCGCGGACTCAGGAGGTTCATATCTACTCCCAGGGTGAACGGCTGGTAGTGGAGTCCCCTCCGAGGAAAGTGCTCGGGGCGCGCCTAGGGGCGTCCGCTTCTCAGCCGATCCCGCAGTGAAGCAAAGAAATCTCCTGGCTGGCTCGCCAAAACTGACTTGCGGAAAACAGACTCCACAATCTGTGAGATTGTAAAGTAGGTATGTTTATTCAGCGCTGGGCAGCACGGGGGGTAACCCCACCAAAGTCGTGCGCGCCTCAATACGGTACTTGCCAGAAATATATACAGCGAAATGTTGCATATACATAATACGCCTATACATATGCATGACCTATCCCCGCTTTGTATTAAAATAAGCTTCAAGACGTTATTTCCATGAGCCCCTCCTATCTACGCTTGCGCATTGCCTCCTGGTGGTGGTCGTCGGGGGTCGTGGGGATGAAGGTTAGTGGTTCCTCTTCGTCACCGCTAATAACCCCCGTCTTTGCGTAGACTCAGTTGTTCCTTGGCCTTTACCCAAATCACAGGGTTGGTTTCAACTGGCTTCGAACAAACTCCTGGTTCTTATCAGGAACTGTTGTTGCGATTCCTCCGCTGAGCCTTACAAAAATGTTGCAACTAATGTACTAAGTCATTTCGCCCATAGTTTCAATTCTTTAATCCCTCATCCCTTCTCGTTCACCCTTTCATCAGCACCCCAAACACCCACCATACAACACCCCCACAGGTCTCACACACTTCCGCCCAGTGCCCGGAAACCAGCACACCCAACACTCAGCATCCAGCACCCCCACCCCCCAGCACCCAGTGCCCAGCATGCTGCACTTACACATGGCCAGCACCCGGACATGCTCAGCACCCAGCAGCACAGGGGCACAGAACCCAGCACCCCCAGCGCCCAGAAACCAACCACCCCAGCGTCCAGCACCCAGTACACCCACGGCCCAGCAACCAACACCCGCACATGCCCAGCACCCCCACCACCCAGCACAGGGACATGCCCAGCACCCAGCACACCCAAAGACCATCACCCCCAGCGCCAAGCACCCAGCACCGCCATTGCCTAGCACCCGGACATGCCCAGCACCCAGCACCACCACCGCCCACCACTGCCAGCGCACAGTACCCAGCACCCGGACATGCCCAGCACTCAGACATGCCTAGCAGGCAGCTTCCCAGCTCCCCATCGCCCAGAACCTCCAGTGCCCATCACCCAGCACCCAGACATGCCCAGCGCCCACCACACAGCACCCACACTGCCCAACACCCACACATACCCAGCACAACCAGGGAAGAGCACACAGCACACGCACGTGCCAAGAAACAAGCACCCCCAGAGCACAGAACCCAGCAACTCCAGAGCACAGGCCCAGCACCGGATACGCCCAGCACCCAGTACCTCCAGCACCAAGAGATACCCTGCACTCAGTTATGCATAGTACCCAGCAATACCAGGGCCCCGCAACCGCACCAGCCAGCACCCAGCAACCCGAGTGCCCGGCCCCCAGCAACCTCAGGGCCCAGCCCCCAGCACCCGCACATTCCCAGCACCCAGCAACCCCACTGCCCAACCCACCCCCCGGACATTCCCAGCACACAGCACCCCCAGCGACCACCGCCCCCAGCGCCCAGTACCCAGCACCTGGACATGCCCAGCACGCTACACACCAGAACACAGCAAACCAGCCCCCAACATCCCCAGTGATCAGCACGTAGCACCTGGACATGCCCAGCACCCAGCACGCCCAGTGCCCTGCACCCAGTACACCAAACACCCACCACCATACAGGTCTCGCAGCCAGCACCTCCCCAGTGCCCAGAAACCAGCGTACCCAACACCCCCACAGCCCAAGAACCCGTTTATCCAGCATCCAGACATGCCCAGCACTCGGACATACACAGCACCCCCAGGGCCCAGCACTAACTCCCGGACAGGCGCACAACCCAGCACCCCAACCGCCAACAAACAGCACCTGGACATGCCCACCACTCAGCAGCCCCAGTGCCCAGCACCCAGCACCGCAACAGCCAGCATCCCCAGCGTCCAGCACCCTCACTGCCGACCACCCAGAACCCCAAGTGCCGAGCACACAGCATCCGCACATGCCCAGCACCTGGACACGCCCAGCACCTGGTCATGTCCAGCAACTGAAATGCCCACAGCCAGCACCCCTAGCTCCCAGCAGCCAGCACCCCCAGTGCCCAGCATCAGTCATGCCAAGGACGAGGACATACCCAGCACCCAACACCCCAGTGGCCAACACCCAATACCCCCAGCACCCAGCAGCAAGACATACCCTGCACCCGCTTATGCATAGTACCCAGCACTCCCAGGGCCCAACAACCAGCACCCACAGGACTTAGCACCCAGCAACCCCAGTGCCCAGCACCCAATACCCCCAGCTCCCAGTAGCCCCAGAACCCACCATCCAGCAGCAAGACATACCCTGCACCCGCTTATGCATAGTACCCAGCACTCCCAGCCCCCAGCAGTCGCGCTGCCCAGCACCCAGCAACCCCAGTGCACAGCACCCACTAACCCCAGTGCCCAGCATCCCCAGCGCACAGCATCCGGCATATGGACATACCCAGCACACGGACATACCCACTAGCCAGCACCCCTAGTGCCCAGCACCCAAAACTCCCTCCATCCATCACCCAGACATGCCCAGTGCTCAGCGCCCCCAACAGCCAGGATCAGAAAATGCCCAGCAACAAGCACTCCCATGCCTACCACCGCCAGTGCCCAATAACCACCACACAGACAATGCCCACCAGCCAGCATCCAGAACCCAGCGCCAAGCATTCAGTACACAGGCATGCCCAGCACCCTGATATGCATAGTCCCCAGCACCCCCACTGCCCAGCAGTCCCAGTGCCCCGGACCCATCACTTGGACATGCTCAGCACCCAGAGATGTCCAGCACCCCGCACGCCCAGTGCCTAGAACCCAGTACCCCCAATGACCAGCACCCAGCGCAGCCAGTGCCCAGCACTGCCTGTAGCCAGCATCCACCACCCAGACATGATCATCACCTGCCCATTCCCAGCACCAAATCCTCCCAGTGCCCAGCACGGGGACATGGCGAGCACCCAGATATGCCCAACACCCAGCAACCGCAGCACCCAGACCTGTCCAGAACCCACTACCCTCAGGGCCTAGCACACAGTACCCCCACGACCCAGCACCAACACATGCCCTGCACCAAGCACTGCCAAAGATCCCAAGGGGTGCTAGGTGTGCTGGATGTTGCGCATTTGCGGTGCTGGAGATGGCTGGGTGCTGGCAGCTGAGAAGGGGCTGTAAAGGGAAGGTGAGTGCCGCGAACATATTTCAGTCCTGGCTAAATGTGTGTGGGAGCTCGACGGGGCGCTCGTCTGCTTTGCAGTTGGGCTGCGGCAAGGTTGACGGTTGAGTGCTACGGCAAGCGCCTAGCCCCGGTGGTGGTGGGGACCTCAAAGGGCTGCCGGGGCAGGCGAGTGCAACGAACACCAGTCAGCTTGGTTCCCTCTGTGTTGGAGCGCCATCTGGTGGGTAGACGTTTCAGAGCCTGGCTCTGATGAAGGTAAGATGTAGGTTGATGTTTAGGTGGGAGACCAAAGAGAAGGGAGCAGGGGTTGGTGGGGCTGAGGAGGGGCTGACAAGAGATCGTGAGGGCCAGCATCAGCCTTCATTCCTGGCCACGTCTGCCCCAGAGTCCCATGTGGTGGGTGGCCGCTTCGGAGCTTTGGTGGCCCTGATGAGGGGAAGGGATATGTCGAGGATAACTGGGGGAACAGACACAGAGCGCCGGTGTTGGTGGGGCTGCCTAGGGACTGCAAACGGAAGACGAGGTCCAGCATCAGCCTTGATTTCTGGCTACCTTAGTGCCAATCTCCACGAGAAGGGTGGCCGCTTCGGAGCTTTGCCCTGATGAGGGTCAGGGCTAGGTTGAGGTTAGGTGGGAGAACAGACACAGAGACCCGGTGTTAGTGGGGCTGCCTAGGGACTGCAAAGGAAAGGCGAGGGCGAGCATTCAGCCTTGATTCCTGGCTACCTCAGTGCCAAGCCCCATGTGGAGGGTGGCCACTTGGGAGCTTGGGCCTGATGAGGGTAAGGGCTAGGTTGAGGTTAGGTGGGAGAACGGGCACAGAGCCCCGGTGTTGGTGGGGCTGAGAAGGAGCTGCCAAGAGATCGTGAGGGCCACCATCAGCCTTGGTTCCAGGCTACTACAGTGCCTAAGCCCCAAGTTGAGGGTGGCCTCTTCGGAGCTTTGCCCTGATGAGGGTAAGGGATAGATCGAGGCTAAGTGCGAGAACAGACACAAAGCCCCGGTATTGATGCAGCTGAGAAGGGGCTGCCAAGAGATCGTGAGGGCCAGCATCAGCCTTGGTTCCTGGCTACCTCAGTGCCTAGCTCCATGTGGACGGTGGCCGCTTCGGAGCTTGGCCCTGATGAGTGGCTGGGCTAGGTTGAGGTTAGGAGGGAGAAAAGGCACAGAGCCCCGGTGTTGGTGGGGCCGCCTAGGGACTGTAAATGGAAGGTGAGGGCCTGCACAACCCTTGATTCCTGGCTATCTCAGTGCCAAGCCCCATGTGGAGTGTGGCCGCTGCGGAGCTTTGCCCTGATGAGGGTAAGGGATATGTCGAGGCTAAGTGGAGAACAGAGACAGAGTCCCGGTATTGGTGGGGCCGAGAAGGGGCTGCAAAGAGATCGTGAGGGCCAGCATAGACCTTGATTCCAGGCTACTTCGGTACCTAAGCCCCACGTGGAGGGTGGCCCCTTCGGAGCTTGGCTCCGATGAGGGTATGGGATATGTCGAGGATAAGGTGGAGAACAGAGACAGAGCCCCGGTTTTGGTGGGGCTACCAAGGGAAGCTGAGGGCCAGCATCAAGCTGGATTTCTGGTTACCTTAGTGCCAATCTCCACGTGGAGGGTGGCCACTTCATAGCTTGGTTCTGGTGAGGGTCAGGGCTAGGCTGAGGTTAGGTGGGAGTACAGGCACAGAGCCCCGGTGTTGGTGGGGCTGAGAAGGGGCTGCCAAGGGACCGTGAGGGCCAGCATCAGCCTTGGTTCCTGGCTACTTCAGTGCCTAGCTCCATGTGGCCGGTGGCCACTTCGGAGCTTGGCCCTGGTGAGGGTCAGGGCTAGACTGATGTTAGGTGAGAGAAGAGGCACAGAGCCCCGGTATTGGTGGGGCTGAGAAGGGGCTGCCAAGAGATCGTGAGGGCCAGCATCAACCTTGGTTCCTGGCTACTTCAGTGCCTGAGCCCCATGTCGAGGGTGGCCTCTTCGAAGCTTGGCTCCGATGAGGGTAAGGGATATGTGGAGGATAACTGGGGGAACAGACACAGAGCGCCGGTGTTGGTGGGGCTGCCTAGGGACTGCAAACGGAAGGCGACGTCCAGCATCAGCCTTGATTCCTGACTACCTCAGTGCCAAGATCCACGTGGAGGGTGGCCGCTTCGGAGCTTGGCCCTGATGAGGGTCAGGGCTAGGTTGAGGTTAGGAGGGAGAACAGACACAGAGACCCGGTGTTAGTGGGGCTGCCTAGGGACTGCAAAGGAAAGGCGAGGGCGAGCATTCAGCCTTGATTCCTGGCTACCTCAGTGCCAAGCCCCATGTGGAGGGTGGCCACTTGGGAGCTTGGGCCTGATGAGGGTAAAGGCTAGGTTGAAGTTAGGTGGGAGAACGGGCACAGAGCCCCGCTGTTGGTGGGGCTGAGAAGGAGCTGCCAAGAGATCGTGAGGGCCACCATCAGCCTTGGTTCCAGGCTACTACAGTGCCTAAGCCCCAAATTGAGGGTGGCCTCTTCGGAGCTTTGCCCTAATGAGGGTAAGGGATAGATCGAGGCTAAGTGCGAGAACAGACACAGAGCCCCGGTATTGATGCAGCTGAGAAGGGACTGCCAAGAGATCGTGAGGGCCAGCATAGACCTTGATTCCAGGCTACTTCGGTACCTAAGCCCCACATGGAGGGTGGCCCCTTCGGAGCTTGGCTCCGATGAGGGTATGGGATATGTCGAGGATAAGGTGGAGAACAGAGACAGAGCCCTGGTGTTGTTGGGGCTACCAAGGGAAGGTGAGGGCCAGCATCAAGCTGGAGTTCTGGTTACCTTAGTGCAAAGCTCCACGTGCAGGGTGGCCGGTTCGGAGCTTGGCCCTGGTGAGGGTCAGGGCTAGGTTGAGGTTAGGTGGGAGAAAAGGCACAGAGCCCCGGTATTGGTGGGGCTGCCTAGGGACTGCAAATGGAAGGGAGGGCCAGCACCACCCTTGATTCCTGGCTATCTCAGTGCCAAGCCCCATGTGGAGTGTGGCCGCTGCGGAGCTTTGCCCTGATGAGGGTAGGGGATATGTCGAGGCTAAGTGGGAGAACAGAGACAGAGCCACGGCATTGGTGGGGCCGAGAAGGGGCTGCGCATTGATCGTGAGGGCCAGCATCAGCCTCGGTTCGTGGCTACCTCAGTACCTAGCTCCATGTTGCCGGTGGCCACTTCGGAGCTTGGCCCTGATGAGGGGCTGGGCTAGGTTCAGGTTAGGAGGGAGAAAAGGCACAGAGCCCCGGTATTGGTGGGGCTGAGACGGGGCTGCCCTTCCGTGCCTGAGCCCCATGTTCAGGGTGGCCTCTTCGGAGCTTGGCTCCGATGAGGGTAAGGGATATGTCGAGGCTAAGTGGGAGAACAGAGACAGAGCCCCGGTTTTGGTAGGGCTACCAAGGGAAGCTGAGGGCCAGCATCAAGCTGGATTTCTGGTTACCTTAGTGCCAAGCACCACGTGGACGGTGGCCGGTTCGGAGCTTGGCCCTGATGAGGGTCTGGGCTAGGTTGAGTTTAGGTGGGAGAACAGAGACAGAGCCCCGGCATTCATGCGGCTAAGAAGGGGCTGCGCAGTGATCGTGAGGACCAGCACCTACTTTGATTCTTGGCTGCCTCAGTTCCTAAGCCCCACGTGGGGAGTGGTCTCTTCGGAGCTTGGCTCCGATGAGGGTAAGGGATAGGTCGCTGTTAGGTGCGAGCACAGACACAGAGCCCCAGTATTGGTGGGGCCGACAAGAGACCGTGAGGGCCAGCATCAACCTTGGTTCCTGGCTACACCAGTGCCAAGCCCCATGTGGAGGGTGGCCGCTTCGGTGGTGGCCCTGGAGAGGGTCAGGGCTAGGTTGATGTTAGGCGGGAGAACAGACACAGAGCCCCGGTGTTGGTGGGGCTGAGAAGGGGCTGCCAAGGGACCGTGAGGGCCAGCATCAACCTCGGTTCCAGGCTACTTCAGTGCCTGAGCGCTATGTCGAGGGTGGCCTCTTCGGAGCTTGGCTCCGATGAGGGTAAGGGATATGTCGAGGATAAGTGGGAGAACAGAGACAGAGCCCTGGTGTTGTTGGGGCTACCAAGGGAAGGTGAGGGCCAGCATCAAGCTGGAGTTCTGGTTACCTTACTGCCAAGCTCCACGTGGAGGGTGGCCGGTTCGGAGCTTGGCCCTGGTGAGGGTCAGGGCTAGGTTGAGGTTAGGTGGGAGAAAAGGCACAGAGCCCCGGTATTGGTGGGGCTGCCTAGGGACTGCAAATGGAAGGGAGGGCCAGCACCACCCTTGATTCCTGGCTATCTCAGTGCCAAGCCCCATGTGGAGTGTGGCCGCTGCGGAGCTTTGCCCTGATGAGGGTAGGGGATATGTCGAGGCTAAGTGGGAGAACAGAGACAGAGCCACGGCATTGGTGGGGCCGAGAAGGGGCTGCGCAGTGATCGTGAGGGCCAGCATCAGCCTCGGTTCGTGGCTACCTCAGTACCTAGCTCCATGTTGCCGGTGGCCACTTCGGAGCTTGGCCCTGATGAGGGGCTGGGCTAGGTTCAGGTTAGGAGGGAGAAAAGGCACAGAGCCCCGGTATTGGTGGGGCTGAGACGGGGCTGCCCTTCCGTGCCTGAGCCCCATGTTCAGGGTGGCCTCTTCGGAGCTTGGCTCCGATGAGGGTAAGGGATATGTCGAGGCTAAGTGGGAGAACAGAGACAGAGCCCCGGTTTTGGTAGGGCTACCAAGGGAAGCTGAGGGCCAGCATCAAGCTGGATTTCTGGTTACCTTAGTGCCAAGCACCACGTGGACGGTGGCCGGTTCGGAGCTTGGCCCTGATGAGGGTCTGGGCTAGGTTGAGTTTAGGTGGGAGAACAGAGACAGAGCCCCGGCATTCATGCGGCTAAGAAGGGGCTGCGCAGTGATCGTGAGGACCAGCACCTACTTTGATTCTTGGCTGCCTCAGTTCCTAAGCCCCACGTGGGGAGTGGTCTCTTCGGAGCTTGGCTCCGATGAGGGTAAGGGATAGGTCGCTGTTAGGTGCGAGCACAGACACAGAGCCCCAGTATTGGTGGGGCCGACAAGAGACCGTGAGGGCCAGCATCAACCTTGGTTCCTGGCTACACCAGTGCCAAGCCCCATGTGGAGGGTGGCCGCTTCGGTGGTGGCCCTGGAGAGGGTCAGGGCTAGGTTGATGTTAGGCGGGAGAACAGACACAGAGCCCCGGTGTTGATGGGGCTGAGAAGGGGCTGCCAAGGGACCGTGAGGGCCAGCATCAACCTCGGTTCCAGGCTACTTCAGTGCCTGAGCGCTATGTCGAGGGTGGCCTCTTCGGAGCTTGGCTCCGATGAGGGTAAGGGATATGTCGAGGATAAGTGGGAGAACAGAGACAGAGCCCTGGTGTTGTTGGGGCTACCAAGGGAAGGTGAGGGCCAGCATCAAGCTGGAGTTCTGGTTACCTTACTGCCAAGCTCCACGTGGAGGGTGGCCGGTTCGGAGCTTGGCCCTGGTGAGGGTCAGGGCTAGGTTGAGGTTAGGTGGGAGAAAAGGCACAGAGCCCCGGTATTGGTGGGGCTGCCTAGGGACTGCAAATGGAAGGGAGGGCCAGCACCACCCTTGATTCCTGGCTATCTCAGTGCCAAGCCCCATGTGGAGTGTGGCCGCTGCGGAGCTTTGCCCTGATGAGGGTAGGGGATATGTCGAGGCTAAGTGGGAGAACAGAGACAGAGCCACGGCATTGGTGGGGCCGAGAAGGGGCTGCGCAGTGATCGTGAGGGCCAGCATCAGCCTCGGTTCGTGGCTACCTCAGTACCTAGCTCCATGTTGCCGGTGGCCACTTCGGAGCTTGGCCCTGATGAGGGGCTGGGCTAGGTTCAGGTTAGGAGGGAGAAAAGGCACAGAGCGCCGGTATTGGTGGGGCTGAGACGGGGCTGCCCTTCCGTGCCTGAGCCCCATGTTCAGGGTGGCCTCTTCGGAGCTTGGCTCCGATGAGGGTAAGGGATAGGTCGCTGTTAGGTGCGAGCACAGACACAGAGCCCCAGTATTGGTGGGGCCGACAAGAGACCGTGAGGGCCAGCATCAACCTTGGTTCCTGGCTACACCAGTGCCAAGCCCCATGTGGAGGGTGGCCGCTTCGGTGGTGGCCCTGGAGAGGGTCAGGGCTAGGTTGATGTTAGGCGGGAGAACAGACACAGAGCCCCGGTGTTGGTGGGGCTGCCAAGGAAGGTGTGGGCCATCATCATCCGCGAATCCTGGCTATTCAGTGCCAAGCCCTATGTGGAGTTTGGCCGCTTCGGAAGCTTGGCTCTGAGGAAGGTAAGGGATATGTAGTGGATTAATGGGAGAAGAGAGACAGAGCCCTGGTATTTGTGGGGCTGCCAAGCGACCGTGAGGGCCAGTATCATCCTTGAGTCCTGGCTATTTCTGTGCCTGAGCCGGAGGAGGTGGGTGGCCGTTTCGGAGCTTGCCTCTGAGGAGGATAAGGGATAGTTTGAGGTTCTGCGTAGATAACGAGACCCTTCTGCATTAGATAACGCCACCCACCACATGGACCACAAACGAGGAGTAGCCCCTTCCCGGTCCCACTACCCCATCCCTTATTCTCAAACCAAAATATCAACCTTTGCCTTACCATCTCTCGAGCCCAGTTCCTAAACGGCTTCCCACCAGAGGGCGCTCCAACACAGAAAAAACAGGATTGAAAGCTGTTTCTGGCTCTTGCCTTTCGTGGCAGCCCTTTCCGAAGGAGCTGCTCTCGCTCTACCACCCAACCAGCAACCTTACCACAGCCCAACTGCAAAGCAGTCGATCCCCTCTTCGGGCTCCCATAAACTAACAGGCAGGACTGAAAGATGTTGGTGGCTCTCAGCTTCCCTTGATAGACCCTTCTCAGCTGCCCAACACCCAGCCAGCTCCAGCACCCCAAATGTGCCATATCTACCACACCTAGCACTCCTTGCTACACATTGGTGGTGCCTGGTGCTAGGCATGTTCCGTTGCTGAGTCGTGGGGGTGCTGGGGGATGGGCACTGCGGGGACTGGCTTCTTGTCATGTCCTGGTACTGGGGATGCTGGGTGCTGTGTGCTGGGCTCCGGGGCTGCTGGGCATGTCGAGGTGCTGTGCATTGGCGGTGGGTGTGCTGGGTTGTGTGCATGTGTGGGAATCAGTGCTGGGCCATGGGAGTGCTGGGCCCTGGCAGTGCTGGGTGGAGGGTATGATGGGTGCATGTCGTGGTTTAACCCCAGCCTGCAAATAAACCCCATGCAGCCACTGGCTCTCCTCCCCCCCCACCCCGTGGGATGGGGGAGAGAATCCGGAGGGCACAAGTAGGAAAACTCCCGGGTTGAGATAAAAACAGTTTAATGATTGAAATAAAACAAAGTAGAACAGTAATAATAACAATGAGAACAACAACAACAACAGACGATACAAAGCAGGCAATGCAGAATGCAACTTCTCACCGCTGCTGACCGCGTGTCATGAACTGGGGCGGGGGGGTGGGGAGAGTCGTTTCCTCCCCCCCGCCCCCTCCCATTTTTTATACTGAGCAGGATGTCACATGCTATGGAATACCCCATTGGCCAGCTAGGTCAACTACCCCGGCTGTGCTCCCCACCCCCCCACCCCCCCCCCGAGCTTCCTGTGGGAGGCCGGAAAGAGAGAACAAAAGTCTCCCGGTGCAAGCACCGCCCAGCAACAGCCAAAGCATTAAGGGGCCATCAACGCTCCTCTCACACCAAACCCAAAAGCCAGCACACCCCCCAAGCTACTGGGAAGAAAGTTCACTCTGTCCCAGCAGGAAGCAGGACAGTGCTGAGTGCTGTGTATGTCCAGGTGCTAGGCATGTCTGGGTGCGGGGTACTGGGCACTGGGGGTGCTGGGTGGTGGGGGAGCTGGATGGTGGGTGTTGGGTATGCTGGTTGCTGGGCACTGGGGATGCTGGGTGTGAGACGTGTGGGGGTGCTGGATGGTAGGTGTTTGGTGTGCTGAGTACAGAGCACTGGGGGTGGTGGATGCTGAGCGCTGCGGGTGCTGGGTGCTGGGCATGTCCGGGTGCTATGTGCTGATCACTGGAGATGTTGGGGGCTGGTTTGCTGGGATCTGGGCAGTGGTGTGTTGAGTGCTGGGCATGTTTGGGTGCTGGGCATGTCTGGGTGCTGGGTACTGGGTGCTGGCTGTGTGGGGCAGTGGGGGTGCTGTGTGCTGGGCACGTCCGGGTGGTGGGTGTTGGGCAGTGGGAGTGTTGGGTTCTAGGTACTGGGGTGCTGGGCCCTGGTATTGCTGGCTACTATACATAACTGAGTGCAGGGTATGTCTTGGTGCTGGATGCTGGGTACTGGAGGTACTGGGTGCTGGGTGTTGGGCATATGCGGTGCTAGGTGCTGGGCATATGCGGTGCTGGGTGGCTGTGCTGGGGTTGCTGGGTGCTGTGCTGTGAGGGTGCTGGATTCCTGGCATGTGCTTGTGCTGTGTGCTGGGCCCTGGTTGTGCCGGGTATGTGTGGGTGCTGGGTGTTGGGCAGTGTGGGTGCTGTGTGGCGGGGCCTGGGCATGTCTGGGTGCTGGGCGGTGGGCAGCAGAGAAGCTGCCTGCTGGGCATGTCTGGGTGCTGGGCATGTGTGGGTGCTGGGTACTGGGCAGTGGGGGTGGTGGCGGTGGTGGTGCTGTGTGCTGGGCATGTTGGGCTGCTGGGTTTTGGGCGGTGGGCGTGCTGGGTGTGTGCGTGTGTTGGTTTCTGGGCGCTGGGGGTGCTGGGTGCTGTGCACTGGGGTTGCTGGGTGCTGGGCATGTCCGGGTGGCGGGCATGGCTGGGTGCTGGGCCCTGAGGTTGCTGCGTGCTGGGCACTGGGCTTGCTGGTGCTGCTGGTGCGGGTGCTGGGGGCTAGGTGTTGTCCGAAAAGCGGATTCATGCCCGGCGTGGAAGGAACCAATTCCACACGCTCAGGAGAGAGATTGTTTTATTCAGGCCTGGGTGCTCGGTGGACTTGCCACAAATGAAGCACACCGGGTCTAATTGCCTTTCTGTTTGTATCCATGCTTCTCATACATATTTTCAGTTTCTCTTTTACATATTCCTTAAATTTCCGAGAACCGATTATAATACTACATCATCCTAGACACATGCGCACTAAAGCCTTTAGGGTCTCCTTGAGGGTCTCTGGTGGTCGGCTGGGTAGTGAACTCTTCGTGAACCTGTTCCTTTCTTTCCTTATAAGGTCGAGGTTTGTCTCCGAGCCACGTCTGGACTACGTTTGTTTACGGTTCTCGTTTCCAAGGTTACTCTTCACTAGAGTCTAACACTGCTTCCAGGAGACACGATTTAGACTACAATTCTACACACCTGCAAACACCACACCTGCTAGTTCCCTAACTTCTAAGCCACAAGTCTTCATTGTGTAGAATTACAGAAGCGAGCCGAGGTACTGGGGCTCCTGGTTGCTGGGCCCTGGGAGTGCTGGGTACCATGCATAATTGGGTGCAGGGTATGTCTTGCTGGTGGATGCTGGGCACTGGGGCTGCTGGGTGCTGGGCATGTCTCGATGCTGTGTGTTGGCGGTGGGTGTGCTGGGTTGTGCGCATGTCCGGGAATTAGTGCTGGGCCCTGGGAGTGCTGGGTGCGGGGAGCTAGGGGTGCTGGCTGTGGGCATTTCCAGGTACTGGTCATGACCAGTGCTGGTTGTTGGGTCTTGGGGGTGCTGGGCGTGTGCAGGTGCTGGGCACGTCCGGATGCTGTGTGCTCGGCACTTGGGGTTCTGGGTGGTGGGCAGTGAGAGTGCACACCAAACACCCACCATCCAGCACGCCCACAAGTCTCACACCCAGCACCCGCAGTGGCAGGAACCAGCATACCCAACACCCAGCTTCCAGCACACCCACTGCCCTGGACCTGCATACGCTGCATTGAACCCAGCACCCCCAGCACCCAGTAACCGATAGCCCCAGCGCCCAGCACGCCAGGGTCCAGCAAACCAACACACGCACACGCCCAGCACCCAGCACCCCCACTGCCCAAAACCCAGCACCCCGACGTGCCCAGCACACAGCAGCCCCAGGGACTACCACCCCCAGCGCCAAGCACCCAGCACCACCATTGCTCAGCACCTGGACATGCCCAGCACCTAGCACCACCCCCCCCAGTGCCCAACACCCAGCACCCACACGTACCCAGCACAACCAGGGCCCAGCACACAGTACACGCACATGCCAGGAATCCAGCACCCTCACAGCACAGCACCCAGCAACCCCAGCACAGCCACCCAGCACCGGATATGCCCAACACCCAGCACTGCATATGCCCAGCACCCGGTACCTCCAGCACCAAGCATCCAGCACCAAGACATACCCTGCACTCAGTTTTGCATATTGCCGAGCAATGCCAGGGCCCAGCACCCCCAGTACCTAGCACCCAGCACTCCCACTGCCCAGTACCCAGCACCCCGACATGCCCAGCACCCAGACAAACATGCCCAGCGCCCAACACACCAGAACACAGCAAACCAGCCCCCAAGAACCCCACTGATCAGCACATAGCACCTGGACATGCCCAGCACCTGCAGCACTCAGTGACTTGTGGAAAACAGACTCCACAATCTGTGAGATTGTAAAGTAGGTATGTTTATTCAGCGCTGGGCAGCACGGGGGGTAACCCCACCAAAGTCGTGCGCGCCTCAACACGGTACTTGCCAGAAATATATACAGCGAAATGTTGCATATAGATAATACGCCTATACATATGCATGACCTATCCCCGCTTTGTATTAAAATAAGCTTCAAGACGTTATTTCCATGAGCCCCTCCTATCTACGCTTGCGCATTGCCTCCTGGTGGTGGTCGTCGGGGGTCGTGGGGATGAAGGTTAGTGGTTCCTCTTCGTCACCGCTAATAACCCCCGTCTTTGCGCAGACTCAGTTGTTCCTTGGCCTTTACCCAAATCACAGGGTTGGTTTCAACTGGCTTCGAACAAACTCCTGGCTCTTATCAGGAACTGTTGTTGCGATTCCTCCGCTGAGCCTTACAAAAATGTTGCAACTAATGTACTAAGTCATTTCGCCCATAGTTTCAATTCTTTAATCACTCATCCCTTCTCGTTCACCCTTTCATTCCCCCCTTTTCTGAAGAGTTAGTAAATTCTTTTACTATGTTCGGTTTAACATAATGTTTCTTTATCTAGTGTCTTTTCGAAATATTTATTGGACTCCAGTCTACGTCGTAGTTGATTTTTCTTCCATTCACTGTAAGAGTCTCCTGTGTTTTTGAAACACCATAGACTACATCGAACTGTAATGCAGAGAGCTATAAACATAACAATAATAATTATTATTATAATAAACAGTTGTCTAAGCCATGTTAAATTCGGTAACCAAGAGGTAAGTTTCTCCCATAGTTCCTGAAGGCCCCAAGATGTATCATCTCTAGTTACTTCATGGAAAAGTTTAGCTTGCTTCCAAATTTGAGATAGGTCCTTTTCCACTTGTCGCTCATGATTGATATATGTACATCATCGCTCTCCTATAACCGTACACAACCCTCCTTGCTGAGCGAACAACATATCCAAACCCAACCTATTTTGGAGAGTTACCTTACTCAGGGAGGAAACCTCTTCCTGGAGGGCTTTGATAGCTTCAGCGGTGCTATTACTTAAAATTTCTAGAGCGGCCGATATATTTACTAAAGCCTTCTCTAATTCACTTACTCCTAACCAGGGGAGAAACCACCTAGCAAAACTATGGAATCCAGTATTTCTTTCTATTAATGGATTAGCATTCTGTTTTCCTCTAAATTGTTTCATATAGGTTCGTAACAGTCCATTTGATCCCACCCAATCTGTAAGGTTTCGTTTAGTTTCAATATCTGGTATTATAATTCCCATAGCACATTTACCTGCCCATCCCAGAGGCAATACTTTATATCCCTTGGATCCACAAATCCAGTACCACCCTCGTCCAACTGGGGTGGGCCAGCCTTTGGGAGTAGTATTACTTCTTCGTCTAGTTTGTTTGCTAGCCCACATATTTGCACTTCCATAACTAATATACGAGGTGCAATTGGGATAATCTCCTATTTCAAATTTCAAATTTTCGCACCCTTTACTCGTGCGATTACCCCTATATTGCTCTCCATTCCTGTAATATTCTCTATTCGGCACCTCTGAACACAAGGCACTCCTTGGGTACGGTTCCACAAGGAGCTTAAATCAATCATCCAGTTTAGACTCTCTTGTCCAACATCTATGTATTCTTTAAGGGACATGTTCTGAAACGCCTTGGTTATTCTAGAATCATTTGAGAAAATTGTGGCAATTACGGGATGACCACTACCTAGACTCTTTGGCAGGTGTGAACACATCCAGCAATTAGTCCAATTCATAACTCCAGCGATTTTATTATGGAGCTGTAAAAAGGTATTACTTTCCCACGTATAAACTGTTCTTGCCCATAGTCCTATTATACCTACGATGAATACCCATGAATACCCATTTTTCGTTGAAAGCGTAATTTTAGGGGCCCAGCTGGCGTTGATTTCCATAGTGACCGAGGGGCCTTTTTCACTCTGGTATGATGGATCCAGGCGCTCTGTTCTTCAATCTTGATTGCCGTGAAGGAGGTAAGGAGTACCTGGAATGGTCCTTCCCACTGTGACTCCAAAGTCTTTTCTGTAAGAGACTTTATATACACATAGTCCCCAGGTTGTATGTTATGTACAGGCCCATCCAAACCCCTACTTCGAGTCCCAACCACATGCTTCTCAATTTTACTGAGTTGTTTGCCTAATGCCACCATATAGGAGGTCATGATTTCATCCCCAACTTGTGTAGACATCCCTTTCTGTATTCTACAGGGTCGTCCATACAAGATTTCAAAAGGGCTCAGTCCTTCTCTTGCTCTTGGCCTAGTTCGTATGCGCAAAAGAGCCAAAGGAAGAGACTGAGGCCAGGCCAGGTTAGTTTCCTGTCCCAATTTCACGATCTGCTGTTTGATTAAGTGGTTCATTTTTTCTACTTGGCCACTTGACTGAGGGCGATATGGGGTATGAAGCTGCCAATCTATGCCCAAATGGCGGCTAATTTGTTGTACTACTTTTGAGATGAAATGTGGTCCTCTGTCAGAAGATATGGTTGCTGGAACCCCAAAACGTGGTATTATTTCTTGTATTAATGTTCTAGTTACCTCCCGAGCCTTGGCTGTTCTGGTAGGGAATGCCTCTGGCCAACCTGAAAAGGTATCAGTCAACACCAATAAATATCGATACCCCCCTTTTCTTGGGAGTTCTGAAAAGTCGATCTGCCATTGTTGTCCAGGCCCGTTGCCTTTCCCAGTTTGGCCCATTTCTGGTTTGGGGGTATTCTTGGGATTAATCTGGAGGCAAAGATCGCACTGTTGAGTTACTTGTCTCACAGTGGTGTATAGATTTTTGGCTACGATCTCTCTAATTAGATGTTTATATAAGGCTTCTGCCCCCCAATGTCTCTTCTTATGTTCCTCCCTTATCAGAGACCATGTTAGATAGGAGGGAATGATTAGTTTCCCTTGTGGGGTGAGAGCCCACCCCTCTTTATTATATGTCCCTTCTAAATCTGTAATAAGCTTTTGATCTTCTTTTGTATATTCTGGCTTACCTTCTAGGGAGATTCGCCCGTCAGGGACTAAAGCTCCTTCTGTTTTTACCTTTGCTTTGGCTGCCTGTTTTGCCTCTCTGTCCGCCAGCTCATTTCCTCTTTCCAACTCCGAATTCACCTTCTGGTGCGCTTTAATGTGCATGATCGCCACTTTCTCAGGGAGTTGGACTGCCTCCAACAGTTTCAGGATCTCCTCTGCATGTTTGATGTTTTTACCCTGTGTGTTCAGTAATGCTCTCTCCTTCCAGATTGCTCCATGCGCATGTACAACTCCAAAGGCATACTTCGAGTCTGTATAGATATTCACAGCTTTGCCTCGGGCCAATTCCAAGGCGCGAGTTAGAGCAATTATTTCTGCCTTCTGTGCAGAGGTATTCATGGGCAAAGGCCTTGACTCTATTACTTCCTGACTGGTGGTAATGGCATATCCGGCATGTCTTTTACCACTTAGGACATAGCTGCTTCCATCCGTGAACCAATTTTCCGTGTTTTCCATAGGACTGTCTCTCAGGTCCGAGCGGCTCGAATATGTTGCTTCTATGGTTTCCAGACAGTCATGATGCACTGGTTCTCCTGTGTTTTTACTGAGGAAAGAGGCTGGATTGACAATGTTAGTGACTACAATCTCCACATCATCTTGTTCTACCATTATAGCCTGGTATTTCAAGAATCTTTGTGGGGAAAGCCAGTGTCCACCTTTCGCTTCTAGTACTGCAGATACTGTATGGGACACCAACACAGTCATTTTCTGGCCCAGGGTGAATTTTCGGGCTTCCTGGATGTTTAGTACTACGGCCGCAATCGCTCGCAAGCATCCCGGCCAACCCTTTGCAGTTGCATCCAATTGTTTGGAAAGGTAAGCAACTGCTCGTCGATACGGGCCCAGATCTTGAGCTAATATGCCTAGGGCAATCCCCTGCTTCTCGTGGGAAAAAAGGAAAAATGGCTTACTTGCATCTGGGAGTCCCAAGGCTGGGGCCGACATCAGGGCCTTTTTTAGCTGCTCAAAGGCCCGTATGGTCTCTTTGTTCCATTTAAGGGGTTTCTGCTCAGTGGTCGTTAGTGCATACAGGGGTTTAACAAGCAGTCCATAGTTGTAGATCCACAGTCGGCACCACCCAGTCATCCCCAGGAAAGTTCGTAACTCCTTCACCGTTTGCGGTCTCGGAGTTTGGCATATTATTTCTTTTCGGGCCTGTCCCAAAGTCCTTTGTCCAGCACTGATTTCATAGCCCAAATAAATCACCTTGCGCTGTATTACTTGGGCTTTCTTCTTAGACACCCGGTACCCTTGGAGCCCCAAGAAATTTAATAGACTCACCGTCCAGGTGATGCAATCATTCTCTGTTTCGGTGGCAATCAGGATATCATCCACGAATTGTAGCAGTTTTCCCTTTTCAGATGGGATTTCCCATGATTCCAAGTCCTTTGCAAGCTGATTGCCAAAAATCGTAGGGCTATTTTTGAATCCTTGTGGCAACACCGTCCAGGTGAGTTGAGTCTTGCGACCGGTTTTGGGGTTTTCCCATTCTAATGCAAATATTTTCTGGCTGACTTTATGGAGAGGGAGGCAAAAGAAGGCATCCTTCAGGTCTAAAACAGTAAACCAAGTTAGCTCAGGCGTTAATACAGTTAACAGAGTATATGGATTAGCCACTACGGGGTAGAGATCCTCAGTTATCTTATTTATAGCCCGTAGGTCCTGGACCATCCGATATGACCCGTCGGGTTTACGGACAGGTAGTATGGGAGTGTTAAAGTCGGATTCGCATTCCTTTAATATTCCCAGTTGCAAAAATTTTTCTATTATTGGCTGAATTCCCTCCCTGTCCTCCTTCCTTAGGGGATATTGTTTGATTCTTACCGGCTGTCGTCCGTCTTTGAGCTTAACCTCAACAGGTGAAGCATTCTTTGCTTTCCCGGGCACATCGGTGGCCCATACCCCGGGATATACCTGGTTCATGATTTCTTCGCTGATTTTTCCTTCTGTAGGAACACTAGTTAGCGATAAACTCATTATTTGGATATACTGCTGGTCATTTACCTCCAGAGTAATTTCTCCCTTTTCAAATTTAATTATTGCACCCAATTGTTCCAATAAATCCCTCCCCAAAAGTGCTTTTGGGGAGTTAGGCATGTACAGAAATTTGTGGATGCCCCATTGTTTTCCCAGTTTATAACTCAGAGGTTCACAAAAATATGCCTTTTCACTTTGGCCAGTTGCCCCTTTTACCATAATATAGTCACTTCCCAGGGGCATCAAGGCTTGATTCAAAACCGAATACGTTGCCCCTGTGTCAACCAGAAATTCTACTTTCTTTTGCTCCTTCCCTAGCTGCATTATAACCAGTGGATCCGCTAGGGTAGATTCCCCCGGTTCCCATCAGTCCTTTTTCACATGAGCCACTATCCTCCTCTTCTGATTATTCCACTCCTTTTCCTTCCTTTTCCATTTCTCCGGACATTCATTCTTCCAATGACCAATTCTTTTGCAAAATGCACACTGATCTTTGCCTAGCCGCCTAGGTCTCCTTTCTTCCTCTTCCCTAACAGCCGCTATTATTCTCCTCTGCCCTTGCCTATAACCCTCCTCTCTATTGCTAAACACTCTCCACGCTTCATCCAACAATACTTCCAAATTCCTGCTTTCTGTAGTGCGTAACTTCTGGAGCTTACGTCCAATGTCCCCGGTGGACTGACCTAGAAACAAAGAAACTAGCTGTTGTATCCCTACTTCAGACCCAGGGTCCAGTGGCGTATTACGGCGCATTGCATCCCTCAATCGATCCAGGAATTCAGATGGGGACTCAGAGGGACCCTGTTTCACTGCATACAAAACTGACCAATTTATAGTTTTGGGGATGGCCCTTTCCATTCCTCTTGAGATCCACTCTTGATAGCCTTGCAGTTTTTCTATATCTGCTGATCTATTTGGGTCCCATTTTGGATCCTGGAGGGGGAAAAATTCCTTTACATCCTCTCTTGTGATTTTGTAGTGATCCTCAGCCAAATCTCCTGCTGTTTTTAAAATCAACTGCTTCTCTGTTTCTGTCATATATTCTAATAGCAGTTGTATGTCCCTCCAATCAGGGTTGTGCTGTTTTATTATAAACTGAAAATGCTTGGTTACCCCTATCGGATCACTCCTATAATCCTTTGCAACTTTTTTCCATTCCCCTAAGTCAGTAGTGGAAAAAGGTACCTTGATTAGCATTGTCCCACCCTCGGGTCCTACTGCTTCTCGCAGGGGTGCCTGCAAGGCTGTCGGGACAGATTTCTTTCTGGTGCGGGAAGATACTGGGCTATCTGGGGGAGTGGAAGTTTCGTCCGAGTCCGCACCCCGTTCCTGTGGTCGAGGGGGAGGCTTAAACAGGTCAGTCAAGTCTGGCTCCGGTGCCTGATGGATTTTGTTTACTTTAATACACCGATGCCCAATACTGCACGCCGAACAGCATCGTCTCAATTTACTTTCAGATTTTTTGTTATTTTCTCGCTCAAGTGCAAGTACCATAGGGTCCTGCGGCAGCACCATCCCGCAGTCCCTTTGCCACTCCGGATGATTTCGGAGGGTGAAAAACATCTGCATATGAAACTTCATCCCACTTCCCTTCCCTTCTTAAAAACAGCATCAATTGTAAGAGAGTATTGTAATCTATAGATCCATTGAATGGCCATTTAGCCTCACTTTCCAATTTATACAACGGCCACCATTGGTTACAATACTTAATGAGAGTCTTTTTACTTTCTGTCCCTCCAGTTCCAACAATATCCTTCCAATGGGCAAGCACACAGCCTAAGGGGCTTTTCTTCAAGATTTCCCTTTGAGTGTTACCCATTTCGTAACTCCCTCCTTATCCAATTCCCTCCTTCGTTTAAATATTCCCAGGGTTTGAGTCCAAACCACCGAAGAAGCGATCCCCTCTGTCTTGCTCCTTCATTAACATATAGAGACATTTACAATCTTTCAATCTTTCCATACATTACGCACACATAAAGACAAAGACATAATTGCCAGCCGCTCTCCTCGCGAAGGTCACAAAACAAAACTCTTGCACTCACTCCGCAGCTGCGCTGCGTCCCAAACACACAAATGGTTCTAACATAAAATACCCGGGCGTTTCATAGATAAAGCATACAACTCATATTCTGGCTGTTATCCCTCCAGCAGCTGCAAATATAAAAATAGCCCAACCGCAATTGCGGGGAGGTTCGCTTACCCTTCTCCTGCTTCTTATATACCAGTCATTAGCAGGTCCGTCCTGGTTCCCAACACTGGGATGCAGCGAAAACCTCGGATCCACTCGATCTACTCCCAAGATCGCTAGCGGCCGCTCTATCGGTCAGCGGATCCCCCTATTACCGTGCAGGGTACCCTCCTACCATACGGGGACTATGCTGCACGCCAGACGTCTCTGCGCGATTTACCAGCAGCCCCGGCCACGCGTACGACTTACAGGCCCCTCTCCTAAAACATACCTTTCCTTTCCGCGGACTCAGGAGGTTCATATCTACTCCCAGGGTGAACGGCTGGTAGTGGAGTCCCCTCCGAGGAAAGTGCTCGGGGCGCGCCTAGGGGCGTCCGCTTCTCAGCCGATCCCGCAGTGAAGCAAAGAAATCTCCTGGCTGGCTCGCCAAAACTGACTTGCGGAAAACAGACTCCACAATCTGTGAGATTGTAAAGTAGGTATGTTTATTCAGCGCTGGGCAGCACGGGGGGTAACCCCACCAAAGTCGTGCGCGCCTCAACACGGTACTTGCCAGAAATATATACAGCGAAATGTTGCATATAGATAATACGCCTATACATATGCATGACCTATCCCCGCTTTGTATTAAAATAAGCTTCAAGACGTTATTTCCATGAGCCCCTCCTATCTACGCTTGCGCATTGCCTCCTGGTGGTGGTCGTCGGGGGTCGTGGGGATGAAGGTTAGTGGTTCCTCTTCGTCACCGCTAATAACCCCCGTCTTTGCGCAGACTCAGTTGTTCCTTGGCCTTTACCCAAATCACAGGGTTGGTTTCAACTGGCTTCGAACAAACTCCTGGTTCTTATCAGGAACTGTTGTTGCGATTCCTCCGCTGAGCCTTACAAAAATGTTGCAACTAATGTACTAAGTCATTTCGCCCATAGTTTCAATTCTTTAATCCCTCATCCCTTCTCGTTCACCCTTTCATCAGCACCCCAAACACCCACCGTACCACACCCCCACAGGTCTCACACACTTCCGCCCAGTGCCCGGAAACCAGCATACCCAACACTCAGCATCCAGCACCCCCACCCCCCAGCACCCAGTGCCCAGCATGCTGCACTTACACATGGCCAGCACCCGGACATGCTCAGCACCCAGCAACACAGGGGCACAGAACCCAGCACCCCCAGCGCCCAGAAACCAACCACCCCAGCGTCCAGCACCCAGTACACCCAGGGCCCAGCAACCAACACCCGCACATGCCCAGCACCCCCACCACCCAGCACAGGGACATGCCCAGCACCCAGCACACCCAAAGACCATCACCCCCAGCGCCAAGCACCCAGCACCGCCATTGCCTAGCACCCGGACATGCCCAGCACCCAGCACCACCACCGCCCACCACTGCCAGCGCACAGTACCCAGCACCCGGACATGCCCAGCACTCAGACATGCCTAGCAGGCAGCTTCCCAGCTCCCCATCGCCCAGAACCTCCAGTGCCCATCACCCAGCACCCAGACATGCCCAGCGCCCACCACACAGCACCCACACTGCCCAACACCCACACATACCCAGCACAACCAGGGAAGAGCACACAGCACACGCACGTGCCAAGAAACAAGCACCCCCAGAGCACAGAACCCAGCAACTCCAGAGCACAGGCCCAGCACCGGATATGCCCAGCACCCAGTACCTCCAGCACCAAGAGATACCCTGCACTCAGTTATGCATAGTACCCAGCAATACCAGGGCCCCGCAACCGCACCAGCCAGCACCCAGCAACCCGAGTGCCCGGCCCCCAGCAACCTCAGGGCCCAGCCCCCAGCACCCGCACATTCCCAGCACCCAGCAACCCCACTGCCCAACCCACCCCCCGGACATTCCCAGCACACAGCACCCCCAGCGACCACCGCCCCCAGCGCCCAGTACCCAGCACCTGGACATGCCCAGCACGCTACACACCAGAACACAGCAAACCAGCCCCCAACATCCCCAGTGATCAGCACGTAGCACCTGGACATGCCCAGCACCCAGCACGCCCAGTGCCCTGCACCCAGTACACCAAACACCCACCACCATACAGGTCTCGCAGCCAGCACCTCCCCAGTGCCCAGAAACCAGCGTACCCAACACCCCCACAGCCCAAGAACCCGTTTATCCAGCATCCAGACATGCCCAGCACTCGGACATACACAGCACCCCCAGGGCCCAGCACTAACTCCCGGACAGGCGCACAACCCAGCACCCCAACCGCCAACAAACAGCACCTGGACATGCCCACCACTCAGCAGCCCCAGTGCCCAGCACCCAGCACCGCAACAGCCAGCATCCCCAGCGTCCAGCACCCTCACTGCCGACCACCCAGAACCCCAAGTGCCGAGCACACAGCATCCGCACATGCCCAGCACCTGGACACGCCCAGCACCTGGTCATGTCCAGCAACTGAAATGCCCACAGCCAGCACCCCTAGCTCCCAGCAGCCAGCACCCCCAGTGCCCAGCATCAGTCATGCCAAGGACGAGGACATACCCAGCACCCAACACCCCAGTGGCCAACACCCAATACCCCCAGCACCCAGCAGCAAGACATACCCTGCACCCGCTTATGCATAGTACCCAGCACTCCCAGCCCCCAGCAGTCGCGCTGCCCAGCACCCAGCAACCCCAGTGCACAGCACCCACTAACCCCAGTGCCCAGCATCCCCAGCGCACAGCATCCGGCATATGGACATACCCAGCACACGGACATACCCACTAGCCAGCACCCCTAGTGCCCAGCACCCAAAACTCCCTCCATCCATCACCCAGACATGCCCAGTGCTCAGCGCCCCCAACAGCCAGGATCAGAAAATGCCCAGCAACAAGCACTCCCATGCCTACCACCGCCAGTGCCCAATAACCACCACACAGACAATGCCCACCAGCCAGCATCCAGAACCCAGCGCCAAGCATTCAGTACACAGGCATGCCCAGCACCCTGATATGCATAGTCCCCAGCACCCCCACTGCCCAGCAGTCCCAGTGCCCCAGACCCATCACTTGGACATGCTCAGCACCCAGAGATGTCCAGCACCCCGCACGCCCAGTGCCTAGAACCCAGTACCCCCAATGACCAGCACCCAGCGCAGCCAGTGCCCAGCACTGCCTGTAGCCAGCATCCACCACCCAGACATGATCATCACCTGCCCATTCCCAGCACCAAATCCTCCCAGTGCCCAGCACGGGGACATGGCGAGCACCCAGATATGCCCAACACCCAGCAACCGCAGCACCCAGACCTGTCCAGAACCCACTACCCTCAGGGCCTAGCACACAGTACCCCCACGACCCAGCACCGACACATGCCCTGCACCAAGCACTGCCAAAGATCCCAAGGGGTGCTAGGTGTGCTGGATGTTGCGCATTTGCGGTGCTGGAGATGGCTGGGTGCTGGCAGCTGAGAAGGGGCTGTAAAGGGAAGGTGAGTGCCGCGAACATATTTCAGTCCTGGCTAAATGTGTGTGGGAGCTCGACGGGGCGCTCGTCTGCTTTGCAGTTGGGCTGCGGCAAGGTTGACGGTTGAGTGCTACGGCAAGCGCCTAGCCTCGGTGGTGGTGGGGACCTCAAAGGGCTGCCGGGGCAGGCGAGTGCAACGAACACCAGTCAGCTTGGTTCCCTCTGTGTTGGAGCGCCATCTGGTGGGTAGACGTTTCAGAGCCTGGCTCTGATGAAGGTAAGATGTAGGTTGATGTTTAGGTGGGAGACCAAAGAGAAGGGAGCAGGGGTTGGTGGGGCTGAGGAGGGGCTGACAAGAGATCGTGAGGGCCAGCATCAGCCTTCATTCCTGGCCACGTCTGCCCCAGAGTCCCATGTGGTGGGTGGCCGCTTCGGAGCTTTGGTGGCCCTGATGAGGGGAAGGGATCTGTCGAGGATAACTGGGGGAACAGACACAGAGCGCCGGTGTTGGTGGGGCTGCCTAGGGACTGCAAACGGAAGGCGAGGTCCAGCATCAGCCTTGATTTCTGGCTACCTTAGTGCCAATCTCCACGAGAAGGGTGGCCGCTTCGGAGCTTGTCCCTGATGAGGGTCAGGGCTAGGTTGAGGTTAGGTGGGAGAACAGACACAGAGACCCGGTGTTAGTGGGGCTGCCTAGGGACTGCAAAGGAAAGGCGGGGGCGAGCATTCAGCCTTGATTCCTGGCTACCTCAGTGCCAAGCCCCATGTGGAGGGTGGCCACTTGGGAGCTTGGGCCTGATGAGGGTAAGGGCTAGGTTAAGGTTAGGTGGGAGAACGGGCACAGAGCCCCGGTGTTGGTGGGGCTGAGAAGGAGCTGCCAAGAGATCGTGAGGGCCACCATCAGCCTTGGTTCCAGGCTACTACAGTGCCTAAGCCCCAAGTTGAGGGTGGCCTCTTCGGAGCTTTGCCCTGATGAGGGTAAGGGATATGTCGAGGCTAAGTAGGAGAACAGAGACAGAGCCCCGGTTTTGGTGGGGCTACCAAGGGAAGATGAGAGCCAGCATCAACCTTAGTTCCTGGCTACACCAGTGCCAAGCCCCATGTGGGGGGTGGCCGCTTCGGAGGTGGCCCTGGTGAGGGTCAGGGCTAGACTGATGTTAGGTGAGAGAAGAGGCACAGAGCCCCGGTATTGGTGGGGCTGAGAAGGGGCTGCCAAGAGATCGTGAGGGCCAGCATCAACCTTGGTTCCTGGCTACTTCAGTGCCTGAGCCCCATGTCGAGGGTGGCCTCTTCGAAGCTTGGCTCCGATGAGGGTAAGGGATATGTGGAAGATAACTGGGGGAACAGACACAGAGCGCCGGTGTTGGTGGGGCTGCCTAGGGACTGCAAACGGAAGGCGACGTCCAGCATCAGCCTTGATTCCTGACTACCTCAGTGCCAAGATCCACGTGGAGGGTGGCCGCTTCGGAGCTTGGCCCTGATGAGGGTCAGGGCTAGGTTGAGGTTAGGAGGGAGAAAAGGCACAGAGCCCCGGTGTTGGTGGGGCTGCCAAGGAAGGTGAGGGCCAGCATCAACCTTGATTCTGGCCTACCTCAGAGCCTAAGGCCCACGTGGAGAGTGGTCGCTTCGGAGCTTGGCTCTGATGAGGGTCAGGGATAGGTCGATATTAGGTGCGAGCAGAGACACAGAGCCCTGGTGTTGGCGGGCCTGAGAAGGAGCTGCCAAGAGCCCGTGAGGGCCAGCATCAGCCTTGGTTCCTGGCTACTTCAGTGCCAAGCCCCATGCGGTCGGTGGCCACTTCGGAGCTTGGCCCTGATGCGGTTCAGGGCTAGGTTGAGGTTAGGTGGGAGAACAGAGACAGAGTCACGGTGTTGGTGGGGCTGCCTAGGGACTGCAAATGGAAGGGAGGGCCAGCACCACCCTTGATTCCTGGCTATCTCAGTGCCAAGCCCCATGTGGAGGGTGGCCGCTTCGGAGCTTTGCCCTGATGAGGGTAGGGGATATGTCGAGGCTAAGTGGGAGAACAAATACAGAGACCGGTATTGGTGGGGCTGAGAAGGGGCTGCAAAGAGATCGTGAGGGCCAGCATCAACCTTAATTCCAGGCATCTTCAGTACCTAAGCCCCAAGTTGAGGGTGGCCTCTTCGGAGCTTGGCTCCGATGAGGGTAAGGGATATGTGGAGGATAACTGGGGGAACAGACACAGAGCGCCGGTGTTGGTGGGGCTACCAAGGGAAGCTGAGGGCCAGCATCAAGCTGGATTTCTGGTTACCTTAGTGCCAAGCTCCACGTGGAGGGTGGCCGGTTCGGAGCTTGGCCCTGATGAGGGTCAGGGCTAGGATGAGGTTAGGTGGGAGAACAGAGTGAGAGCCACGGCATTGATGCGGCTGAGAAGGGGCTGCCAAGAGATCGTGAGGGCCAGCATCAGCCTTGGTTCCAGGCTACTTCAGTGCCTGAGCCCTATGTCGAGGGTGGCCTCTTCGGAGCTTGGCTCCGATGAGGGTAAGGGATATGTCGAGGGTAAGTGGGAGAACAGAGACAGAGCCCCGGAGTTGCTGGGACTGCCAAGGGAAGGTGAGGGCCAGCATCAAGCTGGATTTCTGGTTACCTTAGTGCCAAGCTCCACGTGGAGGGTGGCCGCTTCATAGCTTGGTTCTGGTGAGGGTCAGGGCTAGGCTGAGGTTAGGTGGCAGAACAGGCACAGAGCCCCGGTGTTGGTGGGGCTGAGAAGGGGCTGCCAAGGGACCGTGAGGGCCAGCATCAGCCTTGGTTCCTGGCTACTTCAGTGCCTAGCTCCATGCGGCCAGTGGCCACTTCGGAGCTTGGCCCTGGTGAGGCTAGGTTGAGGTTAGGTGGGAGAACAGAGACAGAGCCAAGGCATTGATGCGGCTGAGAAGGGGCTGCCAAGAGATCGTGAGGGCCAGCATAGACCTTGATTCCTGGTTACTTCAGTGCCTGAGCCCCATGTCGAGGGTGGCCTCTTCGAAGCTTGGCTCCGATGAGGGTAAGGGATATGTGGAGGATAACTGGGGGAACAGACACAGAGCGCCGGTGTTGGTGGGGCTGCCTAGGGACTGCAAACGGAAGGCGACGTCCAGCATCAGCCTTGATTCCTGACTACCTCAGTGCCAAGATCCACGTGGAGGGTGGCCGCTTCGGAGCTTGGCCCTGATGAGGGTCAGGGCTAGGTTGAGGTTAGGAGGGAGAAAAGGCACAGAGCCCCGGTGTTGGTGGGGCTGCCAAGGAAGGTGAGGGCCAGCATCAACCTTGATTCTGGCCTACCTCAGAGCCTAAGCCCCACGTGGAGAGTGGTCGCTTCGGATCTTGGCTCTGATGAGGGTCATGGATAGGTCGATATTAGGTGCGAGCAGAGACACAGAGCCCTGGTGTTGGCGGGCCTGAGAAGGAGCTGCCAAGAGCCCGTGAGGGCCAGCATCAGCCTTGGTTCCTGGCTACTTCAGTGCCAAGCCCCATGCGGTCGGTGGCCACTTCGGAGCTTGGCCCTGATGCGGTTCAGGGCTAGGTTGAGGTTAGGTGGGAGAACAGAGACAGAGTCACGGTGTTGGTGGGGCTGCCTAGGGACTGCAAATGGAAGGGAGGGCCAGCACCACCCTTGATTCCTGGCTATCTCAGTGCCAAGCGCCATGTGGAGGGTGGCCGCTTCGGAGCTTTGCCCTGATGAGGGTAGGGGATATGTCGAGGCTAAGTGGGAGAACAAATACAGAGACCGGTATTGGTGGGGCTGAGAAGGGGCTGCAAAGAGATCGTGAGGGCCAGCATCAACCTTAATTCCAGGCATCTTCAGTACCTAAGCCCCAAGTTGAGGGTGGCCTCTTCGGAGCTTGGCTCCGATGAGGGTAAGGGATATGTGGAGGATAACTGGGGGAACAGACACAGAGCGCCGGTGTTGGTGGGGCTACCAAGGGAAGCTGAGGGCCAGCATCAAGCTGGATTTCTGGTTACCTTAGTGCCAAGCTCCACGTGGAGGGTGGCCGGTTCGGAGCTTGGCCCTGATGAGGGTCAGGGCTAGGATGAGGTTAGGTGGGAGAACAGAGTGAGAGCCACGGCATTGATGCGGCTGAGAAGGGGCTGCCAAGAGATCGTGAGGGCCAGCATCAGCCTTGGTTCCAGGCTACTTGAGTGCCTGAGCCCTATGTCGAGGGTGGCCTCTTCGGAGCTTGGCCCTGGTGAGGGTCAGGGCTAGGTTGAGGTTAGGAGGGAGAAAAGGCACAGAGCCCCGGTGTTGGTGGGGCTGCCTAGGGACTGCAAATGGATGGTGAGGGCCAACACCACCCTTGATTCCTGGCTATCTCAGTGTCAAGCCTCATGTGGAGTGTGGCCGCTGCAGATCTTTGCCCTGATGAGGCTAAGGAATATGTCGAGGCTAAGTGGGAGAACAGAGACAGAGCCATGGCATTGGTGGGGCCGAGAAGGGGCTGCCAAGGGACCGTGAGGACCAGCACCAGCCTTGGTTCCTGGCTACTTCAGTGCCTAGCTCCATGTGGCCGGTGGCCACTTCGGAGCTCGGCCCTGAGGAGTGGCTGGGCTAGGTTGAGGTTAGGAGGGAGAAAAGGCACAGAGCGCCGGTGTTGGTGGGGCTGCCTAGGGACTGTAAATGGAAGGTGAGGGCCAGCACCACCCTTGATTTCTGGCTATCTCAGTGCCAAGCCCCATGTGGAGTGTGGCCGCTGCGGAGCTTTGCCCTGATGAGGGTAGGGGCTATGTCGAGGCTAAGTGGGAGAACAGAGACAGAGTCCCGGTATTGGTGGGGCCGAGAAGGGGCTGCAAAGAGATCGTGAGGGCCAGCATCAACCTTGGTTCCTGGCTACTTCAGTGCCTGAGCCCCATGTCGAGGGTGGCCTCTTCGAAGCTTGGCTCCGATGAGGGTAAGGGATATGTGGAGGATAACTGGGGGAACAGACACAGAGCGCCGGTGTTGGTGGGGCTGCCTAGGGACTGCAAACGGAAGGCGACGTCCAGCATCAGCCTTGATTCCTGACTACCTCAGTGCCAAGATCCACGTGGAGGGTGGCCGCTTCGGAGCTTGGCCCTGATGAGGGTCAGGGCTAGGTTGAGGTTAGGAGGGAAAAAAGGCACAGAGCCCCGGTGTTGGTGGGGCTGCCAAGGAAGGTGAGGGCCAGCATCAACCTTGATTCTGGCCTACCTCAGAGCCTAAGCCCCACGTGGAGAGTGGTCGCTTCGGAGCTTGGCTCCGATGAGGGTCAGGGATAGATCGATATTAGGTGCGAGCAGAGACACAGAGCCCTGGTGTTGGTGAGCCTGAGAAGGAGCTGCCAAGAGCCCGTGAGGGCCAGCATCAGCCTTGGTTCCTGGCTACTTCAGTGCCAAGCCCCATGCGGTCGGTGGCTACTTCGGAGCTTGGCCCTGATGCGGTTCAGGGCTAGGTTGAGGTTAGGTGGGAGAACAGAGACAGAGTCACGGTGTTGGTGGGGCTGCCTAGGGACTGCAAATGGAAGGTGAGGGCCAGCACCACCCTTGATTCCTGGCTATCTCAGTGCCAAGCCCCATGTGGAGGGTGGCCGCTTCGGAGCTTTGCCCTGATGAGGGTAAGGGATATGTCGAGGCTAAGTGGGAGAACAGACACAGAGCCCCGGTATTGATGCAGCTGAGAAGGGGCTGCCAAGAGATCGTGAAGGCCAGCATCAGCCTTGGTTCCTGGCTACCTCAGTGCCAAGCCCCATGTGGACGGTGGCCTCTTCGGAGCTTGGCCCTGATGAGGGTCAGGGCTAGGTTGAGGTTCGGAAGGAGAACAGACACAGAGCCCCGGTGTTGGTGGTGCCGAGAAGGGGCTGCAAAGAGATCGTGAGGGCCAGCATCAACCTTGATTCCAGGCATCTTCAGTACCTAAGCCCCAAGTTGAGGGTGGCCTCTTCGGAGCTTGGCTCTGATGAGGGTAAGGGATATATCGAGGCTAAGTGCGAGAACAGACACAGAGCCCCGGTGTTGGTTGGGCTGAGAAGGGGCTGCCAAGAGATCGTGAGAGCCAGCATCAGCCTTGGTTCCTGGGTACTTCAGTGCCTAGCTCCATGTGGACGGTGGCCGGTTCGGAGCTTGGCCCTGAGGAGGGGCTGGGCTAGGTTGAGGTTAGGAAGGAGAACAGACACAGAGCCCCGTTGTTGGTGCGGCCGCCTACGAACTGCAAATGGAAGGTGAGGACCTGCACAGCCCTTGATTCCTGGCTATCTCAGTGCCAAGCCCCATGTGGAATGTGGCCGCTGCGGAGCTTTGCCTTGATGAGGGTAAGGGATATGTCCAGGCTAAGAGGGAGAACAGAGACACAGACCCGACATTGGTGGGCCTACCAAGGGAAGGTGAGGGCCAGCACCACCCTTGATTTCTGGTTACATTTGTGCCGAGATCCACGTGGAGGGTGGCCGCTTCGGAGCTTGACTCCGATGAGGCTAGGTTGAGGTTAGGTGGGAGAACAGAGTGAGAGCCACGGCATTGATGCGGCTGAGAAGGGGCTGCGCAGTGATCGTGAAGGCCAGCATCAACCTTGATTCCAAGCTACTTCACTATCTTGGCGCCACGTGCGGAATGGTCGCTTCGGAGCTTGGCTTCGATGAGGGTAAGGGATAGGTTGATGTTAGGTGCGAGCAGAGACACAGAGCCCCGGTATTGGTGGGGCCGACAAGAGATCGTGAGGGCCAGCATCAGCCTTGGTTCCTGGCTACTTCAGTGCCTAGCTCCATGTGGCCGGTGGCCACTTCGGAGCTCGGCCCTGAGGAGGGGCTGGGCTAGGTTGAGGTTAGGAGGGAGAAAAAGCACAGAGCCCTGGTGTTGGTGGGGCTGCCTAGGGACTGCAAATGGAAGGTGAGCGCCAGCACCACCCTTGATTCCTGGCTATCTCAGTGCCAAGCCCCATGTGGAGTGCGGCCACTGCGGAGCTTTGCCATGATGAGCGTAGGGGATATGTCGCACCTAAGTGGGAGAACAGAGACAGAGTCCTGGTATTGGTGAGGCCGAGAAGGGGCTGCAAAGAGATCGTGAGGGCCAGCATAGACCTTGATTCCAGGCTACTTCGGTACCTAAGCCCCACTTGGGAGTGGTCGCTTCGGAGCTTGGCTCCGTTGAGGGTAAGGGATAGGTTGATCTTAGGTGCGAGCACAGACACAGAGCCCCGGTATAGGTGGGGACGACAAGAGATCGTGAGGGCCAGCATCAACCTTGGTTCCTGGCTACTTCAGTGCCAAGCCCCATGTGGAGGGTGGCCGCTTCGGAGGTGGCCCTGATGAGGGTCAGGGCTAGACTGATGTTAGGTGAGAGAAGAGGCACAGAGCCCCCGGTATTGGTGGGGCTGAGAAGGGGTTGCCAAGAGATCGTGAGGGCCAGCATCAGCCTTGGTTCCTGGCTACTTCAGTGCCTAAGCCCCACGTGGGGAGTGGTCGCTACGGAGCTTGGCTCCGATCAGGGTAAGGGATAGGTTGATGTTAGGTGCGAGCAGAGACACAAAGCCTCGGTATTGGTGGGGCTGAGACGGGGCTGCCCTTCAGTGCCTGAGCCCAATGTTGAGGGTGGCCTCTTCGGAGCTTGGCTCCGATGAGGGTAAGGGATATGTCGAGGCTAAGCGGGAGAACAGAGACAGAGCCCCGGTATTGGTGGGGCTACCAAGGGAAGGTGAGGGCCAGCAACAAGCTGGATTTCTGGTTACCTTAGTGCCAAGCTCCATGTGGAGGGTGGGCGCTTCGGAGCTTGGCCCTGATGAACTTCAGACCTAGGTTGAGGTTAGGTGGGAGAACAGAGACAGAGCCACGGCATTGGTCCGACTGAGAAGGGGCTGCGCAGTGATCGTGAGGGCCAGCATCACCCTTGATTCTTGGCTGCCTCAGTGCGTAAGCCCCACATGAAGAGTGGTCGCTTCGCAGCTTGGCTCCGATGAGGTTAAGAGATAGGTCGCTGTTAGGTGCGAGCACAGACACAGAGCCCCGGTGTTGGTGGGGCCGACAAGAGACCGTGAGGGCCAGCATCCGCCTTGGTTCCTGGCTACCTCAGTGCCTAGCCCCATGTGGAGGGTGGCCGCATCGGAAGCTTGGCTCTGAGGAGGGTAAGGGATATGTAGAGGATAAATGGGAGAAGAGAGCTAGAGCCCCGGTGTTGGTGGGGCTGAGAAGGGGCTGCCAAGGGACTGTGAGGGCCAGCATCCGCCTTGGTTCCTGGCTACTTCAGTGCCTAGCTCCATGTGGCCGGTGGCCACTTCGGAGCTTGGCCCTGATGTGGGTCTCGGCTAGGTTGAGGTTAGGAGGGAGAACAGGCACAGAGCCCCGGTGTTGGTGGGCTTGCCTAGGAACTGCAAATGGAAGGTGAGGGCCAGCACCACCCTTGATTCCTGGCTATCTCAGTGCCAAGGCCCATGTGGAGGGTGGCCGCTTCGGTGGTGGCCCTGGTGAGGGTCAGGGCTAGGTTGATGTCAGGCGGGAGAACAGACACAGAGCCCCGGTGTTGGTGGGGCTGCCAAGGAAGGTGTGGGCCATCATCATCCGCGAGTCCTGGCTATTCAGTGCCAAGCCCTATGTGGAGTTTGGCCGCTTCGGAAGCTTGGCTCTGAGGAAGGTAAGGGATATGTAGTGGATTAATGGGAGAAGAGAGACAGAGCCCCGGTATTGGTGGGGCTGAGAAGTGGCTGCCAAGGGACCGTGAGGGCCAGCATCCGCCTTGGTTCCTAGCTACTTCAGTGCCAAGCCCCATGGGGTCGGTGGGCGCTTCGGAGCTTGGCCCTGATGAGGGTAAGGGATAGGTCGCTGTTAGGTGCGAGCAGAGATACAGTGCCACGGTGTTGATGGGGCTGAGAAGTGGCTGCCAAGAGATCATGAGGGCCAGTATCATCCTTGAGTCCTGGCTATTTCTGTGCCTGAGCCGGAGGAGGTGGGTGGCCGTTTCGGAGCTTGCCTCTGAGGAGGATAAGGGATAGTTTGAGGTTCTGCGTAGATAACGAGACCCTTCTGCATTAGATAACGCCACCCACCACATGGACTCCAAACGAGGAGTAGCCCCTTCCCGGTCACACTACCCCATCCCTTATTCTCAAACCAAAATATCAACCTTTGCCTTACCATCTCTCGAGCCCAGTTCCTAAACGGCTTCCCACCAGAGGGCGCTCCAACACAGAAAAACCAGGATTGAAAGCTGTTTCTGGCTCTTGCCTTTCGTGGCAGCCCTTTCCGAGGGAGCTGCTCTCGCTCTACCACCCAACCAGCAACCTTACCACAGCCCAACTGCAAAGCAGTCGATCCCCTCTTCGGGCTCACATAAACTAACAGGCAGGACTGAAAGATGTTGGTGGCTCTCAGCTTCCCTTGATAGACCCTTCTCAGCTGCCCAACACCCAGCCAGCTCCAGCACCGCAAATGTGCCATATCTACCACACCTAGCACTCCTTGCTACACATTGGTGGTGCCTGGTGCTAGGCATGTTCCGTTGCTGAGTCGTGGGGGTGTTGGGGGATGGGCACTGCGGGGACTGGCTGCTTGTCATGTCCTGGTGCTGGGGATGCTGGGTGCTGTGTGCTGGGCTCCGGGGCTGCTGGGCATGTCGAGGTGCTGTGCATTGGCGGTGGGTGTGCTGGGTTGTGTGCATGTGTGGAAATCAGTGCCGGGCCATGGGAGTGCTGGGCCCTGGCAGTGCTGGGTGGAGGGTATGATGGGTGCATGTCGTGGTTTAACCCCAGCCTGCAAATAAACCCCATGCAGCCACTGGCTCTCCTCCCCCCCCACCCCGTGGGATGGGGGAGAGAATCCGGAGGGCACAAGTAGGAAAACTCCCGGGTTGAGATAAAAACAGTTTAATGATTGAAATAAAACGAAGTAGAACAGTAATAATAACAATGAGAACAACAACAACAGACGATACAAAGCAGGCAATGCACAATGCAACTGCTCACCGCTGCCGACCGCGTGTCATGAACTGGGGCGGGGGAGCGGGGAGAGTCGTTTCCTCCCCCCCGCCCCCTCCCATTTTTTATACTGAGCAGGATGTCACATGCTATGGAATACCCCATTGGCCAGCTAGGTCAACTACCCCGGCTGTGCTCTCCACCTCCCCGCCCCCCCCCCCCAAGCTTCCTGTGGGAGGCCGAAAAGAGAGAACAAAAGTCTCCCGGTGCAAGCACCGCCCAGCAACAGCCAAAGCATTACGGGGCCATCAACGCTCCTCTCACACCAAACCCAAAAGCCAGCACACCCCCCAAGCTACTGGGAAGAAAGTTCACTCTGTCCCAGCCGGAAGCAGGACAGTGCAGTGCACTGGAGTTCTGAGTGCTGGGTCCTAGGGGTACTGTGTATGTTCGGGTGCTGGGCATATCAGCGTGCCGGGTACGGGGCAGTTGGGGTGGTGGTGGTACTGGATGCTGGGCATTGGGTATGCTGGTTTCTGGGCACTGGGGGTGGTGGGTGCTGAGCGCAGCGTGTGCTGGGTGCTATGTGCAGATCACTGGGGATGGTGGGGGCTGGTTTGCTGCTTTCTGGTGTGTTGGGCACTGGGCATGTTTGGGTGCTGGGCATGTCTGGGTGCTGGGCACGGGCAGTGGGGGTGCTGGGTATGTCCGGGTGGTGGGTATTGGGCAGTGGGAGTGCTGGGTGCTAGCTACTGGGGATGCTGGGCCCTGGCATTGCTTGGTACTATGCATAACTGAGTGGAGGGTATGTCTTGGTGCTGGCCATATCCGGTGCTGGGCATATCCGGTGCTAGGTGTGTGCTCTGGGTTTGCTGGGTGCTGTGCTGTGAGGGTGCTGGATTCCTGGCATGTGCGTGTGCTGTGCCCTGGTTGTGCTGGGTATGTGTGGGTGCTGGGTGTTGGGCAGTATGGGTGCTGCGTGGTGGGCGCTGGGCATGTCCCGGTGCTGGGTGATGGGCACTGGAGGTCCTGGGCGATGGGGAGCAGGAAAGCTGCCTGCTAGGAATGTCTCAGTGCTGGGCATATCCGGGTGCTTGGTACTGTGCACTGGTGGTGGTACTGGGTGCTGGGCATGTCCCGGTGCTAGGCAGTGGCGGTGCTGGGTGCTTGGCGCTGGGCGTGATAGTCTTTGGGTGTGCTGGGTGGTGGGGGTGCTGGGCATGTGCGGGTGTTGGTTGCTGGGCCCTGGGTGTACTGGGTGCTGGACACTGGGGTGGTTGGTTTCTGGGCCTTCTGGGTTCTGTGGACTGGGGTTGCTGGGTGCTGGGCATGTCTGGGTGCTGGGCAATGGCTGGCTGCTGGGTTCTGGGCCCTGAGGTTGCTGGGTGCTGGGCACCGGCCTTGCTGGGTGCTGGCTGGTGTGGGTGCTGGGGGCTAAGTGCTGGTTGCTGGGCCCTGGGAGTGCTGGGTATTATGCATAAGCAGGTGCAGGGTATCTCTTGCTGCTGGATGCTGGGTGCTGGGGCTACTGGGTTCTGGGCATGTCCAGGGGCTGTGTGTTGGCGGTGGGTGTGCTAGGTTGTGCGCATGTCCGGGAATGAGTGCTGGGCCATGGGGGTGCTGGGTGGAGGGTATGATGGGTGCATGTCATGGTTTAACCTGGCATGTGTGCTGGGCCCTGGTTGTGCTGGGTATGTGTGGGTGCTGGGCAGTGTGGGTGCTGTGTGGCGGGGCCTGGGCATGTCCAGGTGCTGGGCGGTCGGGGTGCTGGGCGGTCGCGATGCTGGGCGGTGGGCAGCAGGGAAGCTGCCTGCTGGGCACATCTGGGTGCTGGGCATGTCCAGGTGCTGGGCAGTGGTAGTGCTGGGTGCGTGGTGCTGGGGGTGGTGGTCCCTGGTGGTGCTGCATGCTGGGCATGTCCGGGTGCTGGGTGGTGGGAGTGTTGGGTGCATGCGAGTGTTGGTTTCTGAGCCCTGGGAGTGCTGGGCACTGGGGCTGTTGGTTTCTGGGCGCTGGGGCTTCTGGGTTGTGTGCACTGGGGTTGCTGGGTGCTGGGCATGTCTGGGTGCTGGGCAATGGCTGGCTGCTGGGTTCTGGGCCCTGAGGTTGCTGAGTACCGGCCTTGCTGGGTGCTGGCTGGTGTGGGTGCTGGAGGCTAAGTACTCAGGGTGCTGGTTGCTGGGCCCTGGGAGTGCTGGTTGCTGGGCCCTGGGAGTGCTGGGTACTATGCGTAAGTGGGTGCAGGGTATCTCTTGCTGCTGGTTGCTGGGGATGCTGTGTGCTGGGGGTGCTGGGCACTGGGGCTGCTGGGTGCTGGGCATATCCAGGGGCTGTGTGTTGGTGGTGGGTGTGCTAGGTTGTGCGCATGTCCAGGAATGAGTGCTGGGCCATGGGGGTGCTGGGTGGAGGGTATGATGGGTGCATGTCGTGGTTTAACCCCAGCCTGCAAATAAACCCCACGCAGCTGCTGGCTCTCCTCCCCCCCCACCCCGTGGGATGGGGGAGAGAATCCGGAGGGCACAAGTAGGAAAACTCCCAGGTTGAGATAAAAACAGTTTAATGATTGAAATAAAACGAAGTAGAACAGTAATAATAACAATGAGAACAACAACAACAACAGACGATACAAAGCAGGCAATGCACAATGCAACTGCTCACCGCTGCCGACCGCGTGTCATGAACTGGGGCGGGGGGGTGGGGAGAGTCGTTTCCTCCCCCCCGCCCCCTCCCATTTTTTATACTGAGCAGGATGTCACATGCTATAGAATACCCCATTGGCCAGCTAGGTCAACTACCCCGGCTGTGCTCTCCAGCCCCCCGCCCCCCCCCCCAAGCTTCCTGTGGGAGGCCGAAAAGAGAGAACAAAAGTCTCCCGGTGCAAGCACCGCCCAGCAACAGCCAAAGCATTAAGGGGCCATCAACGCTCCTCTCACACCAAACCCAAAAGCCAGCACACCCCCCAAGCTACTGGGAAGAAAGTTCACTCTGTCCCAGCCGGAAGCAGGACAGTGCTGAGTGCTGTGTATGTCCGGGTGCTGGGCATGTCTGGGTGCGGGGTATTGGGCACTGGGGGTGCTGGGTGTGAGACGTGTGCGGGTGCTGGATGGTGGGTGTTTGGTGTGCTGGGTACAGAGCACTGGGGATGGTGGCTGCTGAGCGCTGTGGGTACTATGCGTAAGCGGGTGCAGGGTATCTCTTGCTGCTGGGTGCTGGGGCTACTGGGTGCTGGGGCTATTGTGTGCTGGGCACAGGCATGCTTGGTGCTGGGCATGTCCAGGTGCTTGGCATGACCGGGTGCTGGGCGCTGGGGATGCTGGTTGCTGCGGTGCTGGCTGCTGGGCTCTGGGGGTGCTGGGTGCTGAGCACTGCGGGTGCTGGGCATTCCGGGTGCTATGTGCTGATCACTGGCGATGTTGGGGGCTGGTTTGCTGGGATCTGGGCAGTGGTGTGTTGGGTGCTGGGCACGTTTGGGTGCTGGGCATTTTGGGTGCTGCATACTGGGCACTGCCGGTGTGGGGTGGTGCGGGTGCTGTGTGCTGGGCATGTCCGGGTGGTGGGTGTTGGGCAGTGGGAGTGTTGGGTGCTAGGTACTGGGGTGCTGGGCCCGGTATTGCTAGGTACTCTGCATAACTGAGTGCAGGGTATGTCTTGGTGCTCGATGCCTGGTGCTGGAGCTACTGGGTGCTGGGTTGTGGGCATATGCGGTGCTTCATGCTGGGCATATGCGGTGCTGGGTGGCTGTGCTGGGGTTGCTGGGTGCTGTGCTCTGGGGATGCTGGATTCCTGGCATGTGCGTGGGCTGTGTGCTGGGCCCTGGTTGTGCCGGGTATGTGTGGGTGCTGGGTGTTGGGCAGTGTGGGTGCTGGGTGGTGGGCCCTGGACACGACCGGGTGCAGGGAGCTGAGCACCGGGGTGTTGGGTGCTTGGCACGACTGGGTGCTGAGTGCTAGGCACTGGGGTTGGTGGCTGCTGGGAGCTCGAGGTGCTGGCTATGGGCATTTCCAGTTGCTGGTCATGACCGGGTGCTGGGTCTTGTGGGTGCTGGGTGTGCCCCGGTGCTGGGCATGTCCGGATGCTGTGTGCTCGGCACTTGTTGTTCTGGGTGGTGGGCAGTGAGGGTGCTGGGCGCTGGGGATGCTGGGCAATGCGGTGCTGGGCAGTGGGGCTGCTGGGTGCTGGACATGTCCAGGGGCTGTGTGTTGGCGGTGGGTGTGCTAGGTTGTGCGCATGTCCGGGAATGAGTGCTGGGCTATGGGGGTGCTGGGTGGAGGTTACGATGGGTGCATGTCGTGGTTTAACCCCAGCCTGCAAATAAACCCCACGCAGCCGCTGGCTCTCCTCCCCCCCCACCCCGTGGGATGGGGGAGAGAATCCGGAGGGCACAAGTAGGAAAACTCCCGGGTTGAGATAAAAACAGTTTAATGGTTGAAATAAAACGAAGTAGAACAGTAATAATAACAATGAGAACAACAACAACAACAGACGATACAAAGCAGGCAATGCAGAATGCATGCCGACCGCGTGTCATGAACTGGGGCGGGGGGGTGGGGAGAGTCGTTTCCTCCCCCCGCCCCCTCCCATTTTTTATACTGAGCAGGATGTCACATGCTATAGAATACCCCATTGGCCAGCTAGGTCAACTACCCCGGCTGTGCTCCCCACCCCCGCCCCCCCCCCCTCCCCGAGCTTCCTGTGGGAGGCCGAAAAGAGAGAACAAAAGTCTCCCGGTGCAAGCACCGCCCAGCAACAGCCAAAGCATTACGGGGCCATCAACGCTCCTCTCACACCAAACCCAAAAGCCAGCACACCCCCCAAGCTACTGGGAAGAAAGTTCACTCTGTCCCAGCCGGAAGCAGGACAGTGCTGAGTGCTGTGTATGTCTGGGTGCTGGGCATGTCTGGGTGCGGGGTACTGGGCACTGGGGGTGCTGGGTGGTGGGGGAGCTGGATGGTGGGTGTTGGGTATGCTGGTTGCTGGGCACTGGGGATGCTGGGTGTGAGACGTGTGGGGGTGCTGGATGGTAGGTGTTTGGTGTGCTGAGTACAGAGCACTGGGGGTGGTGGATGCTGAGCGCTGCGGGTGCTGGGTGCTGGGCATGTCCGGGTGCTATGTGCTGATCACTGGAGATGTTGGGGGCTGGTTTGCTGGGATCTGGGCAGTGGTGTGTTGAGTGCTGGGCATGTTTGGGTGCTGGGCATGTCTGGGTGCTGGGTACTGGGTGCTGGCTGTGTGGGGCAGTGGGGGTGCTGTGTGCTGGGCACGTCCGGGTGGTGGGTGTTGGGCAGTGGGAGTGTTGGGTTCTAGGTACTGGGGTGCTGGGCCCTGGTATTGCTGGCTACTATACATAACTGAGTGCAGGGTATGTCTTGGTGCTGGATGCTGGGTACTGGAGGTACTGGGTGCTGGGTGTTGGGCATATGCGGTGCTAGGTGCTGGGCATATGCGGTGCTGGGTGGCTGTGCTGGGGTTGCTGGGTGCTGTGCTGTGAGGGTGCTGGATTCCTGGCATGTGCGTGGGCTGTGTGCTGGGCCCTGGTTGTGCCGGGTATGTGTGGGTGCTGGGTGTTGGGCAGTGTGGGTGCTGTGTGGCGGGGCCTGGGCATGTGTGGGTGCTGGGTACTGGGCAGCAGAGAAGCTGCCTGCTGGGCATGTCTGAGTGCTGGGCATGTGTGGGTGCTGGGTACTGGGCAGTGGGGGTGGTGGGCGGTGGTGGTGCTGTGTGCTGGGCATGTCTGGGTGCTGGGCATGTGTGGGTGCTGGGTACTGGGCAGTGGGGGTGGTGGCGGTGGTGGTGCTGTGTGCTGGGCATGTTGGGCTGCTGGGTTTTGGGCGGTGGGCGTGCTGGGTGTGTGCGTGTGTTGGTTTCTGGGCGCTGGGGGTGCTGGGTGCTGTGCACTGGGGTTGCTGGGTGCTGGGCATGTCCGGGTGGCGGGCATGGCTGGGTGCTGGGCCCTGAGGTTGCTGCGTGCTGGGCACTGGGCTTGCTGGTGCTGCTGGTGCGGGTGCTGGGGGCTAGGTGTTGTCCGAAAAGCGGATTCGTGCCCAGCGTGGAAGGAACCAATTCCACACGCTCAGGAGAGAGATTGTTTTATTCAGGCCTGGGTGCTCGGTGGACTTGCCACAAATGAAGCACACCGGGTCTAATCGCCTTTCTGTTTGTATCCATGCTTCTCATACATATTTTCAGTTTCTCTTTTACATATTCCTTAAATTTCCGAGAACCGATTATAATATTACATCATCCTAGACACATGCGCACTAAAACCTTTAGGGTCTCCTTGAGGGTCTCGGGTGGTCTGTGGTGGTCGGCTGGGTAGTGAACTCTTCGTGAACCTGTTCCTTTCTTTCCTTTTAAGGTCGAGGTTTGTCTCCGAGCCACGTCTGGACTACGTTTGTTTACGGTTCTCGTTTCCAAGGTTACTCTTCACTAGAGTCTAACACTGCTTCCAGGAGACACGATTTAGACTACAATTCTACACGCCTGCAAACACCACACCTGCTAGTTCCCTAACTTCTAAGCCACAAGTCTTCATTGTGTAGAATTACAGAAGCGAGCCGAGGTACTGGGGCTCCTGGTTGCTGGGCCCTGGGAGTGCTGGGTACCATGCATAATTGGGTGCAGGGTATGTCTTGCTGGTGGATGCTGGGCACTGGGGCTGCTGGGTGCTGGGCATGTCTCGATGCTGTGTGTTGGCGGTGGGTGTGCTGGGTTGTGCGCATGTCCGGGAATTAGTGCTGGGCCCTGGGAGTGCTGGGTGCGGGGAGCTAGGGGTGCTGGCTGTGGGCATTTCCAGGTACTGGTCATGACCAGTGCTGGTTGTTGGGTCTTGTGGGTGCTGGGCGTGTGCAGGTGCTGGGCACGTCCGGATGCTGTGTGCTCGGCACTTGGGGTTCTGGGTGGTGGGCAGTGAGGGTGCACACCAAACACCCACCATCCAGCACGCCCACAAGTCTCACACCCAGCACCCGCAGTGGCAGGAACCAGCATACCCAACACCCAGCTTCCAGCACACCCACTGCCCAGGACCTGCATACGCTGCATTGAACCCAGCACCCCCAGCACCCAGTAACCGATAGCCCCAGCGCCCAGCACGCCAGGGTCCAGCAACCAACACACGCACACGCCCAGCACCCAGCACCCCCACCGCCCAAAACCCAGCACCCCGACGTGCCCAGCACACAGCAGCCCCAGGGACCACCACCCCCAGCGCCAAGCACCCAGCACCACCATTGCTCAGCACCTGGACATGCCCAGCACCTAGCACCACCCTCCCCCAGTGCCCAACACCCAGCACCCACACGTACCCAGCACAACCACGACCCAGCACACAGTACACGCACATGCCAGGAATCCAGCACCCTCACAGCACAGCACCCAGCAACCCCAGCACAGCCACCCAGCACCGGATATGCCCAACACCCAGCACTGTATATGCCCAGCACCCGGTACCTCCAGCACCAAGACATACCCTGCACTCAGTTTTGCATATTGCCGAGCAATGCCAGGGCCCAGCACCCCCAGTACCTAGCACCCAGCACTCCCACTGCCCAGCACCCAGACAAACATGCCCAGCGCCCAACACACCAGAACACAGCAAACCAGCCCCCAAGAACCCCACTGATCAGCACATAGCACCTGGACATGCCCAGCACCTGCAGCACTCAGTGACTTGTGGAAAACAGACTCCACAATCTGTGAGATTGTAAAGTAGGTATGTTTATTCAGCGCTGGGCGGCACGGGGGGTAACCCCACCAAAGTCGTGCGCGCCTCAACACGGTACTTGCCAGAAATATATACAGCGAAATGTTGCATATACATAATACGCCTATACATATGCATGACCTATCCCCGCTTTGTATTAAAATAAGCTTCAAGACGTTATTTCCATGAGCCCCTCCTATCTACGCTTGCGCATTGCCTCCTGGTGGTGGTCGTCGGGGGTCGTGGGGATGAAGGTTAGTGGTTCCTCTTCGTCACCGCTAATAACCCCCGTCTTTGCGCAGACTCAGTTGTTCCTTGGCCTTTACCCAAATCACAGGGTTGGTTTCAACTGGCTTCGAACAAACTCCTGGCTCTTATCAGGAACTGTTGTTGCGATTCGTCCGCTGAGCCTTACAAAAATGTTGCAACTAATGTACTAAGTCATTTCGCCCATAGTTTCAATTCTTTAATCCCTCATCCCTTCTCGTTCACCCTTTCATTCCCCCCTTTTCTGAAGAGTTAGTAAATTCTTTTACTATGTTCGGTTTAACATAATGTTTCTTTATCTAGTGTCTTTTCAAAATATTTATTGGACTCCAGTCTACATCGTAGTTGATTTTTCTTCCATTCACTGTAAGAGTCTCCTGTGTTTTTGAAACACCACAGACTACATCGAACTGTAATGCAGAGAGCTATAAACATAACAATAATAATTATTATTATAATAAACAGTTGTCTAAGCCATGTTAAATTCGGTAACCAAGAGGTAAGTTTCTCCCATAGTTCCTGAAGGCCCCAAGATGTATCATCTCTAGTTACTTCATGGAAAAGTTTAGCTTGCTTCCAAATTTGAGATAGGTCCTTTTCCACTTGTCGCTCAGCTCACGATTAATATATGTACAACATCGCTCTCCTATAACCGTACACAACCCTCCTTGCTGAGCGAACAACATATCCAAACCCAACCTATTTTGGAGAGTTACCTTACTCAGGGAGGAAACCTCTTCCTGGAGGGCTTTGATAGCTTCAGCGGTGCTATTACTTAAAATTTCTAGAGCGGCCGATATATTTACTAAAGCCTTCTCTAATTCACTTACTCCTAACCAGGGGAGAAACCACCTAGCAAAACTATGGAATCCAGTATTTCTTTCTATTAATGGATTAGCATTCCGTTTTCCTCTAAATTGTTTCATATAGGTTCGTAACAGTCCATTTGATCCCACCCAATCTGTAAGGTTTCGTTTAGTTTCAATATCTGGTATTATAATTCCCATAGCACATTTACCTGCCCATCCCAGAGGCAATACTTTATATCCCTTGGATCCACAAATCCAGTACCGCCCTCGTCCAACTGGGGTGGGCCAGCCTTTGGGAGTAGTATTACTTCTTCGTCTAGTTTGTTTGCTAGCCCACATATTTGCACTTCCATAACTAATATACGAGGTGCAATTGGGATAATCTCCTATTTCAAATTTCAAATTTTCGCACCCTTTACTCGTGCGATTACCCCTATATTGCTCTCCATTCCTGTAATATTCTCTATTCGGCACCTCTGAACACAAGGCACTCCTTGGGTACGGTTCCACAAGGAGCTTAAATCAATCATCCAGTTTAGACTCTCTTGTCCAACATCTATGTATTCTTTAAGGGACATGTTCTGAAACGCCTTGGTTATTCTAGAATCATTTGAGAAAATTGTGGCAATTACGGGATGACCACTACCTAGACTCTTTGGCAGGTGTGAACACATCCAGCAATTAGTCCAATTCATAACTCCAGCGATTTTATTATGGAGCTGTAAAAAGGTATTACTTTCCCACGTATAAACTGTTCTTGCCCATAGTCCTATTATACCTACGATGAATACCCATGAATACCCATTTTTCGTTGAAAGCGTAATTTTAGGGGCCCAGCTGGCGTTGATTTCCATAGTGACCGAGGGGCCTTTTTCACTCTGGTATGATGGATCCAGGCGCTCTGTTCTTCAATCTTGATTGCCGTGAAGGAGGTAAGGAGTACCTGGAATGGTCCTTCCCACTGTGGCTCCAAAGTCTTTTCTGTAAGAGACTTTATATACACATAGTCCCCAGGTTGTATGTTATGTACAGGCCCATCCAAACCCCTACTTCGAGTCCCAACCACATGCTTCTCAATTTTACTGAGTTGTTTGCCTAATGCCACCATATAGGAGGTCATGATTTCATCCCCAACTTGTGTAGACATCCCTTTCTGTATTCTACAGGGTCGTCCATACAAGATTTCAAAAGGGCTCAGTCCTTCTCTTGCTCTTGGCCTAGTTCGTATGCGCAAAAGAGCCAAAGGAAGAGACTGAGGCCAGGCCAAGTTAGTTTCCTGTCCCAATTTCACGATCTGCTGTTTGATTAAGTGGTTCATTTTTTCTACTTGGCCACTTGACTGAGGGCGATATGGGGTATGAAGCTGCCAATCTATGCCCAAATGGCGGCTAATTTGTTGTACTACTTTTGAGATGAAATGTGGTCCTCTGTCAGAAGATATGGTTGCTGGAACCCCAAAACGTGGTATTATTTCTTGTATTAATGTTCTAGTTACCTCCCGAGCCTTGGCTGTTCTGGTAGGGAATGCCTCTGGCCAACCTGAAAAGGTATCAGTCAACACCAATAAATATCGATACCCCCCTTTTCTTGGGAGTTCTGAAAAGTCGATCTGCCATTGTTGTCCAGGCCCGTTGCCTTTCCCAATTTGGCCCATTTCTGGTTTGGGGGTATTCTTGGGATTAATCTGGAGGCAAAGATCGCACTGTTGAGTTACTTGTCTCACAGTGGTGTATAGATTTCTGGCTACGATCTCTCTAATTAGATGTTTATATAAGGCTTCTGCCCCCCAATGTCTCTTCTTATGTTCCTCCCTTATCAGAGACCATGTTAGATAGGAGGGAATGATTAGTTTCCCTTGTGGGGTGAGAGCCCACCCCTCTTTATTATATGTCCCTTCTAAATCTGTAATAAGCTTTTGATCTTCTTTTGTATATTCTGGCTTACCTTCTAGGGAGATTCGCCCGTCAGGGACTAAAGCTCCTTCTGTTTTCACCTTTGCTTTGGCTGCCTGTTTTGCCTCTCTGTCCGCCAGCTCATTTCCTCTTTCCAACTCCGAATTCACCTTCTGGTGCGCTTTAATGTGCATGATCGCCACTTTCTCAGGGAGTTGGACTGCCTCCAACAGTTTCAGGATCTCCTCTGCATGTTTGATGTTTTTACCCCGTGTGTTCAGTAATGCTCTCTCCTTCCAGATTGCTCCATGCGCATGTACAACTCCAAAGGCATACTTCGAGTCTGTATAGATATTCGCAGCTTTGCCTCGGGCCAATTCCAAGGCGCGAGTTAGAGCAATTATTTCTGCCTTCTGTGCAGAGGTATTCATGGGCAAAGGCCTTGACTCTATTACTTCCTGACTGGTGGTAATGGCATATCCGGCATGTCTTTTACCACTTAGGACATAGCTGCTTCCATCCGTGAACCAATTTTCCGTGTTTTCCATAGGACTGTCTCTCAGGTCCGAACGGCTCGAATATGTTGCTTCTATGGTTTCCAGACAGTCATGATGCACTGGTTCTCCTGTGTTTTTACTGAGGAAAGAGGCTGGATTGACAATGTTAGTGACTACAATCTCCACATCATCTTGTTCTACCATTATAGCCTGGTATTTCAAGAATCTTTGTGGGGAAAGCCAGTGTCCACCTTTCGCTTCTGGTACTGCAGATACTGTATGGGACACCAACACAGTCATTTTCTGGCCCAGGGTGAATTTTCGGGCTTCCTGGATGTTTAGTACTACGGCCGCGATCGCTCGCAAGCATCCCGGCCAACCCTTTGCAGTTGCATCCAATTGTTTGGAAAGGTAAGCAACTGCTCGTCGATACGGGCCCAGATCTTGAGCTAATATGCCTAGGGCAATCCCCTGCTTCTCGTGGGAAAAAAGGAAAAATGGCTTACTTGCATCTGGGAGTCCCAAGGCTGGGGCCGACATCAGGGCCTTTTTTAGCAGCTCAAAGGCCCGTATGGTCTCTTTGTTCCATTTAAGGGGTTTCTGCTCAGTGGTCGTTAGTGCATACAGGGATTTAACAAGCAGTCCATAGTTGTAGATCCACAGTCGGCACCACCCAGTCATCCCCAGGTAGTTCGTAACTCCTTCACCGTTTGCGGTCTCGGAGTTTGGCATATTATTTCTTTTCGGGCCTGTCCCAAAGTCCTTTGTCCAGCACTGATTTCATAGCCCAAATAAATCACCTTGCGCTGTATTACTTGGGCTTTCTTCTTAGACACCCGGTACCCTTGGAGCCCCAAGAAATTTAATAGACTCACCGTCCAGGTGATACAATCATTCTCTGTTTCGGTGGCAATCAGGATACCATCCACGTATTGTAGCAGTTTTCCCTTTTCAGACGGGATTTCCCATGATTCCAAGTCCTTTGCAAGCTGATTGCCAAAAATCGTAGGGCTATTTTTAAATCCTTGTGGCAACACCGTCCAGGTGAGTTGAGTCTTGCGACCGGTTTTGGGGTTTTCCCATTCGAATGCAAATATTTTCTGGCTGGCTTTATGGAGAGGGAGGCAAAAGAAGGCATCCTTCAGGTCTAAAACAGTAAACCAAGTTAGCTCAGGCGTTAATACAGTTAACAGAGTATACGGATTAGCCGCTACGGGGTAGAGATCCTCAGTTATCTTATTTATAGCCCGTAGGTCCTGGACCACCCGATATGACCCGTCGGGTTTACGGACAGGTAGTATGGGAGTGTTAAAGTCGGATTCGCATTCCTTTAATAATCCCAGTTGCAAAAATTTTTCTATTATTGGCTGAATTCCCTCCCTGTCCTCCTTCCTTAGGGGATATTGTTTGATTCTTACCGGCTGTCGTCCGTCTTTGAGCTTAACCTCAACAGGTGAAGCATTCTTTGCTTTCCCGGGCACATCGGTGGCCCATACCCCGGGATATACCTGGTTCATGATTTCTTCGCTGATTTTTCCTTCTGTAGGAACACTAGTTAGGGATAAACTCATTATTTGGATATACTGCTGGTCATTTACCTCCAGAGTAATTTCTCCCTTTTCAAATTTAATTATTGCACCCAATTGTTCCAATAAATCCCTCCCCAGAAGTGCTTTTGGGGAGTTAGGCATGTACAGAAATGTGTGGATGCCCCATTGTTTTCCCAGTTTATATCTCAGAGGTTCACAAAAATATGCCTTTTCACTTTGGCCAGTTGCCCCTTTTACCATGATACAGTCACTTCCCAGGGGCATCAAGGCTTGATTCAAAACCGAATACGTTGCCCCCGTGTCAACCAGAAATTCCACTTTCTTTTGCTCCTTCCCTAGCTGCATTATAACCAGTGGATCCGCTAGGGTAGATTCCCCCGGTTCCCATCAGTCCTTTTTCACATGGGCCACTATCCTCCTCTTCTGATTATTCCACTCCTTTTCCTTCCTTCTCCATTTCTCCGGACATTCATTCTTCCAATGACCAATTCTTTTGCAAAATGCACACTGATCTTTGCCTAGCCGCCTAGGTATCCTTTCTTCCTCTTCCCTAACAGCCGCTATTATTCTCCTCTGCCCTTGCCTATAACCCTCCTCTCTATTGCTAAACACTCTCCACGCTTCATCCAACAATACTTCCAAATTCCTGCTTTCTGTAGTGCGTAACTTCTGGAGCTTACGTCCAATGTCCCCGGTGGACTGACCTAGAAACAAAGAAACTAGCTGTTGTATCCCTACTTCAGACCCAGGGTCCAGTGGCGTATTACGGCGCATTGCATCTCTCAATCGATCCAGGAATTCGGATGGGGACTCAGAGGGACCCTGTTTCACTGCATACAAAACTGACCAATTTATAGTTTTGGGGATGGCCCTTTCCATTCCTCTTGAGATCCACTCTTGATAGCCTTGTAGTTTTTCTATATCTGCTGATCTATTTGGGTCCCATTTTGGATCCTGGAGGGGGAAAAATTCCTTTACATCCTCTCTTGTGATTTTGTAGTGATCCTCAGCCAAATCTCCTGCTGTTTTTAAAATCAACTGCTTCTCTGTTTCTGTCATATATTCTAATAGCAGTTGTATGTCCCTCCAATCAGGGTTGTGCTGTTTTATTATAAACTGAAAATGCTTGGTTACCCCTATCGGATCACTCCTATAATCCTTTGCAACTTTTTTCCATTCCCCTAAGTCAGTAGTGGAAAAAGGTACCTTGATTAGCATTGTCCCACCCTCGGGTCCTACCGCTTCTCGCAGGGGTGCCTGCAAGGCTGTCGGGACAGATTTCTTTCTGGTGCGGGAAGATACTGGGCTATCCGGGGGAGTGGAAGTTTCGTCCGAGTCCGCACCCCGTTCCTGTGGTCGAGGGGGAGGCTTAAACAGGTCAGTCAAGTCTGGCTCCGGTGCCTGATGGATTTTGTTTACTTTAATACACCGATGCCCAATACTGCACGCCGAACAGCATCGTCTCAATTTACTTTCAGATTTTTTGTTATTTTCTCGCTCAAGTGCAAGTACCATAGGGTCCTGCGGCAGCACCATCCCGCAGTCCCTTTGCCACTCCGGATGATTTCGGAGGGTGAAAAACATCTGCATATGAAACTTCATCCCACTTCCCTTCCCTTCTTAAAAACAGCATCAATTGTAAGAGAGTATTGTAATCTATAGATCCATTGAATGGCCATTTAGCCTCACTTTCCAATTTATACAACGGCCACCATTGGTTACAATACTTAATGAGAGTCTTTTTACTTTCTGTCCCTCCAGTTCCAACAATATCCTTCCAATGGGCAAGCACACAGCCTAAGGGGCTTTTCTTCAAGATTTCCCTTTGAGTGTTACCCATTTCGTAACTCCCTCCTTATCCAATTCCCTCCTTCGTTTAAATATTCCCAGGGTTTGAGTCCAAACCACCGAAGAAGCGATCCCCTCTGTCTTGCTCCTTCATTAACATATAGAGACATTTACAATCTTTCAATCTTTCCATACATTACGCACACATAAAGACAAAGACATAATTGCCAGCCGCTCTCCTCGCGAAGGTCACAAAACAAAACTCTTGCACTCACTCCGCAGCTGCGCTGCGTCCCAAACACACAAATGGTTCTAACATAAAATACCCGGGCGTTTCATAGATAAAGCATACAACTCATATTCTGGCTGTTATCCCTCCAGCAGCTGCAAATATAAAAATAGCCCAACCGCAATTGCGGGGAGGTTCGCTTACCCTTCTCCTGCTTCTTATATACCAGTCATTAGCAGGTCCGTCCTGGTTCCCAACACTGGGATGCAGCGAAAACCTCGGATCCACTCGATCTACTCCCAAGATCGCTAGCGGCCGCTCTATCGGTCAGCGGATCCCCCTATTACCGTGCAGGGTACCCTCCTACCATACGGGGACTATGCTGCACGCCAGACGTCTCTGCGCGATTTACCAGCAGCCCCGGCCACGCGTACGACTTACAGGCCCCTCTCCTAAAACATACCTTTTCCTTTCCGCGGGCTCAGGAGGTTCTTATCTACTCCCAGGGTGAGCGGCTGGTAGTGGAGTCCCCTCCGAGGAAAGTGCTCGGGGCGCGCCCAGGGGCGTCCGCTTCTCAGCCGATCCCGCAGTGAAGCAAAGAAATCTCCTGCCTGGCTCGCCAAAACTGACTTGCGGAAAACAGACTCAGTTGTTCCTTGGCCTTTACCCAAATCACAGGGTTGGTTTCAACTGGCTTCGAACAAACTCCTGGTTCTTATCAGGAACTGTTGTTGCGATTCCTCCGCTGAGCCTTACAAAAATGTTGCAACTAATGTACTAAGTCATTTCGCCCATAGTTTCAATTCTTTAATCACTCATCCCTTCTCGTTCACCCTTTCACCCCCCCGAGTTTTATTTCCTGACGTCGTAGGGTCTGGAACATCCCCTGGGTCCGCCGGGGTCAGCTCTCCCAGCGGTGCCCCCTCCCAGGCCCTCGCGCACCCCCAGCCCGCTCGCCGGCAGGGCGGGGCGAGGAGCAGAACAGCCCCCGGCGCCGTGCAAGCGCTGCTCAGCAGGAACTCACGCAGCCCCGCGTCACCGACGCCGTTTTCAGCACAAACCCAAAACGCAGGAGGAGGGAGAGCGGGGTGGGAGTGGGGTGCGGGGGAGCGGGAGGGGGGTGCCAGAGTTTGGGCGGGGGGCAACGGGCAGGTTGGCGGGGCAGGCAGCACCCCAGGGGTCCGGGGCAGAGGGGTTACGGGGAGGCAGTGCGGAACACGGGGGGTGGGAGGAGGGAGAGGAGAGAGGAGGGCAGTGGGGGCACGAGGTAGGAGGGCAGGGGATACGGGGGCGCGTCACAGGGAAAACCTCGCACGGGGGGAAAAACCTCGCAGGGGAAAGGCGGGGCGGACACCGGGAGGGGCGGGGGGGGGACATGCGTGGGGGTGACGTACGCCAGGGGGTCCACCCGGGACCACCCACAAGCAGAAAACTCGCCTGGGATAACCCGCAACAGATAATCCGTTCCCGATGACCGAACCTCGCTGGATAACCACGAGCGATGCCCCTCAAGTGGCTGGTGTTTCACCCCAAATCTTCCCCAAATCGGGGGGTTGTTTGCTTTTCCATAATATCAAAATTGGGGTTTTTTCCTTTTCCAAAACATTCCACCATTTGGAGGTTTTTCAACGCTTTTTCACAACAAAAATTGGTGGTTTTTGCTTTTTTGTTTTGTGCGTGAAAATGGGGCTTTCTGACTGCCCAAATCCAGGCGGATTTGGCTTTCCCGGGAGCTCCAAGTTGGGTATTTTTCCCCCAAAATTGCGGGCTTTTTTTTTCCCACCGCTTGCAGGCCCCGAATTAGGGGTTTTGTGGTATTTTTATGCCACGGCAGCAGGTCCCGCTCTGCGTGCGCAGCCCTGCAGGGGAAAGTCCCTGTTGGGGGAACTGGCCCCCAATCAGGATGGGAAAAGGTGGAAAAGGAGAACAGGGAAGAGGCAGCTTTTGAAAGCGCTTTTATATCTTCAATAGAGAGGTGTTTCGGGGGGGGGGCGTGGGGTGTGTCGAGTTTTAAAATCCTTTCTATAAACAGGGTTTCTTTGCATTTTAAAAACCTTATTATCATAGACATTTACACTTAACGTATTTACACATATCTCTATATATATATTTAGTGAATATATTTATGTTTCACTTATATCCCCCTATTTCCCACTTATTATATATAATACCTGCTCAGACTATGGATCTGTTGACTTACATATTTTGAACACTTAAATGTCTTTATAGACTTCTCTATTTACACTTACATATATTTACACCTATATCTTTATAGACTTAGATTTTAGACTTAGATATCTATTTACACTTGTACATAATCTCTTAGATTACATATAAAGTCTATGTAGACTCTCTATGTAACACGTAGTAAGTGTAGATAGCAGTATCTATTCAGACTTTTTTCTATTTTAAATTCCTTCATGTATAAAATGTATCATCCTTTTTGCATTTGGAAGTTCTTTATTTTTTAATTTATAGAGACGTGAGTTATTTTTGTATTTTAAAACCCTATATACGTCTTTCGAATTTTTTTATACTCTAAAATCCTTTACATAATAGGGCAGATATAGGTTCTTATTTTGAAATCCTTTTGTACATATAAATTAATATTATTTTTCAATATATGTAACAAGGAGAGATTTTTTTCTATTTCGAGGCCTCACAGATATATTTACAGTTTTTAAAAATTTTTGAAACCCCCCCCATGAATTTTCAGGCAATTTGGGCTGTGACCCCCTTTGGGGGGGGGGAGAGGGGGGGACACGGACCCCCATGACCCCCCATTCCCCACTCACCTGCTCCTCCACGGCATCATCACCCCCGTGGTGATGCTGGGGTGCCCCAAATGACATCATCACCCCTCCAGGCCCCCCAACCCCCCCTTTTTATTCACCCCCCCAAAAAGACACAAAACGAGGGAAACGGCCCCAACCGGCAGCTCGTTACTTTAATAATACCATTTACGTATGTACGCACGCACCCCCGCCAAAAAGGGGGGCTCTGCTAGAAAGATAAAGGAGGGGCGGCCCCCCCAAACGCTTGCAGCCCCCCCCAGCCCCCGTCCCGCAGGCTGCCCGCCGGCCCCTTACCCTCAGCATGCCTAACGACCGGCAGGCAAACCTGGGCTGGGGGTCTCTCCTGAGCACCACGGGACGCTCACAGCGAGGCATCTGAAAAACAAAAATCCCAACTGGCATTTCAGCACGTTAAAAAAACAGCACCGAAGGCAACAGAGGAATTCGGTCAGGATAAGGGAGAGGGTAGCAGTCGAGCTAAAGGAGGGTGCCAGGCAAACGGGTCAGCTCGAAATACAACACGGCCTTTAAAAGCTCGAGCGATTCGAACGCTTAAAATCCACGTGAGGACTAATCGACGCGATTCTGAACACGTCCTTAGCAGAGAAGTAAACGCTCTCGCTGGTGTCGGAAAACGCCTCGTCCCTTCCTTACAGCACCGCTGCCGGGAGATAACCCCGTGAGGCTGCAGGACAAGGGCGCGCCGTAATCAGCATCTACGCTCACGGATCCGCCGCCACAGCTCCAGCCCTTGCGCTGCTGCTGCTGCTGCTGCGCATCTCGCTCGCTTGGCCGATAAAGCTGGAAGTGAAGTGTAAAACTTGGAAGAGTAAAATGAAAAAGAAAGAACAAATCTCAGCAATTCATTTTATGCTAAAAAGGCGTGCGCACACTTACATACGTACAATGAGAAGACTCATACTATAAAAATATTTGATTTTCCTTTTGCGTTAATTGAAATTGCGTAGCTGTGAATTCATACCGTTAAATTATCTACCCCCAAGCTACACAGCTATCGTTTGACCAGGGGTTTTGCGTGTGTGACATGACTAGGAGGGACGCCTGGCCAGCTGCGCCGAGACCGATGCTACCAAACTGCCGGGGAAACGCGCCGTCGAAAGCGAGACAGAAATAAAGTACTTCAGAGCACTCTGCCAAAAGATTGGGAAAAAAACCCGTAACGTTCAGCTGCCTCTCTTTTTAAACGTTTAGAGCAACTACCCAACTGCTTAAGTACACCTAATAAATTATACACTACAGCTATTTGGCAGTTGCAGTTTAAACAATGCAAGTCAGTTTGGAAATTAGACAATTTTAACTTTCTTTTTAAAATTTCATTTATGATAGAAAAATCAGTGAGATAAGAGATCTCCCATACGGTTTTACTTTTTTTTTTTGGGGGGGGGGGGGGGCAGGCGGTGGGGAATATCAAATCCCCGGTGCTGCAATACATAAGGCTACCAAAAAGGACTGGCAGGTTTGCTAATGCTGTTGGCTGTACCCAAGCGTGCAGAGGAACGCGTCTTTACGATCTCTCGACCGTTACACCCGAGAACCAAAGATCAGCCATACGTCGACTATTGGAAGATGTGCTGCGCTTGGGTCCTTGCAAGGAAATCGACTTACCCCTTTTTTTTTTCCAGAGAGAGCAAAAAGTCTCGTTGCGGATGACTTCTACTGCCAAGCACGTCATCGCTGAAGATCCATTCTGATGGGAAGTTCGTAAAAGGCAACTCCTTTGAATGAGAAAGATTTCCATTCTGGAAAATCTCTTTCCAACCAAAGTCAAAATTACGCGCTGCAGGTTAAGGAAAAAGGACGCGATAGTAGCAGTAACTCACCAAAAACACATCAGGACTCTCTGTCGCTAGTTACGAGGCTGCTACCGCTTCTCGGGAAAGCCTGGAAAACACACCGAAGCGACGCCGATTTGTCCCGTGTTGTCCACGCCTCTTCTTTGACCTTGATTGCTTTTAGCACAGATGCTAGTATCTCAGTAAGGTTTTCGAGTGCTCCTGTAAGGTATTTTAAACACTGACTGAAAAAGCATAAAGCTTTTATCATGAAAACAAAGCCTGTTTCTCCCGAACATCCGAACTCTTACAAACGGTTCCTTTCCTCTTCTAGTCCAACATTATTTTCACAGCACCCTTTAATAGCAAGCACACAGAAACAGAAGACTCTGCTTTCAGGAAGAGAAAATAGACGAAGGAAAACAAGCCTTGAATAGGTGTACCACGCTCCAGAACAGACCTTTATTTTTAGTATTTGTGTTAAAATATTTCATGTTAAAAAATCAGATAGAAGGAGAGCTGCCACATTCTTCGTGTTAACTGTAAAGTCCACACTACAAGCACCTTAGGAAAAATGCAGACACATATCACAGGCATACCTTGTACTTGCAGACCACTATGGATCCTTTCCATCTGCCTCGTACTTTCACGGCAGTTGACATTCTGCTGAGAGGAAAGGCAAAAAAAAAAAAACAAACACAAAAACACGTTTAGCACAAAGCTTCCTTTCTCACACACTTCCGCCCAGTGCCTGGAAACCAGCATACCCAACACTCAGCATCCAGTACCCCCACCCCCCAGCACCCAGTGCCCAGCACGCTGCACTTAGACATGGCCAGCACCCGGACATGCTCAGCACCCAGCAACACAGGGGCACAGAACCCAGCACCCCCAACTAACCTCACCCTAGCCGTGACCCTCATCAGGGCCAAGCTACGAAGCGGCCACCCTCCACATGGGCCTAAGCACTGAGGTAGCCACGAAACAAGGTTGATGCTGGCCCTCACCTTCCCTTGGCAGCCTCACCAACACCGGGACTCTATGTCTATTCGCTCGACTAAACTTTACCTAGCACTTACCCGCTCCAGACCCAAGCTGCGAAGCGGCCACACACTGAATGGGGCTCAGGCACAGAAGCAGCCAGGAATCAAGGTTCATGCTGGCCCTCACCTTCCCTTGGCAGCCCCTCCTCAGCCCCACCAACACCTGCTCCCTTCTCTATGGTCTCCCACCTAAACATCAACCTACATCTTACCTTCATCAGGTTCAGGGTCTAAAACGTCTACCGACTAGATGGCGCTCCAACACAGATGGAACCAAGATTGACTGACTGTTGAACTCGCCTGCCCTGGCAGCCCTTTGAAATCCCCACCAACACCGGGGCTCTCTGTCTGTTCTCCCACCTAACCTCAACCTAGCCCTGACCCTCATCGGAGCCAAGCTCCGAAGTGGCCACCCTCCACATGGGGCTTGGCACTGAAGTAGCCAGGAACCAAGACTGATGCTGGCCCTCATGATCTCTTGGCAGCACCTTCTCAGCCCCACCAACACTAGGGCTCTGATGAAGGTAAGATGTAGGTTGATGTTTAGGTGGGAGACCAAAGAGAAGGGAGCAGGGGTTGGTGGGGCTGTGGAGGGGCTGACAAGAGATCGTGAGGGCCAGCACCAGCCTTCATTCCTGGCCACGTCTGCCCCTGAGCCCCATGTGGAGGGTGGCCGCTTCGGAGCTTGACCCTGATGAGGGTCAGGGCTAGGTTGAGGTTAGGTGTTGGTGGGGCTGCCTAGGGACTGCAAACGCATTTTTCTCCCCAAGGAGAGGCTACGTTTAAAAGTTACTTAGTTTCCTCGCAAATGCATCGGTCAATAAAACGGAGTTATGATTATTAAAACCACACAAATGACACCAGTCTTACAGATCTGGACTATTTCTGAACACGTGTTCATCACGTGCAGATGTCATCGGGATACGGATCATCTGCACTTCGTGCTCTGATGAGACGATCAGCTGAGACAGGGACGAGCTCCAAAAGAAAAAAAACGTACAACGTCAAGGTTTTGTTTTGTTGTTGGTTTTTGTGGGCTTTTTGCGTTTGTGTTATTTTTTGGTTTGTGTTTTTTTTTTTTTTAAAAAAGAGTGCGAAGTTGACAGGTGGCAGCCTGCAGAGCTCTCTTGCTGCCTGACCTCTCTTTTTCTTCTCTGTCACTCCTCTTTCGTGGCTGTAATTTTCACTCGGGTAGTTTTAGAAGAGCGATTTAGTTCCTCGCCTGTGTAAATGTGCTGGTAATTCCTGCAAGGTAAAGTTCCTGCTTGAACTGGTAGCGAATAACTTGGCTACAAGTAGAATTTCTGAAGGAAGAACAACAACAGCAGGAAGCAAGTAGCGAGTTACCACAAATTTGTGTGTGTCAAACACATCAAAGTTTTATTGCCAAACATTGTTTGGCAATGTGTTCCAAATGGCTCGTTTTGGTAAGCATAAATTTTCAGGAAGTTCAGGGTTGTGTGTGGAAAAACGTGCCCCTCTGTCTAGGTGTCCTGCTACGTAAATAGCATCAGTCAGTAGCACATCCAGCGGCAGGGCTGTTGTTCCCTGCTCTCGATATTGCCGTAGTAGTGTTGTGATGTTTCGACCTAAGAGGCGGGTTTAGGAATGGAAGGAGAATGCCTGCGTTCTGTAAGGGCTACGAATGCCGACCCTTTTCTCTGCCTGCTGCTTTCCTGTGCGTGAGATGAAACTGTATTTTTTTTCTCCCTTGTTCCCGGTAGAAATATTTCTGAAGCTGTCGCTGCTGTGGGTTTGCAATTTGCGTTACTGCGTTTTTGTAGAGTTCTAGTCACGGATCGTTTCTGCCGCGGCAAAGTGTCAAGATACGGTTTTCAGTTTAAAGCTTCAGAAGCTGCATTCGCTGAAATCGGAGTAGGTGAAGCTGGTTGTTGTGGTTTAACCCGGCAGGCAGCTAAACACCACGCAGCTGCTCGCTCGCTCCCCTTGCCCCCAAAGTGGGGTGGGGGAGAGAATCGGAAAAAAAAGTGAAGTTCGTGGGGTGAGGTAAAGACAGTTTAATGGGACAGAACAGGAAGGGGAAACAATCATAACGATAAAAGAATATACAAAATAAGCGACGCACAATGCGATTGCTCACCGCCCGCCGACTGATGCCCAGCCGGTCCCCGAGCGGCAGTCGCCGCCGCCCGGCCAACTCCCCCAGCTTATGTACTGAGCGCGACGTCATATGGTATGGACTGTCCCTTTGGCCGGTTTGGGTCATCTGTCCTGGCTAAGGTCCCTCCCAGCTTCTCGCTGGCAGGGCATGAGAAGCTGAAAAGTCCCCGACTGGCGTAAGCGCTACTTAGCCACAACTAAAACATCAGCGTGTTATCCACGTTTTTCTCGTCCTAAATCTAAAACACAGCGCTATACCAGTTACCAGGAAGACAATTAACTCTATCCCAGCCGAAACCAGGACACTGGTCTTGCGCATGATCCTGCTGTGCTCGCAGGGGTGCTCAGTGGCTCCTCATCAAAACAGCGAGGTGTGTGTGGACGTCCGTAGGGTTGCGCTAGGGGTCTGGGGGCGTTATGTATTTTTGCTGTTGGAAGACGGAATAGAGCGTGTGCCTGTTAAATCTAATGATGGTCGAAGGTTGGGAGGGACCCTGAGCAGGTTTGGTGGCACAACTGCAGTTTTCAAAGATCTCGACTGTTTGGAGAAACGGCCTGGAAAAAAGGATTCCTCTTTTGCAGCGAGTTCGCGAGGACAGACGGGTCGCCGTACTCTTTAACAAAAATACTCAACTTGGGACGTATAGGGTGAGGAAATCGCGGCTCTACTTAGGCTTGAGAAAACGTACGTAGGTGTCTGTGCCTGTCACCTGCGCGTCTCTAGGCAGGTGAGTTCTAGCGAAACTAAAGCTGCCGATGAGCCAAAAAAAAAGGCACGGTTGTCTAAAACATGCAGAAGCTCTAGTGGCCTGTCTCAACAACTGCACCACAGATGATGCCAAATACTTTCTTCTCCACTCAGTTGTAGTCTTCACAGAAAAGGAAGCTTTGTGCTAAACGTGTTTTTGTGTTTGTTTTTTTTTTTTTTTTCCTTTCCTCTCAGCAGAATGTCAACTGCCGTGAAAGTACGAGGCAGATGGAAAGGATCCATAGTGGTCTGCAAGTACAAGGTATGCCTGTGATATGTGTCTGCATTTTTCCTAAGGTGCTTGTAGTGTGGACTTTACAGTTAACACGAAGAATGTGGCAGCTCTCCTTCTATCTGATTTTTTAACATGAAATATTTTAACACAAATACTAAAAATAAAGGTCTGTTCTGGAGCGTGGTACACCTATTCAAGGCTTGTTTTCCTTCGTCTATTTTCTCTTCCTGAAAGCAGAGTCTTCTGTTTCTGTGTGCTTGCTATTAAAGGGTGCTGTGAAAATAATGTTGGACTAGAAGAGGAAAGGAACCGTTTGTAAGAGTTCGGATGTTCGGGAGAAACAGGCTTTGTTTTCATGATAAAAGCTTTATGCTTTTTCAGTCAGTGTTTAAAATACCTTACAGGAGCACTCGAAAACCTTACTGAGATACTAGCATCTGTGCTAAAAGCAATCAAGGTCAAAGAAGAGGCGTGGACAACACGGGACAAATCGGCGTCGCTTCGGTGTGTTTTCCAGGCTTTCCCGAGAAGCGGTAGCAGCCTCGTAACTAGCGACAGAGAGTCCTGATGTGTTTTTGGTGAGTTACTGCTACTATCGCGTCCTTTTTCCTTAACCTGCAGCGCGTAATTTTGACTTTGGTTGGAAAGAGATTTTCCAGAATGGAAATCTTTCTCATTCAAAGGAGTTGCCTTTTACGAACTTCCCATCAGAATGGATCTTCAGCAATGACGTGCTTGGCAGTAGAAGTCATCCGCAACGAGACTTTTCGCTCTCTCTGGAAAAAAAAAAGGGGTAAGTCGATTTCCTTGCAAGGACCCAAGCGCAGCACATCTTCCAATAGTCGACGTATGGCTGATCTTTGGTTCTCGGGTGTAACGGTCGAGAGATCGTAAAGACGCGTTCCTCTGCACGCTTGGGTACAGCCAACAGCATTAGCAAACCTGCCAGTCCTTTTTGGTAGCCTTATGTATTGCAGCACCGGGGATTTGATATTCCCCACCGCCTGCCCCCCCCCCCCCCCCCCCCCCCCAAAAAAAAAGTAAAACCATATGGGAGATCTCTTATCTCACTGATTTTTCTATCATAAATGAAATTTTAAAAAGAAAGTTAAAATTGTCTAATTTCCAAACTGACTTGCATTGTTTAAACTGCAACTGCCAAATAGCTGTAGCGTATAATTTATTAGGTGTACTTAAGCAGTTGGGTAGTTGCTCTAAACGTTTAAAAAGAGAGGCAGCTGAACGTTACGGGTTTTTTTCCCAATCTTTTGGCAGAGTGCTCTGAAGTACTTTATTTCTGTCTCGCTTTCGACGGCGCGTTTCCCCGGCAGTTTGGTAGCATCGGTCTCGGCGCAGCTGGCCAGGCGTCCCTCCTAGTCATGTCACACACGCAAAACCCCTGGTCAAACGATAGCTGTGTAGCTTGGGGGTAGATAATTTAACGGTATGAATTCACAGCTACGCAATTTCAATTAACGCAAAAGGAAAATCAAATATTTTTATAGTATGAGTCTTCTCATTGTACGTATGTAAGTGTGCGCACGCCTTTTTAGCATAAAATGAATTGCTGAGATTTGTTCTTTCTTTTTCATTTTACTCTTCCAAGTTTTACACTTCACTTCCAGCTTTATCGGCCAAGCGAGCGAGATGCGCAGCAGCAGCAGCAGCAGCGCAAGGGCTGGAGCTGTGGCGGCGGATCCGTGAGCGTAGATGCTGATTACGGCGCGCCCTTGTCCTGCAGCCTCACGGGGTTATCTCCCGGCAGCGGTGCTGTAAGGAAGGGACGAGGCGTTTTCCGACACCAGCGAGAGCGTTTACTTCTCTGCTAAGGACGTGTTCAGAATCGCGTCGATTAGTCCTCACGTGGATTTTAAGCGTTCGAATCGCTCGAGCTTTTAAAGGCCGTGTTGTATTTCGAGCTGACCCGTTTGCCTGGCACCCTCCTTTAGCTCGACTGCTACCCTCTCCCTTATCCTGACCGAATTCCTCTGTTGCCTTCGGTGCTGTTTTTTTAACGTGCTGAAATGCCAGTTGGGATTTTTGTTTTTCAGATGCCTCGCTGTGAGCGTCCCGTGGTGCTCAGGAGAGACCCCCAGCCCAGGTTTGCCTGCCGGTCGTTAGGCGTGCTGAGGGTAAGGGGCCGGCGGGCAGCCTGCGGGACGGGGGCTGGGGGGGGCTGCAAGCGTTTGGGGGGGCCGCCCCTCCTTTATCTTTCTAGCAGAGCCCCCCTTTTTGGCGGGGGTGCGTGCGTACATACGTAAATGGTATTATTAAAGTAACGAGCTGCCGGTTGGGGCCGTTTCCCTCGTTTTGTGTCTTTTTGGGGGGGTGAATAAAAAGGGGGGGTTGGGGGGCCTGGAGGGGTGATGATGTCATTTGGGGCACCCCAGCATCACCACGGGGGTGATGATGCCGTGGAGGAGCAGGTGAGTGGGGAATGGGGGGTCATGGGGGTCCGTGTCCCCCCCTCTCCCCCCCCCCCCCAAAGGGGGTCACAGCCCAAATTGCCTGAAAATTCATGGGGGGGGTTTCAAAAATTTTTAAAAACTGTAAATATATCTGTGAGGCCTCGAAATAGAAAAAAATCTCTCCTTGTTACATATATTGAAAAATAATATTAATTTATATGTACAAAAGGATTTCAAAATAAGAACCTATATCTGCCCTATTATGTAAAGGATTTTAGAGTATAAAAAAATTCGAAAGACGTATATAGGGTTTTAAAATACAAAAATAACTCACGTCTCTATAAATTAAAAAATAAAGAACTTCCAAATGCAAAAAGGATGATACATTTTATACATGAAGGAATTTAAAATAGAAAAAAGTCTGAATAGATACCGCTATCTACACTTACTACGTGTTACATAGAGAGTCTACATAGACATTATATGTAATCTAAGAGATTATGTACAAGTGTAAATAGATATCTAAAATCTAAGTCTATAAAGATATAGGTGTAAATATATGTAAGTGTAAATAGAGAAGTCTATAAAGACATTTAAGTGTTCAAAATATGTAAGTCAACAGATCCATAGTCTGAGCAGGTATTATATATAATAAGTGGGAAATAGGGGGATATAAGTGAAACATAAATATATTCACTAAATATATATAGAGAGATATGTGTAAATACGTTAAGTGTAAATGTCTATGATAATAAGGTTTTTAAAATGCAAAGAAACCCCGTTTATAGAAAGGATTTTAAAACTCGACACACCCCACGCCCCCCCCCCCCCCCCCCCGCCCCCGAAACACCTCTCTATTGAAGATATAAAAGCGCTTTCAAAAGCTGCCTCTTCCCTGTTCTCCTTTTCCACCTTTTCCCATCCTGATTGGGGGCCAGTTCCCCCAACAGGGACTTTCCCCTGCAGGGCTGCGCACGCAGAGCGGGACCTGCTGCCGTGGCATAAAAATACCACAAAACCCCTAATTCGGGGCCTGCAAGCGGTGGGAAAAAAAAAGCCCGCAATTTTGGGGGAAAAATACCCAACTTGGAGCTCCCGGGAAAGCCAAATCCGCCTGGATTTGGGCAGTCAGAAAGCCCCATTTTCACGCACAAAACAAAAAAGCAAAAACCACCAATTTTTGTTGTGAAAAAGCGTTGAAAAACCTCCAAATGGTGGAATGTTTTGGAAAAGGAAAAAACCCCAATTTTGATATTATGGAAAAGCAAACAACCCCCCGATTTGGGGAAGATTTGGGGTGAAACACCAGCCACTTGAGGGGCATCGCTCGTGGTTATCCAGCGAGGTTCGGTCATCGGGAACGGATTATCTGTTGCGGGTTATCCCAGGCGAGTTTTCTGCTTGTGGGTGGTCCCGGGTGGACCCCCTGGCGTACGTCACCCCCACGCATGTCCCCCCCCGCCCCTCCCGGTGTCCGCCCCGCCTTTCCCCTGCGAGGTTTTTCCCCCCGTGCGAGGTTTTCCCTGTGACGCGCCCCCGTATCCCCTGCCCTCCTACCTCGTGCCCGCACTGCCCTCCTCTCTCCTCTCCCTCCTCCCACCCCCCGTGTTCCGCACTGCCTCCCCGTAACCCCTCTGCCCCGGACCCCTGGGGTGCTGCCTGCCCCGCCAACCTGCCCGTTGCCCCCCGCCCAAACTCTGGCATCCCCCTCCCGCTCCCCCGCACCCCACTCCCACCCCGCTCTCCCTCCTCCTGCGTTTTGGGTTTGTGCTGAAAACGGCGTCGGTGACGCGGGGCTGCGTGAGTTCCTGCTGAGCAGCGCTTGCACGGCGCCGGGGGCTGTTCTGCTCCTCGCCCCGCCCTGCCGGCGAGCGGGCTGGGGGTGCGCGAGGGCCTGGGAGGGGGCACCGCTGGGAGAGCTGACCCCGGCGGACCCAGGGGATGTTCCAGACCCTACGACGTCAGGAAATAAAACTCGGGGGGGTGAAAGGGTGAACGAGAAGGGATGAGTGATTAAAGAATTGAAACTATGGGCGAAATGACTTAGTACATTAGTTGCAACATTTTTGTAAGGCTCAGCGGAGGAATCGCAACAACAGTTCCTGATAAGAACCAGGAGTTTGTTCGAAGCCAGTTGAAACCAACCCTGTGATTTGGGTAAAGGCCAAGGAACAACTGAGTCTGTTTTCCGCAAGTCAGTTTTGGTGAGCCAGGCAGGAGATTTCTTTGCTTCACTGCGGGATCGGCTGAGAAGCGGACGCCCCTGGGCGCGCCCCGAGCACTTTCCTCGGAGGGGACTCCACTACCAGCCGCTCACCCTGGGAGTAGATAAGAACCTCCTGAGCCCGCGGAAAGGAAAAGGTATGTTTTAGGAGAGGGGCCTGTAAGTCGTACGCGTGGCCGGGGCTGCTGGTAAATCGCGCAGAGACGTCTGGCGTGCAGCATAGTCCCGGTATGGTAGGAGGGTACCCTGCACGGTAATAGGGGGATCCGCTGACCGATAGAGCGGCCGCTAGCGATCTTGGGAGTAGATCGAGTGGATCCGAGGTTTTCGCTGCATCCCAGTGTTGGGAACCAGGACGGACCTGCTAATGACTGGTATATAAGAAGCAGGAGAAGGGTAAGCGAACCTCCCCGCAATTGCGGTTGGGCTATTTTTATATTTGCAGCTGCTGGAGGGATAACAGCCAGAATATGAATTGTATGCTTTATCTATGAAACGCCCGGGTATTTTATGTTAGAACCATTTGTGTGTTTGGGACGCAGCGCAGCTGCAGAGTGAGTGCAGAGTTTTGTTTTGTGACCTTCGCGAGGAGAGCGGCTGGCAATTATGTCTTTGTCTTTATGTGTGCGTAATGTATGGAAAGATTGAAAGATTGTAAATGTCTCTATATGTTAATGAAGGAGCAAGACGGAGGGGATCGCTTCTTTGGTGGTTTGGACTCGAACCCTGGGAATATTTAAACGAAGGAGGGAATTGGATAAGGAGGGAGTTACGAAATGGGTAACACTCAAAGGGAAATCTTGAAGAAAAGCCCCTTAGGCTGTGTGCTTGCCCATTGGAAGGATATTGTTGGAACTGGAGGGACAGAAAGTAAAAAGACTCTCATTAAGTATTGTAACCAATGGTGGCCGTTGTATAAATTGGAAAGTGAGGCTAAATGGCCATTCAATGGATCTATAGATTACAATACTCTCTTACAATTGATGCTGTTTTTAAGAAGGGAAGGGAAGTGGGATGAAGTTTCATATGCAGATATGTTTTTCACCTTCCGAAATCATCCGGAGTGGCAAAGGGACTGCGGGATGGTGCTGCCGCAGGACCCTATGGTACTTGCACTTGAGCGAGAAAATAACAAAAAATCTGAAAGTAAATTGAGACGATGCTGTTCGGCGTGCAGTATTGGGCATCGGTGTATTAAAGTAAACAAAATCCATCAGGCACCGGAGCCAGACTTGACTGACCTGTTTAAGCCTCCCCCTCGACCACAGGAACGGGGTGCGGACTCGGACGAAACTTCCACTCCCCCGGATAGCCCAGTATCTTCCCGCACCAGAAAGAAATCTGTCCCGACAGCCTTGCAGGCACCCCTGCGAGAAGCGGTAGGACCCGAGGGTGGGACAATGCTAATCAAGGTACCTTTTTCCACTACTGACTTAGGGGAATGGAAAAAAGTTGCAAAGGATTATAGGAGTGATCCGATAGGGGTAACCAAGCATTTTCAGTTTATAATAAAACAGCACAACCCTGATTGGAGGGACATACAACTGCTATTAGAATATATGACAGAAACAGAGAAGCAGTTGATTTTAAAAACAGCAGGAGATTTGGCTGAGGATCACTACAAAATCACAAGAGAGGATGTAAAGGAATTTTTCCCCCTCCAGGATCCAAAATGGGACCCAAATAGATCAGCAGATATAGAAAAACTGCAAGGCTATCAAGAGTGGATCTCAAGAGGAATGGAAAGGGCCATCCCCAAAACTATAAATTGGTCAGTTTTGTATGCAGTGAAACAGGGTCCCTCTGAGTCCCCATCCGAATTCCTGGATCGATTGAGAGATGCAATGCGCCGTAATACGCCACTGGACCCTGGGTCTGAAGTAGGGATACAACAGCTAGTTTCTTTGTTTCTAGGTCAGTCCACCGGGGACATTGGACGTAAGCTCCAGAAGTTACGCACTACAGAAAGCAGGAATTTGGAAGTATTGTTGGATGAAGCGTGGAGAGTGTTTAGCAATAGAGAGGAGGGTTATAGGCAAGGGCAGAGGAGAATAATAGCGGCTGTTAGGGAAGAGGAAGAAAGGATACCTAGGCGGCTAGGCAAAGATCAGTGTGCATTTTGCAAAAGAATTGGTCATTGGAAGAATGAATGTCCGGAGAAATGGAGAAGGAAGGAAAAGGAGTGGAATAATCAGAAGAGGAGGATAGTGGCCCATGTGAAAAAGGACTGATGGGAACCGGGGGAATCTACCCTAGCGGATCCACTGGTTATAATGCAGCTAGGGAAGGAGCAAAAGAAAGTGGAATTTCTGGTTGACACGGGGGCAACGTATTCGGTTTTGAATCAAGCCTTGATGCCCCTGGGAAGTGACTGTATCATGGTAAAAGGGGCAACTGGCCAAAGTGAAAAGGCGTATTTTTGTGAACCTCTGAGATATAAACTGGGAAAACAATGGGGCATCCACACATTTCTGTACATGCCTAACTCCCCAAAAGCACTTCTGGGGAGGGATTTATTGGAACAATTGGGTGCAATAATTAAATTTGAAAAGGGAGAAATTACTCTGGAGGTAAATGACCAGCAGTATATCCAAATAATGAGTTTATCCCTAACTAGTGTTCCTACAGAAGGAAAAATCAGCGAAGAAATCATGAACCAGGTATATCCCGGGGTATGGGCCACCGATGTGCCCGGGAAAGCAAAGAATGCTTCACCTGTTGAGGTTAAGCTCAAAGACGGACGACAGCCGGTAAGAATCAAACAATATCCCCTAAGGAAGGAGGACAGGGAGGGAATTCAGCCAATAATAGAAAAATTTTTGCAACTGGGATTATTAAAGGAATGCGAATCCGACTTTAACACTCCCATACTACCTGTCCGTAAACCCGACGGGTCATATCGGGTGGTCCAGGACCTACGGGCTATAAATAAGATAACTGAGGATCTCTACCCCGTAGCGGCTAATCCGTATACTCTGTTAACTGTATTAACGCCTGAGCTAACTTGGTTTACTGTTTTAGACCTGAAGGATGCCTTCTTTTGCCTCCCTCTCCATAAAGCCAGCCAGAAAATATTTGCATTCGAATGGGAAAACCCCAAAACCGGTCGCAAGACTCAACTCACCTGGACGGTGTTGCCACAAGGATTTAAAAATAGCCCTACGATTTTTGGCAATCAGCTTGCAAAGGACTTGGAATCATGGGAAATCCCGTCTGAAAAGGGAAAACTGCTACAATATGTGGATGGTATCCTGATTGCCACCGAAACAGAGAATGATTGTATCACCTGGACGGTGAGTCTATTAAATTTCTTGGGGCTCCAAGGGTACCGGGTGTCTAAGAAGAAAGCCCAAGTAATACAGCGCAAGGTGATTTATTTGGGCTATGAAATCAGTGCTGGACAAAGGACTTTGGGACAGGCCTGAAAAGAAATAATATGCCAAACTCCGAGACCGCAAACGGTGAAGGAGTTACGAACTTTCCTGGGGATGACTGGGTGGTGCCGACTGTGGATCTACAACTATGGACTGCTTGTTAAACCCCTGTATGCACTAACGACCACTGAGCAGAAACCCCTTAAATGGAACGAAGAGACCATATGGGCCTTTGAGCTGCTAAAAAAGGCCCTGATGTCGGCCCCAGCCTTGGGACTCCCAGATGCAAGTAAGCCATTTTTCCTTTTTTCCCACGAGAAGCAGGGGATTGCCCTAGGCATATTAGCTCAAGATCTGGGCCCATATCGACGAGCAGTTGCTTACCTTTCCAAACAATTGGATGCAACTGCAAAGGGTTGGCCTGGATGCTTGCGAGCGATCGCGGCTGTAGTACTAAACATCCAGGAAGCCCGAAAATTCACCCTGGGCCAGAAAATGACTGTGTTGGTGTCCCATACAGTATCTGCAGTACTAGAAGCGAAAGGTGGACACTGGCTTTCCCCACAAAGATTCTTGAAATACCAGGCTATAATGGTAGAACAAGATGATGTGGAGATTGTAGTCACTAACATTGTCAATCCAGCCTCTTTCCTCAGTAAAAACACAGGAGAACCAGTGCATCATGACTGTCTGGAAACCATAGAAGCAACATATTCGAGCCGTTCGGACCTGAGAGACAGTCCTATGGAAAACACGGAAAATTGGTTCACGGATGGAAGCAGCTATGTCCTAAGTGGTAAAAGACATGCCGGATATGCCATTACCACCAGTCAGGAAGTAATAGAGTCAAGGCCTTTGCCCATGATTACCTCTGCACAGAAGGCAGAAATAATTGCTCTAACTCGCGCCTTGGAATTGGCCCGAGGCAAAGCTGCGAATATCTATACAGACTCGAAGTATGCCTTTGGAGTTGTACATGCGCATGGAGCAATCTGGAAGGAGAGAGCATTACTGAACACACAGGGTAAGAACATCAAACATGCAGAGGAGATCCTGAAACTGTTGGAGGCAGTCCAACTCCCTGAGAAAGTGGCGATCATGCACATTAAAGCGCACCAGAAGGTGAATTCGGAGTTGGAAAGAGGAAATGAGCTGGCGGACAGAGAGGCAAAACAGGCAGCCAAAGCAAAGGTGAAAACAGAAGGAGCTTTAGTCCCTGACAGGCGAATCTCCCTAGAAGGTAAGCCAGAATATACAAAAGAAGATCAAAAGCTTATTACAGATTTAGAAGGGACATATAATAAAGAGGGGTGGGCTCTCACCCCACAAGGGAAACTAATCATTCCCTCCTATCTAACATGGTCTCTGATAAGGGAGGAACATAAGAAGAGACATTGGGGGGCAGAAGCCTTATATAAACATCTAATTAGAGAGATCGTAGCCAGAAGTCTATACACCACTGTGAGACAAGTAACTCAACAGTGCGATCTTTGCCTCCAGATTAATCCCAAGAATACCCCCAAACCAGAAATGGGCCAAATTGGGAAAGGCAACGGGCCTGGACAACAATGGCAGATCGACTTTTCAGAACTCCCAAGAAAAGGGGGGTATCGATATTTATTGGTGTTGACTGATACCTTTTCAGGTTGGCCAGAGGCATTCCCTACCAGAACAGCCAAGGCTCGGGAGGTAACTAGAACATTAATACAAGAAATAATACCACGTTTTGGGGTTCCAGCAACCATATCTTCTGACAGAGGACCACATTTCATCTCAAAAGTAGTACAACAAATTAGCCGCCATTTGGGCATAGATTGGCAGCTTCATACCCCATATCGCCCTCAGTCAAGTGGCCAAGTAGAAAAAATGAACCACTTAATCAAACAGCAGATCGTGAAATTGGGACAGGAAACTAACTTGGCCTGGCCTCAGTCTCTTCCTTTGGCTCTTTTGCGCATACGAACTAGGCCAAGAGCAAGAGAAGGACTGAGCCCTTTTGAAATCTTGTATGGACGACCCTGTAGAATACAGAAAGGGATGTCTACACAAGTTGGGGATGAAATCATGACCTCCTATATGGTGGCATTAGGCAAACAACTCAGTAAAATTGAGAAGCATGTGGTTGGGACTCGAAGTAGGGGTTTGGATGGGCCTGTACATAACATACAACCTGGGGACTATGTGTATATAAAGTCTCTTACAGAAAAGACTTTGGAGCCACAGTGGGAAGGACCATTCCAGGTACTCCTTACCTCCTTCACGGCAATCAAGATTGAAGAACAGAGCGCCTGGATCCATCATACCAGAGTGAAAAAGGCCCCTCGGTCACTATGGAAATCAACGCCAGCTGGGCCCCTAAAATTACGCTTTCAACGAAAAATGGGTATTCATGGGTATTCATCGTAGGTATAATAGGACTATGGGCAAGAACAGTTTATACGTGGGAAAGTAATACCTTTTTACAGCTCCATAATAAAATCGCTGGAGTTATGAATTGGACTAATTGCTGGATGTGTTCACACCTGCCAAAGAGTCTAGGTAGTGGTCATCCCGTAATTGCCACAATTTTCTCAAATGATTCTAGAATAACCAAGGCGTTTCAGAACATGTCCCTTAAAGAATACATAGATGTTGGACAAGAGAGTCTAAACTGGATGATTGATTTAAGCTCCTTGTGGAACCGTACCCAAGGAGTGCCTTGTGTTCAGAGGTGCCGAATAGAGAATATTACAGGAATGGAGAGCAATATAGGGGTAATCGCACGAGTAAAGGGTGCGAAAATTTGAAATAGGAGATTATCCCAATTGCACCTCGTATATTAGTTATGGAAGTGCAAATATGTGGGCTAGCAAACAAACTAGACGAAGAAGTAATACTACTCCCAAAGGCTGGCCCACCCCAGTTGGACGAGGGCGGTACTGGATTTGTGGATCCAAGGGATATAAAGTATTGCCTCTGGGATGGGCAGGTAAATGTGCTATGGGAACTATAATACCAGATATTGAAACTAAACGAAACCTTACAGATTGGGTGGGATCAAATGGACTGTTACGAACCTATATGAAACAATTTAGAGGAAAACGGAATGCTAATCCATTAATAGAAAGAAATACTGGATTCCATAGTTTTGCTAGGTGGTTTCTCCCCTGGTTAGGAGTAAGTGAATTAGAGAAGGCTTTAGTAAATATATCGGCCGCTCTAGAAATTTTAAGTAATAGCACCGCTGAAGCTATCAAAGCCCTCCAGGAAGAGGTTTCCTCCCTGAGTAAGGTAGCTCTCCAAAATAGGTTGGGTTTGGATATGTTGTTCGCTCAGCAAGGAGGGTTGTGTACGGTTATAGGAGAGCGATGTTGTACATATATTAATCGTGAGCTGAGCGACAAGTGGAAAAGGACCTATCTCAAATTTGGAAGCAAGCTAAACTTTTCCATGAAGTAACTAGAGATGATACATCTTGGGGCCTTCAGGAACTATGGGAGAAACTTACCTCTTGGTTACCGAATTTAACATGGCTTAGACAACTGTTTATTATAATAATAATTATTATTGTTATGTTTATAGCTCTCTGTATTACAGTTCGATGTAGTCTGTGGTGTTTCAAAAACACAGGAGACTCTTACAGTGAATGGAAGAAAAATCAACTACGACGTAGACTTGAGTCCAATAAATATTTTGAAAAGACACTAGATAAAGAAACATTATGTTAAACCGAACATAGTAAAAGAATTTACTAACTCTTCAGAAAAGGGGGGAATGAAAGGGTGAACGAGAAGGGATGAGTGATTAAAGAATTGAAACTATGGGCGAAATGACTTAGTACATTAGTTGCAACATTTTTGTAAGGCTCAGCGGACGAATCGCAACAACAGTTCCTGATAAGAGCCAGGAGTTTGTTCGAAGCCAGTTGAAACCAACCCTGTGATTTGGGTAAAGGCCAAGGAACAACTGAGTCTGCGCAAAGACGGGGGTTATTAGCGGTGACGAAGAGGAACCACTAACCTTCATCCCCACGACCCCCGACGACCACCACCAGGAGGCAATGCGCAAGCGTAGATAGGAGGGGCTCATGGAAATAACGTCTTGAAGCTTATTTTAATACAAAGCGGGGATAGGTCATGCATATGTATAGGCGTATTATCTATATGCAACATTTCGCTGTATATATTTCTGGCAAGTACCGTGTTGAGGCGCGCACGACTTTGGTGGGGTTACCCCCCGTGCCGCCCAGCGCTGAATAAACATACCTACTTTACAATCTCACAGATTGTGGAGTCTGTTTTCCGCAAGTCGGGGGAGGTTGGCGGGGGGGCCGCTGCTGGGCTGCGGCTGGCTGGGCATCGGTCGGTTGGCAGCGAGCCGTTGTTTTCATTTGTACCGCTTGTCTGTCTGGGGTTTTTCTCTCTGTTGTTTGGGGTTTTTGTTTTCCCCCCTTTTCCTTACAAGTGGAGTTTTTTCACTTTTGCCCTTCCAATTCTCTCCCCCCTCCCACTGAGGGGGGCAGCGAGTGAGCGGTTGTGTGGTGCTGAGTTGCCAGCTGGGATTCAACCACGGCACAAGGTGAGTTGCAAGCCCTGCCTGGCTAAACGCTTTAGGCTCTCCGTGTTATTCCTGCCATCTTACGAGGCCCTCCTTGTTCTTTCCTGCTGCTTTCAAGTGCCTTGTGCTCCATCAGCAGTCTGGGAAGGATGGTTGTGGCAGGAGCTGCAGCACCCTGTGACTCCTTCTCAGGCTGTTAGCTTCGCCCCGACGCTGTTAGCGTCGGCTCTGCACGGGACGCAGGCAGCCCGCAGAGCTTGGCACCAAGCCATTCCTTTCCCCTCTGCGCAGCAGCGGTTCTGCCGCTGCTACAGGCAGCCGCTTGCTCGAGGGCGAGGGGCTGGGATGACGACAGGCTGCTGCACGCTTCAGTCGAAGTAAGACGCCGTTCTCTGGGGAGCCGGTGCAAGGAGAGCTCAGGTCCGTTCTGTACTGCCGATGGCTCTTCACAAGGGAAGCGTGCTCTGGTTTTAGCAGAAAAAGGTGTCGGTCACAGGCAGCCACCTATCACTGTGCACAGCTCAGCTATTTGGCAGGGGTCTTGCTTGTTCAAGTAGAGGCGTATTCCTCGCCTTGCAGTCTCGATGGCAAAACAATCGGGGGTTCAAGCTACAAAAGCCTTTTGACATCGGAGCGAGGTGGCAGCTGGGTTTCTACCAGCACCGTACTTAGCTGTGTTGCTAGCTGAAAATGGCTCGCGGGCCAGGAGATATGCAGAGGGGTCTAAAATAAAGAAACCAAGTGTTGAAGTGATTGTTTCAAGGAGGCAAATTAGGCAGCTAAAGGAACCGAGCTGCTCACCTGTCACGTTGGCAGAACAGCCCCTCCAGCCCACTAAGTGCTGCGTGTTGCAGGCAGCAAAGTGCAACTGTGACGCTTGCTGGCAGGAGCGGCAAGGAGGGCAGAGCTACGCGCCCTGTACAGAGCAAGGATGGAACCTGCCGGGCTCTACGGTCAACTGCTGAGGACGCCTAATACACCAGCAGGCCTCTTGGCTTTCCCTGCTTCATTTCTAATTCCTTTGCACGCTGGAGGGCAGGGTGGTAAGTGACGTCGTGCAGTGTCTCTCCTCCAAGTGGCAAGCCCTGCGTGTGTGCAGGATGAGGAGAGCAAAGTGCTGATAGCACAGAGGCGAGGAAAGGTGCAAACACCGCAACAAAGGCCCAGGACCACCAGCGTATCGCTCGTTTGCAGGTCAGCCACTGGCACCGGGTCTGCTCAGAAGCGCGGTTTCCTGATGGACATAGCTGCCCCTCCTCTGCTCTCAGGGTGTCACCCGTGTGGCCTTATTTTTTTTAAATCTCTCTCCAGCATCCGTTGAGTCGCTGCTGTCACTCCCACAAGCCCGATGCCACCTGCAGACCGAGACAGCGATCCCTGGGGCTTCCTCCGGGTTAGAAAGAAACCTGTTCCACAGGTTCCCCGCGCTGCTTCTCCTCCCCGGGTAATGGGCTGGGGGGCACGGGCAGAAACAACCACGGGCCTTGTAAAGCGGCCAAAGGGAAAGGACTGAAATGCTGGAGCCACCGGGTGCTTTTTGGTACAGAGGCGATGAAGATTAGTGCCCGGGCCGCGAGTGGGAAAAGGGCAGGGAAATCTAAGCCCAGTACCGCCAGTAGGCAGTTACGGTCTTTCGATGGTACGAACTGGGCGGAGAGAAGGGGAAAGGGCCGGTGAGGCGACGGTGGCACCCGGCGGCCGGAATGGGGTACTGCAGCTCTTGAGCCGCGCATGCGCAGTGGCGCGCTTTTCTTGGCTCGCTGCTGCCACCGAGCGACCAGAATTGGGTACTGCAGCCCTTGAGCCGCCCATGCGCGGTGGCACGCTTTTTCTTTGCTCGCTGCTGCCACCGAGCGACCAGAATTCGGTACTGCAGCTCGGGAGCCGCGCATGCGCGGAGGCGCGCTTTTCTTGGCTCGCTGCTGCCACCGAGCGACCAGAATTCGGTACTGCAGCCCTGGAGCCGCGCATGCGCGGTGGCGCCCCCTTTCTCCGCGCTGCCGTCCGCCGGTAACGGCAATGCCGTATTGTGGTGCCTGCGGGGTGATGCCGCCGCGTTCGTTGGTTCGTCCCGGTAAGGAAACGCCGCTGCCGCCCCACGTGCGCGATGCCGGCGACCGCTGGGCGCCCAAAGCGCGGAACTGCACCGCTGGTGCCGCCCCCGGGCACGAGCCGCCCGGCGGCTGCTCGCTGCTGCTGCCGCCTCGTGGCCGAATCGCGGTACTGCAGCGCCGGCACCGCTCAGGTGCGCAGCAGCGCCGCCGCCGCCGCCTTCGCTGCTGCCGCCCCGAAGCCGAAGCGTGGTCCTGCAGCCCGGCGCTCGCGCGCCGGCTGTGGCCCCTCCATGCGCCGTCCCCATCCCGGTGCCTCCCTCATCCCGGTGCATTCGTCATCCCGGGCGGCAACGATTAGGGTGCCCCCCCCCCCGCATGCCAGCACCCCCAAGAGTGTCGGCGTGTCCCAGTGCTGTCCCCATCCCTGGGGCAGCTCCCCGTCCCCTGTCCCTGCGGCTGGTCGTTGGGCTCTGTGTTCCCCCAATAAAACACGGGGACGGAGGGGACCCCTGGGGACAGGGGGCGGGGACCCCCAGAGAGTGGGCTGTGCTGCCGTCGCTCCTTGGTGCTGGCCCTGCTTGTCCCCTGTCCCCCCAGTGGTGACGAGCTCCGGGCCACTGGCGGGGACCCTCACTGTCACCTTCCCCCCATGCCGGTTGCCACCAGCGACAGGGACAGCGACGCACCCCCGGGGGTGTTTGGGGTCCCCAGGGTGGGAGCGGAGCTGCAGGATGCCGGGTCCCCCCTGCCCGAGCCCTGCAGACCCAGGTGGAGCGCAGGCAACCCCGGCCCTGTCCCCAGCCCTGTCTCCGCGTGGCCGTGGGTCGGTGCTGCCATTGCGTGGCCAGCGGCTGGGAGGACACAGCTCCCGCCGGCTGGGGCCAGAGGAGCCCGGCAGCCTGGGGACCCCCGGGAAGGGCTGGCTGTCGTGGGGACTCGGCGCCCAGGGCCCAGGGCACCCCAGAGACCCTACAACAGCGTGCAGCATGAACTATTTTATTACCTGTGCAGTATCCATGAGTGAGTCCCCATCATTCCCATCCTGGTCCCCCAGTGGGTCGGGGTCCCAGCTGCCCCTGGGGGTGGCTGCAGGTGTGGGGGGTGGGATCCCTTCTCCCTGCCGTGCCCCCCACCTCCCCAGGGTCATCCCTCCCAGTCTCAACCCCCCACATGGTGTCCTCAATCTCCCGAGAAACACCTCTGTCCCCCAATGTCCCCCTACCTACCCCACTCCCAGGGTCCCTCCCGGACCCCAGGATTGCCCCCCTGCCCCATCCTGAGGCCCCCCCCCCATCGCCATGGTCACCCCTAGGCCTGAGACACCCCCCCTCCCCAGCACGGCAGGTGCCTGGGGAGACACTGGGAAGAGCCGGCACCGCCATCTCGGGGTCCTGCTGGCCCTCATCCCCCCTAAAGTCTTGCACCATGCTCTGCTCCTTGGGGGGAGTGCCCACAGTCAGGGGGGTGGGGGCTCCCCTCCTCCCCAGGGAACCCCCCCAACCTGTCCAGGGCACCCTCTGCCACCTCCCCAGGGTCCAATCACCGTAACAGGATCTGACCCTGGGATCCTGCTGGTTAACGTCAGGTGCAAGAGAAGGTTCCTCATTACTCCTTGATTAGTTCTTAGGTGCCAGCTCGAGCTGGGTGCCTCCAGAGAGGGACCCCTACCCCGGATCACCCTCCTTGCACACCTGCACCCGTTGCAGGAGGGTCCACGCACACCATGGGAGCCATGTGGGAACCGGAGGCGGCCTCGAGGCTGCTCAGCAGCAGTCAAAACACCCCAGTGGTTTCAGGCACCGGCTGTTTTGCTCCCGAACCCAAGGGTACTGCCGAGAAAACTAACCACCACTGTCACACGAGGGTCCTGCACAATCGCCACCATCGCACAAGGGTCCCCGTGCACCTGCCCGCCATTGCACGAGGGTCCCCTGCACACCAACCAATTGCATAAGGGTCTTCCTGCACTGCCCCCCCCATTGCATGGGGGTCTCCACACACCGACCCCCCGTTGCGCAAAGGTCCCTGCACAATCACCACCGTTGCAGGGGGGTCCCTGCGCAGGCACCCGCACTGCACGAGGCGCCGTGCGCATGCGCACTTCCGGGGCGGGGACTACAACTCCCGGCGTGCCCCCCGCGGGCGGCCCGGAGGAGCCGCGCGCTGATTGGCTGCGGAGGATATTTCAACGGGGCGCGCGGCGGGCTCTGCACCCAGGCGGCGGCGGCGGCGGCGGCGGCGGCGGCGGCGGCGGCGGCGGCGGCGGCGGCGGCGGCGGCGGCGGCGGCGGCGGCGGCGGCGGCGGCGGCGGCGGCGGCAGTCTGAGGTGCCGCGGGCACGGCGGGCTGAGGGGAGACCTGCAGGCTCCGGGGAGGGGGACTGGGGGGAGGCTGCGGACTCCTGGGGGGGCTGAGGAGGGGGGCTGTGCGTCCCGGGGGGGCCGGGGAGTGGAGCTGGGGGGGGCTGTGCGTCCCGGAGGGGGCCGGGGAGGGCGGCTGGGGGGGGCTGTGCGTCCCGGAGGGGGCCGGGGAGGGCGGCTGGGGGGGGCTGTGCGTCCCGGAGGGGGCCGGGGAGGGGGGCTGGGGGGGGCTGTGCGCCCTAGATGCGCTGAGGAGTGGGGCTGTGTGTCCTAGGGGGGCTGGGGAGTGGGGCGGGGGGTGGGGGCTGCAGTCCCCCAAGGAGCTGGGGAGTGGGGCTGTGGGTCCTGGCGGGGCTTGAGAGTGGGGCTTGGGGCTCCCACGGGGCTGGAAAATGGTGTGGTCGGGTGCTGTGAGCACCGGGGGTCCTGGGGCTGGGAGGCACTTGCAAACACCGGGGAGGGGCTGCGAGCATGGGGGGGCACAAGGGTTGCACCAGGGTCCGTGCACGATCACCTCCATTGTACGGGTGTCGATGTGCAGCCAGCCGGGCTGCACGAGGCGCCGTGCGCATGCGCGGTCCCGGGGCGGGGACTACAACTCCCGGCGTGCCCCGCGCGGGCGGTGCGGTGGAGCCGCGCGCTGATTGGCTGCGGACGGTATTTCAACGGGGCGCGCGGCGGGCTCTGCACCCAGGCGGCGGCGCAGCGTGAGTGTGAGGGGCCGCGGGGCCGGGGAGCCGAGGAGTGGGGCTGTGGCGGGGGGGCGGCGGTCCTGCAGGCTTCGGGGACGGGGGCTGGGGGGGCTCCAGGCGGGGGAGGGGCGGGGGGGGGAGGGCTGTGTGCCCTAGGGGGGCCGCGCAGTGGGGCCGGGGCGGGGGGGCGGGGGGGGGGCGCTGTGTGCAAACAGACCCTCCCTGCGAGTTCCCACTGTCGCCCCGTGGGGCCGGGGACCCCCCAGCCCTCCCTGCAGGCAGACGGGCAGCCTGTAGGCAATGGAGGCCGCCCGCCCCAGCGAGGTGCTCGAGCCTGGGGGCTTCACGGGCCGAGTCGAGGGAGGAGCTGCTGGAGAGAGGGCTTAGAAACGGCCTTCTGCCCCCGAAACTGCTGGAGCATTTGAAGGGGAGGGACAGGTCCACCCCAGGGCCCCAAGGGGAAGACCTCGGAGCAGGGACTTGGGGTTGTTCCAGGAGCAAAAGCTGGTCCCAGCCAGCTCGCCTCTGCTCCCCCGGCACCGGGATCGGACCTTTCAGCCCTGTTTCTGCCCGAAGCATCACACAAGCGCTTGCCCTCCCCCGGGGCATCTTTGGGCCTTGAGAACAGGTGCAGCAGCTGGGTTTTTGGGCTCAGAAATGGGCGCCAAGTGAGCTGGTTTGGGGGCCCAAAGCAAAAGCCGGTTTGGCCGTTTGTGCGGGGGGGTGGGAGGGCATTGGGGCTGCAGGGGAAAGCAGGGGGTGGGCAGGGTGCGTGGACCCTCCCCGGGGGTGGGGGTCTGGTCCTGCTGGACCTCGAAGTGCGGGAGGCCGGCATGCACCAGGCCCAACTCAACGTCTGCGGTGGTCTCTGGGGGGAAGAGGTGGTCTCTGCTTTTCAGACCCCGCACGCCCTCTTCGAGTCCAGCTCTTGCTTGTCGACTGCTTCGAATAGTTATTAACTAATTAGTCGTACAAACTAATTGGTATTTATACAATGTACAACTATGATATTTTATCCTAATGGTCAAGTTTTGACAGCGATTGGTTTACGACCTTGTCAAAAGCCCAGGCTGTTGCAAATAGCTGGAGCTTGTAAGGAGAAGGAGCTGAAATCAACGGTGCAGAGCTGGAGCTTCAATTAGCCAGAACCGTCGCAAGCAGGAGCTGGAACGAGACAGGGTGTCCGCTGTCTGGGGCATGCCTTAGCCAGAGGCAAAATTACCAGCAGCTGTAACGAGCAGGAGCTGCGATTCGCTGCAGTGTCTGTTTGCCGGAGCATCCGTCGGCCAGACTGCACTCCCAGCACGGCTGAAGAGCAGCCAGGCGCAGGCAGGGCTGTCCCCAGCAAGGCGCTCCGAGCGGCAGGGAGGCGAGTTGTCCTTCTGCCAGCGGGGAGCCCGGCCTCTTCCCTCAGGGATTAAATCCACGCCACGCGTGGATCCGCTCTCTTTGCGTGGAGGGTCTCTCCCGGACCCGTTCCCGAGGGCTGAAGCGAGGTCCCCCGGGGGGCAGGCGGCAGCACGAGGCGGCGGTGTCTCCCCGGTACCCGGCAAAGGGGAGCGAAACCGGCCGGCTGGAGCTCCCAGGGTGCACAGCCCGGCCCCGCACGGAAGAATCCTTCCCTGGGTTTTCACCGTTGGCTGGGTGTGACAAACAGGTTCATTTTGTGCCTCCTCTTTTCCCAGCGTCACCTTCTGCGTCACGTGAAGAAAATCCTGCGTGGTTGACGCCGCTTGCTGCTCAGGTAATGGCACGTGTGGGGCCGGGGGAGCCGGGAGAAACATTGGCGCGTTCAAGGACGCTGCAGATGCTCCATGTCAAACCCAGGGAAAAGGCAAATTTGCTGATGGTGCAGAAAAGCTGATGAACAATTGCCGTGAACAGAGCGTGCCTACGTACCCTCGTTAGCGTAACTAACCCTGGGTAGTTACGAGTGTTTTCCTTTCAGGGAAAAGAATGAGCTTTCATCTATGAAAAATTAAGAGCTGCCTGTGTCCTTCTTTAAGTTCAAGTGTTTCTCTTCTGTTTGTTCATACTGATTTTATGGGCAGGTTGGAAATAGCCTTCTATTTTTATAGGCATAACTCAATTTGTAGTACTACGTGGTGTCAGGGTAGTTAATTTTTGAGCACCCAGGTACCACTAGAAACGTAATGAATGAGACACGATGGAAACTGATATTTAAACTTGATTTTTACTTGATTTTTTTTTCATTAGAGTGTTGATGGCACGTTGTCCTGTGGCTCAATCCACGTTCTGTTCAGTGGAGTCTTCAGTCTAGGACTTCCAAGGGAAAAAGTTGGTCCTTCCAAAAAAGGGCTAGTCATTCATAGGATCGAGGTATAGACTTGGCGAGCCGCTTAAGTACGTGATCAGAATTAAAGCCGAATGTCGCTTCATGTTGCTGCTGTTGGCCTTCACTTTTGTTAATTTCCCCGCTGCTCCGTCATGGTTGGGAGCTCTGAATCATCATTTTTTTCACTCCTAACGCATTTTTCTCCCCAAGGAGAGGCTACGTTTAAAAGTTACTTAGTTTCCTCGCAAATGCATCGGTCAATAAAACGGAGTTATGATTATTAAAACCACACAAATGACACCAGTCTTACAGATCTGGACTATTTCTGAACACGTGTTCATCACGTGCAGATGTCATCGGGATACGGATCATCTGCACTTCGTGCTCTGATGAGACGATCAGCTGAGACAGGGACGAGCTCCAAAAGAAAAAAAACGTACAAGGTCAAGGTTTTGTTTTGTTGTTGGTTTTTGTGGGCTTTTTGTGTTTGTGTTATTTTTTGGTTTGTGGTTTGTTTTTTTTTTTTAAAAAGAGCGCGAAGTTGACAGGTGGCAGCCTGCAGAGCTCTCTTGCTGCCTGACCTCTCTTTTTCTTCTCTGTCACTCCTCTTTCGTGGCTGTAATTTTCACTCGGGTAGTTTTAGAAGAGCGATTTAGTTCCTCGCCTGTGTAAATGTGCTGGTAATTCCTGGAAGGTAAATGCTTGAACCGGTAGCGAATAACTTGGCTACAAGTAGAATTTCTGAAGGAAGAACAACAACAGCAGGAAGCAAGTAGCGAGTTACCACAAATTTGTGTGTGTCAAACACATCAAAGTTTTATTGCCAAACATTGTTTGGCAATGTGTTCCAAATGGCTCGTTTTGGTAAGCATAAATTTTCAGGAAGTTCAGGGTTGTGTGTGGAAAAACGTGCCCCTCTGTCTAGGTGTCCTGCTACGTAAATAGCATCAGTCAGTAGCACATCCAGCGGCAGGGCTGTTGTTCCCTGCTCTCGATATTGCCGTAGTAGTGTTGTGATGTTTCGACCTAAGAGGCGGGTTTAGGAATGGAAGGAGAATGCCTGCGTTCTGTAAGGGCTACGAATGCCGACCCTTTTCTCTGCCTGCTGCTTTCCTGTGCGTGAGATGAAACTGTATTTTTTTTCTCCCTTGTTCCCGGTAGAAATATTTCTGAAGCTGTCGCTGCTGTGGGTTTGCAATTTGCGTTACTGCGTTTTTGTAGAGTTCTAGTCACGGATCGTTTCTGCCGCGGCAAAGTGTCAAGATACGGTTTTCAGTTTAAAGCTTCAGAAGCTGCATTCGCTGAAATCGGAGTAGGTGAAGCTGGTTGTTGTGGTTTAACCCGGCAGGCAGCTAAACACCACGCAGCTGCTCGCTCGCTCCCCTTGCCCCCAAAGTGGGGTGGGGGAGAGAATCGGAAAAAAAAGTGAAGTTCGTGGGGTGAGGTAAAGACAGTTTAATGGGACAGAACAGGAAGGGGAAACAATCATAACGATAAAAGAATATACAAAATAAGCGACGCACAATGCGATTGCTCACCGCCCGCCGACTGATGCCCAGCCGGTCCCCGAGCGGCAGTCGCCGCCGCCCGGCCAACTCCCCCAGCTTATGTACTGAGCGCGACGTCATATGGTATGGACTGTCCCTTTGGCCGGTTTGGGTCATCTGTCCTGGCTAAGGTCCCTCCCAGCTTCTCGCTGGCAGGGCATGAGAAGCTGAAAAGTCCCCGACTGGCGTAAGCGCTACTTAGCCACAACTAAAACATCAGCGTGTTATCCACGTTTTTCTCGTCCTAAATCTAAAACACAGCGCTATACCAGTTACCAGGAAGACAATTAACTCTATCCCAGCCGAAACCAGGACACTGGTCTTGCGCATGATCCTGCTGTGCTCGCAGGGGTGCTCAGTGGCTCCTCATCAAAACAGCGAGGTGTGTGTGGACGTCCGTAGGGTTGCGCTAGGGGTCTGGGGGCGTTATGTATTTTTGCTGTTGGAAGACGGAATAGAGCGTGTGCCTGTTAAATCTAATGATGGTCGAAGGTTGGGAGGGACCCTGAGCAGGTTTGGTGGCACAACTGCAGTTTTCAAAGATCTCGACTGTTTGGAGAAACGGCCTGGAAAAAAGGATTCCTCTTTTGCAGCGAGTTCGCGAGGACAGACGGGTCGCCGTACTCTTTAACAAAAATACTCAACTTGGGACGTATAGGGTGAGGAAATCGCGGCTCTACTTAGGCTTGAGAAAACGTACGTAGGTGTCTGTGCCTGTCACCTGCGCGTCTCTAGGCAGGTGAGTTCTAGCGAAACTAAAGCTGCCGATGAGCCAAAAAAAAAGGCACGGTTGTCTAAAACATGCAGAAGCTCTAGTGGCCTGTCTCAACAACTGCACCACAGATGATGCCAAATACTTTCTTCTCCACTCAGTTGTAGTCTTCACAGAAAAGGAAGCTTTGTGCTAAACGTGTTTTTGTGTTTGTTTTTTTTTTTTTTTTCCTTTCCTCTCAGCAGAATGTCAACTGCCGTGAAAGTACGAGACAGATGGAAAGGATCCATAGTGGTCTGCAAGTACAAGGTATGCCTGTGATATGTGTCTGCATTTTTCCTAAGGTGCTTGTAGTGTGGACTTTACAGTTAACACGAAGAATGTGGCAGCTCTCCTTCTATCTGATTTTTTAACATGAAATATTTTAACACAAATACTAAAAATAAAGGTCTGTTCTGGAGCGTGGTACACCTATTCAAGGCTTGTTTTCCTTCGTCTATTTTCTCTTCCTGAAAGCAGAGTCTTCTGTTTCTGTGTGCTTGCTATTAAAGGGTGCTGTGAAAATAATGTTGGACTAGAAGAGGAAAGGAACCGTTTGTAAGAGTTCGGATGTTCGGGAGAAACAGGCTTTGTTTTCATGATAAAAGCTTTATGCTTTTTCAGTCAGTGTTTAAAATACCTTACAGGAGCACTCGAAAACCTTACTGAGATACTAGCATCTGTGCTAAAAGCAATCAAGGTCAAAGAAGAGGCGTGGACAACACGGGACAAATCGGCGTCGCTTCGGTGTGTTTTCCAGGCTTTCCCGAGAAGCGGTAGCAGCCTCGTAACTAGCGACAGAGAGTCCTGATGTGTTTTTGGTGAGTTACTGCTACTATCGCGTCCTTTTTCCTTAACCTGCAGCGCGTAATTTTGACTTTGGTTGGAAAGAGATTTTCCAGAATGGAAATCTTTCTCATTCAAAGGAGTTGCCTTTTACGAACTTCCCATCAGAATGGATCTTCAGCAATGACGTGCTTGGCAGTAGAAGTCATCCGCAACGAGACTTTTCGCTCTCTCTGGAAAAAAAAAAGGGGTAAGTCGATTTCCTTGCAAGGACCCAAGCGCAGCACATCTTCCAATAGTCGACGTATGGCTGATCTTTGGTTCTCGGGTGTAACGGTCGAGAGATCGTAAAGACGCGTTCCTCTGCACGCTTGGGTACAGCCAACAGCATTAGCAAACCTGCCAGTCCTTTTTGGTAGCCTTATGTATTGCAGCACCGGGGATTTGATATTCCCCACCGCCTGCCCCCCCCCCCCCCCCCCCCCCCCCCCAAAAAAAAAGTAAAACCATATGGGAGATCTCTTATCTCACTGATTTTTCTATCATAAATGAAATTTTAAAAAGAAAGTTAAAATTGTCTAATTTCCAAACTGACTTGCATTGTTTAAACTGCAACTGCCAAATAGCTGTAGCGTATAATTTATTAGGTGTACTTAAGCAGTTGGGTAGTTGCTCTAAACGTTTAAAAAGAGAGGCAGCTGAACGTTACGGGTTTTTTTCCCAATCTTTTGGCAGAGTGCTCTGAAGTACTTTATTTCTGTCTCGCTTTCGACGGCGCGTTTCCCCGGCAGTTTGGTAGCATCGGTCTCGGCGCAGCTGGCCAGGCGTCCCTCCTAGTCATGTCACACACGCAAAACCCCTGGTCAAACGATAGCTGTGTAGCTTGGGGGTAGATAATTTAACGGTATGAATTCACAGCTACGCAATTTCAATTAACGCAAAAGGAAAATCAAATATTTTTATAGTATGAGTCTTCTCATTGTACGTATGTAAGTGTGCGCACGCCTTTTTAGCATAAAATGAATTGCTGAGATTTGTTCTTTCTTTTTCATTTTACTCTTCCAAGTTTTACACTTCACTTCCAGCTTTATCGGCCAAGCGAGCGAGATGCGCAGCAGCAGCAGCAGCAGCGCAAGGGCTGGAGCTGTGGCGGCGGATCCGTGAGCGTAGATGCTGATTACGGCGCGCCCTTGTCCTGCAGCCTCACGGGGTTATCTCCCGGCAGCGGTGCTGTAAGGAAGGGACGAGGCGTTTTCCGACACCAGCGAGAGCGTTTACTTCTCTGCTAAGGACGTGTTCAGAATCGCGTCGATTAGTCCTCACGTGGATTTTAAGCGTTCGAATCGCTCGAGCTTTTAAAGGCCGTGTTGTATTTCGAGCTGACCCGTTTGCCTGGCACCCTCCTTTAGCTCGACTGCTACCCTCTCCCTTATCCTGACCGAATTCCTCTGTTGCCTTCGGTGCTGTTTTTTTAACGTGCTGAAATGCCAGTTGGGATTTTTGTTTTTCAGATGCCTCGCTGTGAGCGTCCCGTGGTGCTCAGGAGAGACCCCCAGCCCAGGTTTGCCTGCCGGTCGTTAGGCGTGCTGAGGGTAAGGGGCCGGCGGGCAGCCTGCGGGACGGGGGCTGGGGGGGGCTGCAAGCGTTTGGGGGGGCCGCCCCTCCTTTATCTTTCTAGCAGAGCCCCCCTTTTTGGCGGGGGTGCGTGCGTACATACGTAAATGGTATTATTAAAGTAACGAGCTGCCGGTTGGGGCCGTTTCCCTCGTTTTGTGTCTTTTTGGGGGGGTGAATAAAAAGGGGGGGTTGGGGGGCCTGGAGGGGTGATGATGTCATTTGGGGCACCCCAGCATCACCACGGGGGTGATGATGCCGTGGAGGAGCAGGTGAGTGGGGAATGGGGGGTCATGGGGGTCCGTGTCCCCCCCCTCTCCCCCCCCCCCCAAAGGGGGTCACAGCCCAAATTGCCTGAAAATTCATGGGGGGGGTTTCAAAAATTTTTAAAAACTGTAAATATATCTGTGAGGCCTCGAAATAGAAAAAAATCTCTCCTTGTTACATATATTGAAAAATAATATTAATTTATATGTACAAAAGGATTTCAAAATAAGAACCTATATCTGCCCTATTATGTACAGGATTTTAGAGTATAAAAAAATTCGAAAGACGTATATAGGGTTTTAAAATACAAAAATAACTCACGTCTCTATAAATTAAAAAATAAAGAACTTCCAAATGCAAAAAGGATGATACATTTTATACATGAAGGAATTTAAAATAGAAAAAAGTCTGAATAGATACCGCTATCTACACTTACTACGTGTTACATAGAGAGTCTACATAGACATTATATGTAATCTAAGAGATTATGTACAAGTGTAAATAGATATCTAAGTCTAAAATCTAAGTCTATAAAGATATAGGTGTAAATATATGTAAGTGTAAATAGAGAAGTCTATAAAGACATTTAAGTGTTCAAAATATGTAAGTCAACAGATCCATAGTCTGAGCAGGTATTATATATAATAAGTGGGAAATAGGGGGATATAAGTGAAACATAAATATATTCACTAAATATATATATAGAGATATGTGTAAATACGTTAAGTGTAAATGTCTATGATAATAAGGTTTTTAAAATGCAAAGAAACCCTGTTTATAGAAAGGATTTTAAAACTCGACACACCCCACGCCCCGCCCCCGAAACACCTCTCTATTGAAGATATAAAAGCGCTTTCAAAAGCTGCCTCTTCCCTGTTCTCCTTTTCCACCTTTTCCCATCCTGATTGGGGGCCAGTTCCCCCAACAGGGACTTTCCCCTGCAGGGCTGCGCACGCAGAGCGGGACCTGCTGCCGTGGCATAAAAATACCACAAAACCCCTAATTCGGGGCCTGCAAGCGGTGGGAAAAAAAAAGCCCGCAATTTTGGGGGAAAAATACCCAACTTGGAGCTCCCGGGAAAGCCAAATCCGCCTGGATTTGGGCAGTCAGAAAGCCCCATTTTCACGCACAAAACGAAAAAGCAAAAACCACCAATTTTTGTTGTGAAAAAGCGTTGAAAAACCTCCAAATGGTGGAATGTTTTGGAAAAGGAAAAAACCCCAATTTTGATATTATGGAAAAGCAAACAACCCCCCGATTTGGGGAAGATTTGGGGTGAAACACCAGCCACTTGAGGGGCATCGCTCGTGGTTATCCAGCGAGGTTCGGTCATCGGGAACGGATTATCTGTTGCGGGTTATCCCAGGCGAGTTTTCTGCTTGTGGGTGGTCCCGGGTGGACCCCCTGGCGTAGGTCCCCCCCCGCCCCTCCCGGTGTCCGCCCCGCCTTTCCCCTGCGAGGTTTTTCCCCCCGTGCGAGGTTTTCCCTGTGACGCGCCCCCCGTATCCCCTGCCCTCCTACCTCGTGCCCGCACTGCCCTCCTCTCTCCTCTCTCTCCTCCCACCCCCCGTGTTCCGCACTGCCTCCCCGTAACCCCTCTGCCCCGGACCCCTGGGGTGCTGCCTGCCCCGCCAACCTGCCCGTTGCCCCCCGCCCAAACTCTGGCACCCCCCTCCCGCTCCCCCGCACCCCACTCCCACCCCGCTCTCCCTCCTCCTGCATTTTGGGTTTGTGCTGAAAACGGCGTCGGTGACGCGGGGCTGCGTGAGTTCCTGCTAAGCAGCGCTTGCACGGCGCCGGGGGCTGTTCTGCTCCTCGCCCGCCCTGCCGGCGAGCGGGCTGGGGGTGCGCGAGGGCCTGGGAGGGGGCACCGCTGGGAGAGCTGACCCCGGCGGACCCAGGGGATGTTCCAGACCCTACGACGTCAGGAAATAAAACTCGGGGGGGGTGAAAGGGTGAACGAGAAGGGATGAGTGATTAAAGAATTGAAACTATGGGCGAAATGACTTAGTACATTAGTTGCAACATTTTTGTAAGGCTCAGCGGAGGAATCGCAACAACAGTTCCTGATAAGAACCAGGAGTTTGTTCGAAGCCAGTTGAAACCAACCCTGTGATTTGGGTAAAGGCCAAGGAACAACTGAGTCTGTTTTCCGCAAGTCAGTTTTGGCGAGCCAGGCAGGAGATTTCTTTGCTTCACTGCGGGATCGGCTGAGAAGCGGACGCCCCTGGGCGCGCCCCGAGCACTTTCCTCGGAGGGGACTCCACTACCAGCCGCTCACCCTGGGAGTAGATAAGAACCTCCTGAGCCCGCGGAAAGGAAAGGGGCCTGTTTTTAGGAGAGGGGCCTGTAAGTCGTACGCGTGGCCGGGGCTGCTGGTAAATCGCGCAGAGACGTCTGGCGTGCAGCATAGTCCCCGTATGGTAGGAGGGTACCCTGCACGGTAATAGGGGGATCCGCTGACCGATAGAGCGGCCGCTAGCGATCTTGGGAGTAGATCGAGTGGATCCGAGGTTTTCGCTGCATCCCAGTGTTGGGAACCAGGACGGACCTGCTAATGACTGGTATATAAGAAGCAGGAGAAGGGTAAGCGAACCTCCCCGCAATTGCGGTTGGGCTATTTTTATATTTGCAGCTGCTGGAGGGATAACAGCCAGAATATGAATTGTATGCTTTATCTATGAAACGCCCGGGTATTTTATGTTAGAACCATTTGTGTGTTTGGGACGCAGCGCAGCTGCGGAGTGAGTGCAGAGTTTTGTTTTGTGACCTTCGCGAGGAGAGCGGCTGGCAATTATGTCTTTGTCTTTATGTGTGCGTAATGTATGGAAAGATTGAAAGATTGTAAATGTCTCTATATGTTAATGAAGGAGCAAGACTGAGGGGATCGCTTCTTTGGTGGTTTGGACTCGAACCCTGGGAATATTTAAACGAAGGAGGGAATTGGATAAGGAGGGAGTTACGAAATGGGTAACACTCAAAGGGAAATCTCGAAGAAAAGCCCCTTAGGCTGTGTGCTTGCCCATTGGAAGGATATTGTTGGAACTGGAGGGACAGAAAGTAAAAAGACTCTCATTAAGTATTGTAACCAATGGTGGCCGTTGTATAAATTGGAAAGTGAGGCTAAATGGCCATTCAATGGATCTATAGATTACAATACTCTCTTACAATTGATGCTGTTTTTAAGAAGGGAAGGGAAGTGGGATGAAGTTTCATATGCAGATATGTTTTTCACCTTCCGAAATCATCCGGAGTGGCAAAGGGACTGCGGGATGGTGCTGCCGCAGGACCCTATGGTACTTGCACTTGAGCGAGAAAATAACAAAAAATCTGAAAGTAAATTGAGACGATGCTGTTCGGCGTGCAGTATTGGGCATCGGTGTATTAAAGTAAACAAAATCCATCAGGCACCGGAGCCAGACTTGACTGACCTGTTTAAGCCTCCCCCTCGACCACAGGAACGGGGTGCGGACTCGGACGAAACTTCCACTCCCCCGGATAGCCCAGTATCTTCCCGCACCAGAAAGAAATCTGTCCCGACAGCCTTGCAGGCACCCCTGCGAGAAGCGGTAGGACCCGAGGGTGGGACAATGCTAATCAAGGTACCTTTTTCCACTACTGACTTAGGGGAATGGAAAAAAGTTGCAAAGGATTATAGGAGTGATCCGATAGGGGTAACCAAGCATTTTCAGTTTATAATAAAACAGCACAACCCTGATTGGAGGGACATACAACTGCTATTAGAATATATGACAGAAACAGAGAAGCAGTTGATTTTAAAAACAGCAGGAGATTTGGCTGAGGATCACTACAAAATCACAAGAGAGGATGTAAAGGAATTTTTCCCCCTCCAGGATCCAAAATGGGACCCAAATAGATCAGCAGATATAGAAAAACTACAAGGCTATCAAGAGTGGATCTCAAGAGGAATGGAAAGGGCCATCCCCAAAACTATAAATTGGTCAGTTTTGTATGCAGTGAAACAGGGTCCCTCTGAGTCCCCATCCGAATTCCTGGATCGATTGAGAGATGCAATGCGCCGTAATACGCCACTGGACCCTGGGTCTGAAGTAGGGATACAACAGCTAGTTTCTTTGTTTCTAGGTCAGTCCACCGGGGACATTAGACGTAAGCTCCAGAAGTTACGCACTACAGAAAGCAGGAATTTGGAAGTATTGTTGGATGAAGCGTGGAGAGTGTTTAGCAATAGAGAGGAGGGTTATAGGCAAGGGCAGAGGAGAATAATAGCGGCTGTTAGGGAAGAGGAAGAAAGGATACCTAGGCGGCTAGGCAAAGATCAGTGTGCATTTTGCAAAAGAATTGGTCATTGGAAGAATGAATGTCCGGAGAAATGGAGAAGGAAGGAAAAGGAGTGGAATAATCAGAAGAGGAGGATAGTGGCCCATGTGAAAAAGGACTGATGGGAACCGGGGGAATCTACCCTAGCGGATCCACTGGTTATAATGCAGCTAGGGAAGGAGCAAAAGAAAGTGGAATTTCTGGTTGACACGGGGGCAACGTATTCGGTTTTGAATCAAGCCTTGATGCCCCTGGGAAGTGACTGTATCATGGTAAAAGGGGCAACTGGCCAAAGTGAAAAGGCATATTTTTGTGAACCTCTGAGATATAAACTGGGAAAACAATGGGGCATCCACACATTTCTGTACATGCCTAACTCCCCAAAAGCACTTCTGGGGAGGGATTTATTGGAACAATTGGGTGCAATAATTAAATTTGAAAAGGGAGAAATTACTCTGGAGGTAAATGACCAGCAGTATATCCAAATAATGAGTTTATCCCTAACTAGTGTTCCTACAGAAGGAAAAATCAGCGAAGAAATCATGAACCAGGTATATCCCGGGGTATGGGCCACCGATGTGCCCGGGAAAGCAAAGAATGCTTCACCTGTTGAGGTTAAGCTCAAAGACGGACGACAGCCGGTAAGAATCAAACAATATCCCCTAAGGAAGGAGGACAGGGAGGGAATTCAGCCAATAATAGAAAAATTTTTGCAACTGGGATTATTAAAGGAATGCGAATCCGACTTTAACACTCCCATACTACCTGTCCGTAAACCCGACGGGTCATATCGGGTGGTCCAGGACCTACGGGCTATAAATAAGATAACTGAGGATCTCTACCCCGTAGCGGCTAATCCGTATACTCTGTTAACTGTATTAACGCCTGAGCTAACTTGGTTTACTGTTTTAGACCTGAAGGATGCCTTCTTTTGCCTCCCTCTCCATAAAGCCAGCCAGAAAATATTTGCATTCGAATGGGAAAACCCCAAAACCGGTCGCAAGACTCAACTCACCTGGACGGTGTTGCCACAAGGATTTAAAAATAGCCCTACGATTTTTGGCAATCAGCTTGCAAAGGACTTGGAATAATGGGAAATCCCGTCTGAAAAGGGAAAACTGCTACAATACGTGGATGGTATCCTGATTGCCACCGAAACAGAGAATGATTGTATCACCTGGACGGTGAGTCTATTAAATTTCTTGGGGCTCCAAGGGTACCGGGTGTCTAAGAAGAAAGCCCAAGTAATACAGCGCAAGGTGATTTATTTGGGCTATGAAATCAGTGCTGGACAAAGGACTTTGGGACAGGCCCGAAAAGAAATAATATGCCAAACTCCGAGACCGCAAACGGTGAAGGAGTTACGAACTTTCCTGGAGATGACTGGGTGGTGCCGACTGTGGATCTACAACTATGGACTGCTTGTTAAACCCCTGTATGCACTAACGACCACTGAGCAGAAACCCCTTAAATGGAACGAAGAGACCATACGGGCCTTTGAGCTGCTAAAAAAGGCCCTGATGTCGGCCCCAGCCTTGGGACTCCCAGATGCAAGTAAGCCATTTTTCCTTTTTTCCCACGAGAAGCAGGGGATTGCCCTAGGCATATTAGCTCAAGATCTGGGCCCATATCGACAAGCAGTTGCTTACCTTTCCAAACAATTGGATGCAACTGCAAAGGGTTGGCCTGGATGCTTGCGAGCGATCGCGGCCGTAGTACTAAACATCCAGGAAGCCCGAAAATTCACCCTGGGCCAGAAAATGACTGTGTTGGTGTCCCATACAGTATCTGCAGTACTAGAAGCGAAAGGTGGACACTGGCTTTCCCCACAAAGATTCTTGAAATACCAGGCTATAATGGTAGAACAAGATGATGTGGAGATTGTAGTCACTAACATTGTCAATCCAGCCTCTTTCCTCAGTAAAAACACAGGAGAACCAGTGCATCATGACTGTCTGGAAACCATAGAAGCAACATATTCGAGCCGTTCGGACCTGAGAGACAGTCCTATGGAAAACACGGAAAATTGGTTCACGGATGGAAGCAGCTATGTCCTAAGTGGTAAAAGACATGCCGGATATGCCATTACCACCAGTCAGGAAGTAATAGAGTCAAGGCCTTTGCCCATGATTACCTCTGCACAGAAGGCAGAAATAATTGCTCTAACTCGCGCCTTGGAATTGGCCCGAGGCAAAGCTGCGAATATCTATACAGACTCGAAGTATGCCTTTGGAGTTGTACATGCGCATGGAGCAATCTGGAAGGAGAGAGCATTACTGAACACACAGGGTAAGAACATCAAACATGCAGAGGAGATCCTGAAACTGTTGGAGGCAGTCCAACTCCCTGAGAAAGTGGCGATCATGCACATTAAAGCGCACCAGAAGGTGAATTCGGAGTTGGAAAGAGGAAATGAGCTGGCGGACAGAGAGGCAAAACAGGCAGCCAAAGCAAAGGTGAAAACAGAAGGAGCTTTAGTCCCTGACAGGCGAATCTCCCTAGAAGGTAAGCCAGAATATACAAAAGAAGATCAAAAGCTTATTACAGATTTAGAAGGGACATATAATAAAGAGGGGTGGGCTCTCACCCCACAAGGGAAACTAATCATTCCCTCCTATCTAACATGGTCTCTGATAAGGGAGGAACATAAGAAGAGACATTGGGGGGCAGAAGCCTTATATAAACATCTAATTAGAGAGATCGTAGCCAGAAGTCTATACACCACTGTGAGACAAGTAACTCAACAGTGCGATCTTTGCCTCCAGATTAATCCCAAGAATACCCCCAAACCAGAAATGGGCCAAATTGGGAAAGGCAACGGGCCTGGACAACAATGGCAGATCGACTTTTCAGAACTCCCAAGAAAAGGGGGGTATCGATATTTATTGGTGTTGACTGATACCTTTTCAGGTTGGCCAGAGGCATTCCCTACCAGAACAGCCAAGGCTCGGGAGGTAACTAGAACATTAATACAAGAAATAATACCACGTTTTGGGGTTCCAGCAACCATATCTTCTGACAGAGGACCACATTTCATCTCAAAAGTAGTACAACAAATTAGCCGCCATTTGGGCATAGATTGGCAGCTTCATACCCCATATCGCCCTCAGTCAAGTGGCCAAGTAGAAAAAATGAACCACTTAATCAAACAGCAGATCGTGAAATTGGGACAGGAAACTAACTTGGCCTGGCCTCAGTCTCTTCCTTTGGCTCTTTTGCGCATACGAACTAGGCCAAGAGCAAGAGAAGGACTGAGCCCTTTTGAAATCTTGTATGGACGACCCTGTAGAATACAGAAAGGGATGTCTACACAAGTTGGGGATGAAATCATGACCTCCTATATGGTGGCATTAGGCAAACAACTCAGTAAAATTGAGAAGCATGTGGTTGGGACTCGAAGTAGGGGTTTGGATGGGCCTGTACATAACATACAACCTGGGGACTATGTGTATATAAAGTCTCTTACAGAAAAGACTTTGGAGCCACAGTGGGAAGGACCATTCCAGGTACTCCTTACCTCCTTCACGGCAATCAAGATTGAAGAACAGAGCGCCTGGATCCATCATACCAGAGTGAAAAAGGCCCCTCGGTCACTATGGAAATCAACGCCAGCTGGGCCCCTAAAATTACGCTTTCAACGAAAAATGGGTATTCATGGGTATTCATCGTAGGTATAATAGGACTATGGGCAAGAACAGTTTATACGTGGGAAAGTAATACCTTTTTACAGCTCCATAATAAAATCGCTGGAGTTATGAATTGGACTAATTGCTGGATGTGTTCACACCTGCCAAAGAGTCTAGGTAGTGGTCATCCCGTAATTGCCACAATTTTCTCAAATGATTCTAGAATAACCAAGGCGTTTCAGAACATGTCCCTTAAAGAATACATAGATGTTGGACAAGAGAGTCTAAACTGGATGATTGATTTAAGCTCCTTGTGGAACCGTACCCAAGGAGTGCCTTGTGTTCAGAGGTGCCGAATAGAGAATATTACAGGAATGGAGAGCAATATAGGGGTAATCGCACGAGTAAAGGGTGCGAAAATTTGAAATAGGAGATTATCCCAATTGCACCTCGTATATTAGTTATGGAAGTGCAAATATGTGGGCTAGCAAACAAACTAGACGAAGAAGTAATACTACTCCCAAAGGCTGGCCCACCCCAGTTGGACGAGGGCGGTACTGGATTTGTGGATCCAAGGGATATAAAGTATTGCCTCTGGGATGGGCAGGTAAATGTGCTATGGGAACTATAATACCAGATATTGAAACTAAACGAAACCTTACAGATTGGGTGGGATCAAATGGACTGTTACGAACCTATATGAAACAATTTAGAGGAAAACGGAATGCTAATCCATTAATAGAAAGAAATACTGGATTCCATAGTTTTGCTAGGTGGTTTCTCCCCTGGTTAGGAGTAAGTGAATTAGAGAAGGCTTTAGTAAATATATCGGCCGCTCTAGAAATTTTAAGTAATAGCACCGCTGAAGCTATCAAAGCCCTCCAGGAAGAGGTTTCCTCCCTGAGTAAGGTAGCTCTCCAAAATAGGTTGGGTTTGGATATGTTGTTCGCTCAGCAAGGAGGGTTGTGTACGGTTATAGGAGAGCGATGTTGTACATATATTAATCGTGAGCTGAGCGACAAGTGGAAAAGGACCTATCTCAAATTTGGAAGCAAGCTAAACTTTTCCATGAAGTAACTAGAGATGATACATCTTGGGGCCTTCAGGAACTATGGGAGAAACTTACCTCTTGGTTACCGAATTTAACATGGCTTAGACAACTGTTTATTATAATAATAATTATTATTGTTATGTTTATAGCTCTCTGTATTACAGTTCGATGTAGTCTGTGGTGTTTCAAAAACACAGGAGACTCTTACAGTGAATGGAAGAAAAATCAACTACGACGTAGACTTGAGTCCAATAAATATTTTGAAAAGACACTAGATAAAGAAACATTATGTTAAACCGAACATAGTAAAAGAATTTACTAACTCTTCAGAAAAGGGGGGAATGAAAGGGTGAACGAGAAGGGATGAGTGATTAAAGAATTGAAACTATGGGCGAAATGACTTAGTACATTAGTTGCAACATTTTTGTAAGGCTCAGCGGACGAATCGCAACAACAGTTCCTGATAAGAGCCAGGAGTTTGTTCGAAGCCAGTTGAAACCAACCCTGTGATTTGGGTAAAGGCCAAGGAACAACTGAGTCTGCGCAAAGACGGGGGTTATTAGCGGTGACGAAGAGGAACCACTAACCTTCATCCCCACGACCCCCGACGACCACCACCAGGAGGCAATGCGCAAGCGTAGATAGGAGGGGCTCATGGAAATAACGTCTTGAAGCTTATTTTAATACAAAGCGGGGATAGGTCATGCATATGTATAGGCGTATTATCTATATGCAACATTTCGCTGTATATATTTCTGGCAAGTACCGTGTTGAGGCGCGCACGACTTTGGTGGGGTTACCCCCCGTGCCGCCCAGCGCTGAATAAACATACCTACTTTACAATCTCACAGATTGTGGAGTCTGTTTTCCGCAAGTCGGGGGAGGTTGGCGGGGGGGCCGCTGCTGGGCTGCGGCTGGCTGGGCATCGGTCGGTTGGCAGCGAGCCGTTGTTTTCATTTGTACCGCTTGTCTGTCTGGGGTTTTTCTCTCTGTTGTTTGGGGTTTTTGTTTTCCCCCCTTTTCCTTACAAGTGGAGTTTTTTCACTTTTGCCCTTCCAATTCTCTCCCCCCTCCCACTGAGGGGGGCAGCGAGTGAGCGGTTGTGTGGTGCTGAGTTGCCAGCTGGGATTCAACCACGGCACAAGGTGAGTTGCAAGCCCTGCCTGGCTAAACGCTTTAGGCTCTCCGTGTTATTCCTGCCATCTTACGAGGCCCTCCTTGTTCTTTCCTGCTGCTTTCAAGTGCCTTGTGCTCCATCAGCAGTCTGGGAAGGATGGTTGTGGCAGGAGCTGCAGCACCCTGTGACTCCTTCTCAGGCTGTTAGCTTCGCCCCGACGCTGTTAGCGTCGGCTCTGCACGGGACGCAGGCAGCCCGCAGAGCTTGGCACCAAGCCATTCCTTTCCCCTCTGCGCAGCAGCGGTTCTGCCGCTGCTACAGGCAGCCGCTTGCTCGAGGGCGAGGGGCTGGGATGACGACAGGCTGCTGCACGCTTCAGTCGAAGTAAGACGCCGTTCTCTGGGGAGCCGGTGCAAGGAGAGCTCAGGTCCGTTCTGTACTGCCGATGGCTCTTCACAAGGGAAGCGTGCTCTGGTTTTAGCAGAAAAAGGTGTCGGTCACAGGCAGCCACCTATCACTGTGCACAGCTCAGCTATTTGGCAGGGGTCTTGCTTGTTCAAGTAGAGGCGTATTCCTCGCCTTGCAGTCTCGATGGCAAAACAATCGGGGGTTCAAGCTACAAAAGCCTTTTGACATCGGAGCGAGGTGGCAGCTGGGTTTCTACCAGCACCGTACTTAGCTGTGTTGCTAGCTGAAAATGGCTCGCGGGCCAGGAGATATGCAGAGGGGTCTAAAATAAAGAAACCAAGTGTTGAAGTGATTGTTTCAAGGAGGCAAATTAGGCAGCTAAAGGAACCGAGCTGCTCACCTGTCACGTTGGCAGAACAGCCCCTCCAGCCCACTAAGTGCTGCGTGTTGCAGGCAGCAAAGTGCAACTGTGACGCTTGCTGGCAGGAGCGGCAAGGAGGGCAGAGCTACGCGCCCTGTACAGAGCAAGGATGGAACCTGCCGGGCTCTACGGTCAACTGCTGAGGACGCCTAATACACCAGCAGGCCTCTTGGCTTTCCCTGCTTCATTTCTAATTCCTTTGCACGCTGGAGGGCAGGGTGGTAAGTGACGTCGTGCAGTGTCTCTCCTCCAAGTGGCAAGCCCTGCGTGTGTGCAGGATGAGGAGAGCAAAGTGCTGATAGCACAGAGGCGAGGAAAGGTGCAAACACCGCAACAAAGGCCCAGGACCACCAGCGTATCGCTCGTTTGCAGGTCAGCCACTGGCACCGGGTCTGCTCAGAAGCGCGGTTTCCTGATGGACATAGCTGCCCCTCCTCTGCTCTCAGGGTGTCACCCGTGTGGCCTTATTTTTTTTAAATCTCTCTCCAGCATCCGTTGAGTCGCTGCTGTCACTCCCACAAGCCCGATGCCACCTGCAGACCGAGACAGCGATCCCTGGGGCTTCCTCCGGGTTAGAAAGAAACCTGTTCCACAGGTTCCCCGCGCTGCTTCTCCTCCCCGGGTAATGGGCTGGGGGGCACGGGCAGAAACAACCACGGGCCTTGTAAAGCGGCCAAAGGGAAAGGACTGAAATGCTGGAGCCACCGGGTGCTTTTTGGTACAGAGGCGATGAAGATTAGTGCCCGGGCCGCGAGTGGGAAAAGGGCAGGGAAATCTAAGCCCAGTACCGCCAGTAGGCAGTTACGGTCTTTCGATGGTACGAACTGGGCGGAGAGAAGGGGAAAGGGCCGGTGAGGCGACGGTGGCACCCGGCGGCCGGAATGGGGTACTGCAGCTCTTGAGCCGCGCATGCGCAGTGGCGCGCTTTTCTTGGCTCGCTGCTGCCACCGAGCGACCAGAATTGGGTACTGCAGCCCTTGAGCCGCCCATGCGCGGTGGCACGCTTTTTCTTTGCTCGCTGCTGCCACCGAGCGACCAGAATTCGGTACTGCAGCTCGGGAGCCGCGCATGCGCGGAGGCGCGCTTTTCTTGGCTCGCTGCTGCCACCGAGCGACCAGAATTCGGTACTGCAGCCCTGGAGCCGCGCATGCGCGGTGGCGCCCCCTTTCTCCGCGCTGCCGTCCGCCGGTAACGGCAATGCCGTATTGTGGTGCCTGCGGGGTGATGCCGCCGCGTTCGTTGGTTCGTCCCGGTAAGGAAACGCCGCTGCCGCCCCACGTGCGCGATGCCGGCGACCGCTGGGCGCCCAAAGCGCGGAACTGCACCGCTGGTGCCGCCCCCGGGCACGAGCCGCCCGGCGGCTGCTCGCTGCTGCTGCCGCCTCGTGGCCGAATCGCGGTACTGCAGCGCCGGCACCGCTCAGGTGCGCAGCAGCGCCGCCGCCGCCGCCTTCGCTGCTGCCGCCCCGAAGCCGAAGCGTGGTCCTGCAGCCCGGCGCTCGCGCGCCGGCTGTGGCCCCTCCATGCGCCGTCCCCATCCCGGTGCCTCCCTCATCCCGGTGCATTCGTCATCCCGGGCGGCAACGATTAGGGTGCCCCCCCCCCCGCATGCCAGCACCCCCAAGAGTGTCGGCGTGTCCCAGTGCTGTCCCCATCCCTGGGGCAGCTCCCCGTCCCCTGTCCCTGCGGCTGGTCGTTGGGCTCTGTGTTCCCCCAATAAAACACGGGGACGGAGGGGACCCCTGGGGACAGGGGGCGGGGACCCCCAGAGAGTGGGCTGTGCTGCCGTCGCTCCTTGGTGCTGGCCCTGCTTGTCCCCTGTCCCCCCAGTGGTGACGAGCTCCGGGCCACTGGCGGGGACCCTCACTGTCACCTTCCCCCCATGCCGGTTGCCACCAGCGACAGGGACAGCGACGCACCCCCGGGGGTGTTTGGGGTCCCCAGGGTGGGAGCGGAGCTGCAGGATGCCGGGTCCCCCCTGCCCGAGCCCTGCAGACCCAGGTGGAGCGCAGGCAACCCCGGCCCTGTCCCCAGCCCTGTCTCCGCGTGGCCGTGGGTCGGTGCTGCCATTGCGTGGCCAGCGGCTGGGAGGACACAGCTCCCGCCGGCTGGGGCCAGAGGAGCCCGGCAGCCTGGGGACCCCCGGGAAGGGCTGGCTGTCATGGGGACTCGGCGCCCAGGGCCCAGGGCACCCCAGAGACCCTACAACAGCGTGCAGCATGAACTATTTTATTACCTGTGCAGTATCCATGAGTGAGTCCCCATCATTCCCATCCTGGTCCCCCAGTGGGTCGGGGTCCCAGCTGCCCCTGGGGGTGGCTGCAGGTGTGGGGGGTGGGATCCCTTCTCCCTGCCGTGCCCCCCACCTCCCCAGGGTCATCCCTCCCAGTCTCAACCCCCCACATGGTGTCCTCAATCTCCCGAGAAACACCTCTGTCCCCCAATGTCCCCCTACCTACCCCACTCCCAGGGTCCCTCCCGGACCCCAGGATTGCCCCCCTGCCCCATCCTGAGGCCCCCCCCCCATCGCCATGGTCACCCCTAGGCCTGAGACACCCCCCCTCCCCAGCACGGCAGGTGCCTGGGGAGACACTGGGAAGAGCCGGCACCGCCATCTCGGGGTCCTGCTGGCCCTCATCCCCCCTAAAGTCTTGCACCATGCTCTGCTCCTTGGGGGGAGTGCCCACAGTCAGGGGGGTGGGGGCTCCCCTCCTCCCCAGGGAACCCCCCCAACCTGTCCAGGGCACCCTCTGCCACCTCCCCAGGGTCCAATCACCGTAACAGGATCTGACCCTGGGATCCTGCTGGTTAACGTCAGGTGCAAGAGAAGGTTCCTCATTACTCCTTGATTAGTTCTTAGGTGCCAGCTCGAGCTGGGTGCCTCCAGAGAGGGACCCCTACCCCGGATCACCCTCCTTGCACACCTGCACCCGTTGCAGGAGGGTCCACGCACACCATGGGAGCCATGTGGGAACCGGAGGCGGCCTCGAGGCTGCTCAGCAGCAGTCAAAACACCCCAGTGGTTTCAGGCACCGGCTGTTTTGCTCCCGAACCCAAGGGTACTGCCGAGAAAACTAACCACCACTGTCACACGAGGGTCCTGCACAATCGCCACCATCGCACAAGGGTCCCCGTGCACCTGCCCGCCATTGCACGAGGGTCCCCTGCACACCAACCAATTGCATAAGGGTCTTCCTGCACTGCCCCCCCCATTGCATGGGGGTCTCCACACACCGACCCCCCGTTGCGCAAAGGTCCCTGCACAATCACCACCGTTGCAGGGGGGTCCCTGCGCAGGCACCCGCACTGCACGAGGCGCCGTGCGCATGCGCACTTCCGGGGCGGGGACTACAACTCCCGGCGTGCCCCCCGCGGGCGGCCCGGAGGAGCCGCGCGCTGATTGGCTGCGGAGGATATTTCAACGGGGCGCGCGGCGGGCTCTGCACCCAGGCGGCGGCGGCGGCGGCGGCGGCGGCGGCGGCGGCGGCGGCGGCGGCGGCGGCGGCGGCGGCGGCGGCGGCGGCGGCGGCGGCGGCGGCGGCGGCGGCGGCGGCGGCGGCGGCGGCGGCAGTCTGAGGTGCCGCGGGCACGGCGGGCTGAGGGGAGACCTGCAGGCTCCGGGGAGGGGGACTGGGGGGAGGCTGCGGACTCCTGGGGGGGCTGAGGAGGGGGGCTGTGCGTCCCGGGGGGGCCGGGGAGTGGAGCTGGGGGGGGCTGTGCGTCCCGGAGGGGGCCGGGGAGGGCGGCTGGGGGGGGCTGTGCGTCCCGGAGGGGGCCGGGGAGGGCGGCTGGGGGGGGCTGTGCGTCCCGGAGGGGGCCGGGGAGGGGGGCTGGGGGGGGCTGTGCGCCCTAGATGCGCTGAGGAGTGGGGCTGTGTGTCCTAGGGGGGCTGGGGAGTGGGGCGGGGGGTGGGGGCTGCAGTCCCCCAAGGAGCTGGGGAGTGGGGCTGTGGGTCCTGGCGGGGCTTGAGAGTGGGGCTTGGGGCTCCCACGGGGCTGGAAAATGGTGTGGTCGGGTGCTGTGAGCACCGGGGGTCCTGGGGCTGGGAGGCACTTGCAAACACCGGGGAGGGGCTGCGAGCATGGGGGGGCACAAGGGTTGCACCAGGGTCCGTGCACGATCACCTCCATTGTACGGGTGTCGATGTGCAGCCAGCCGGGCTGCACGAGGCGCCGTGCGCATGCGCGGTCCCGGGGCGGGGACTACAACTCCCGGCGTGCCCCGCGCGGGCGGTGCGGTGGAGCCGCGCGCTGATTGGCTGCGGACGGTATTTCAACGGGGCGCGCGGCGGGCTCTGCACCCAGGCGGCGGCGCAGCGTGAGTGTGAGGGGCCGCGGGGCCGGGGAGCCGAGGAGTGGGGCTGTGGCGGGGGGGCGGCGGTCCTGCAGGCTTCGGGGACGGGGGCTGGGGGGGCTCCAGGCGGGGGAGGGGCGGGGGGGGGAGGGCTGTGTGCCCTAGGGGGGCCGCGCAGTGGGGCCGGGGCGGGGGGGCGGGGGGGGGGCGCTGTGTGCAAACAGACCCTCCCTGCGAGTTCCCACTGTCGCCCCGTGGGGCCGGGGACCCCCCAGCCCTCCCTGCAGGCAGACGGGCAGCCTGTAGGCAATGGAGGCCGCCCGCCCCAGCGAGGTGCTCGAGCCTGGGGGCTTCACGGGCCGAGTCGAGGGAGGAGCTGCTGGAGAGAGGGCTTAGAAACGGCCTTCTGCCCCCGAAACTGCTGGAGCATTTGAAGGGGAGGGACAGGTCCACCCCAGGGCCCCAAGGGGAAGACCTCGGAGCAGGGACTTGGGGTTGTTCCAGGAGCAAAAGCTGGTCCCAGCCAGCTCGCCTCTGCTCCCCCGGCACCGGGATCGGACCTTTCAGCCCTGTTTCTGCCCGAAGCATCACACAAGCGCTTGCCCTCCCCCGGGGCATCTTTGGGCCTTGAGAACAGGTGCAGCAGCTGGGTTTTTGGGCTCAGAAATGGGCGCCAAGTGAGCTGGTTTGGGGGCCCAAAGCAAAAGCCGGTTTGGCCGTTTGTGCGGGGGGGTGGGAGGGCATTGGGGCTGCAGGGGAAAGCAGGGGGTGGGCAGGGTGCGTGGACCCTCCCCGGGGGTGGGGGTCTGGTCCTGCTGGACCTCGAAGTGCGGGAGGCCGGCATGCACCAGGCCCAACTCAACGTCTGCGGTGGTCTCTGGGGGGAAGAGGTGGTCTCTGCTTTTCAGACCCCGCACGCCCTCTTCGAGTCCAGCTCTTGCTTGTCGACTGCTTCGAATAGTTATTAACTAATTAGTCGTACAAACTAATTGGTATTTATACAATGTACAACTATGATATTTTATCCTAATGGTCAAGTTTTGACAGCGATTGGTTTACGACCTTGTCAAAAGCCCAGGCTGTTGCAAATAGCTGGAGCTTGTAAGGAGAAGGAGCTGAAATCAACGGTGCAGAGCTGGAGCTTCAATTAGCCAGAACCGTCGCAAGCAGGAGCTGGAACGAGACAGGGTGTCCGCTGTCTGGGGCATGCCTTAGCCAGAGGCAAAATTACCAGCAGCTGTAACGAGCAGGAGCTGCGATTCGCTGCAGTGTCTGTTTGCCGGAGCATCCGTCGGCCAGACTGCACTCCCAGCACGGCTGAAGAGCAGCCAGGCGCAGGCAGGGCTGTCCCCAGCAAGGCGCTCCGAGCGGCAGGGAGGCGAGTTGTCCTTCTGCCAGCGGGGAGCCCGGCCTCTTCCCTCAGGGATTAAATCCACGCCACGCGTGGATCCGCTCTCTTTGCGTGGAGGGTCTCTCCCGGACCCGTTCCCGAGGGCTGAAGCGAGGTCCCCCGGGGGGCAGGCGGCAGCACGAGGCGGCGGTGTCTCCCCGGTACCCGGCAAAGGGGAGCGAAACCGGCCGGCTGGAGCTCCCAGGGTGCACAGCCCGGCCCCGCACGGAAGAATCCTTCCCTGGGTTTTCACCGTTGGCTGGGTGTGACAAACAGGTTCATTTTGTGCCTCCTCTTTTCCCAGCGTCACCTTCTGCGTCACGTGAAGAAAATCCTGCGTGGTTGACGCCGCTTGCTGCTCAGGTAATGGCACGTGTGGGGCCGGGGGAGCCGGGAGAAACATTGGCGCGTTCAAGGACGCTGCAGATGCTCCATGTCAAACCCAGGGAAAAGGCAAATTTGCTGATGGTGCAGAAAAGCTGATGAACAATTGCCGTGAACAGAGCGTGCCTACGTACCCTCGTTAGCGTAACTAACCCTGGGTAGTTACGAGTGTTTTCCTTTCAGGGAAAAGAATGAGCTTTCATCTATGAAAAATTAAGAGCTGCCTGTGTCCTTCTTTAAGTTCAAGTGTTTCTCTTCTGTTTGTTCATACTGATTTTATGGGCAGGTTGGAAATAGCCTTCTATTTTTATAGGCATAACTCAATTTGTAGTACTACGTGGTGTCAGGGTAGTTAATTTTTGAGCACCCAGGTACCACTAGAAACGTAATGAATGAGACACGATGGAAACTGATATTTAAACTTGATTTTTACTTGATTTTTTTTTCATTAGAGTGTTGATGGCACGTTGTCCTGTGGCTCAATCCACGTTCTGTTCAGTGGAGTCTTCAGTCTAGGACTTCCAAGGGAAAAAGTTGGTCCTTCCAAAAAAGGGCTAGTCATTCATAGGATCGAGGTATAGACTTGGCGAGCCGCTTAAGTACGTGATCAGAATTAAAGCCGAATGTCGCTTCATGTTGCTGCTGTTGGCCTTCACTTTTGTTAATTTCCCCGCTGCTCCGTCATGGTTGGGAGCTCTGAATCATCATTTTTTTCACTCCTAACGCATTTTTCTCCCCAAGGAGAGGCTACGTTTAAAAGTTACTTAGTTTCCTCGCAAATGCATCGGTCAATAAAACGGAGTTATGATTATTAAAACCACACAAATGACACCAGTCTTACAGATCTGGACTATTTCTGAACACGTGTTCATCACGTGCAGATGTCATCGGGATACGGATCATCTGCACTTCGTGCTCTGATGAGACGATCAGCTGAGACAGGGACGAGCTCCAAAAGAAAAAAAACGTACAAGGTCAAGGTTTTGTTTTGTTGTTGGTTTTTGTGGGCTTTTTGTGTTTGTGTTATTTTTTGGTTTGTGGTTTGTTTTTTTTTTTTAAAAAGAGCGCGAAGTTGACAGGTGGCAGCCTGCAGAGCTCTCTTGCTGCCTGACCTCTCTTTTTCTTCTCTGTCACTCCTCTTTCGTGGCTGTAATTTTCACTCGGGTAGTTTTAGAAGAGCGATTTAGTTCCTCGCCTGTGTAAATGTGCTGGTAATTCCTGGAAGGTAAATGCTTGAACCGGTAGCGAATAACTTGGCTACAAGTAGAATTTCTGAAGGAAGAACAACAACAGCAGGAAGCAAGTAGCGAGTTACCACAAATTTGTGTGTGTCAAACACATCAAAGTTTTATTGCCAAACATTGTTTGGCAATGTGTTCCAAATGGCTCGTTTTGGTAAGCATAAATTTTCAGGAAGTTCAGGGTTGTGTGTGGAAAAACGTGCCCCTCTGTCTAGGTGTCCTGCTACGTAAATAGCATCAGTCAGTAGCACATCCAGCGGCAGGGCTGTTGTTCCCTGCTCTCGATATTGCCGTAGTAGTGTTGTGATGTTTCGACCTAAGAGGCGGGTTTAGGAATGGAAGGAGAATGCCTGCGTTCTGTAAGGGCTACGAATGCCGACCCTTTTCTCTGCCTGCTGCTTTCCTGTGCGTGAGATGAAACTGTATTTTTTTTCTCCCTTGTTCCCGGTAGAAATATTTCTGAAGCTGTCGCTGCTGTGGGTTTGCAATTTGCGTTACTGCGTTTTTGTAGAGTTCTAGTCACGGATCGTTTCTGCCGCGGCAAAGTGTCAAGATACGGTTTTCAGTTTAAAGCTTCAGAAGCTGCATTCGCTGAAATCGGAGTAGGTGAAGCTGGTTGTTGTGGTTTAACCCGGCAGGCAGCTAAACACCACGCAGCTGCTCGCTCGCTCCCCTTGCCCCCAAAGTGGGGTGGGGGAGAGAATCGGAAAAAAAAGTGAAGTTCGTGGGGTGAGGTAAAGACAGTTTAATGGGACAGAACAGGAAGGGGAAACAATCATAACGATAAAAGAATATACAAAATAAGCGACGCACAATGCGATTGCTCACCGCCCGCCGACTGATGCCCAGCCGGTCCCCGAGCGGCAGTCGCCGCCGCCCGGCCAACTCCCCCAGCTTATGTACTGAGCGCGACGTCATATGGTATGGACTGTCCCTTTGGCCGGTTTGGGTCATCTGTCCTGGCTAAGGTCCCTCCCAGCTTCTCGCTGGCAGGGCATGAGAAGCTGAAAAGTCCCCGACTGGCGTAAGCGCTACTTAGCCACAACTAAAACATCAGCGTGTTATCCACGTTTTTCTCGTCCTAAATCTAAAACACAGCGCTATACCAGTTACCAGGAAGACAATTAACTCTATCCCAGCCGAAACCAGGACACTGGTCTTGCGCATGATCCTGCTGTGCTCGCAGGGGTGCTCAGTGGCTCCTCATCAAAACAGCGAGGTGTGTGTGGACGTCCGTAGGGTTGCGCTAGGGGTCTGGGGGCGTTATGTATTTTTGCTGTTGGAAGACGGAATAGAGCGTGTGCCTGTTAAATCTAATGATGGTCGAAGGTTGGGAGGGACCCTGAGCAGGTTTGGTGGCACAACTGCAGTTTTCAAAGATCTCGACTGTTTGGAGAAACGGCCTGGAAAAAAGGATTCCTCTTTTGCAGCGAGTTCGCGAGGACAGACGGGTCGCCGTACTCTTTAACAAAAATACTCAACTTGGGACGTATAGGGTGAGGAAATCGCGGCTCTACTTAGGCTTGAGAAAACGTACGTAGGTGTCTGTGCCTGTCACCTGCGCGTCTCTAGGCAGGTGAGTTCTAGCGAAACTAAAGCTGCCGATGAGCCAAAAAAAAAGGCACGGTTGTCTAAAACATGCAGAAGCTCTAGTGGCCTGTCTCAACAACTGCACCACAGATGATGCCAAATACTTTCTTCTCCACTCAGTTGTAGTCTTCACAGAAAAGGAAGCTTTGTGCTAAACGTGTTTTTGTGTTTGTTTTTTTTTTTTTTTTCCTTTCCTCTCAGCAGAATGTCAACTGCCGTGAAAGTACGAGACAGATGGAAAGGATCCATAGTGGTCTGCAAGTACAAGGTATGCCTGTGATATGTGTCTGCATTTTTCCTAAGGTGCTTGTAGTGTGGACTTTACAGTTAACACGAAGAATGTGGCAGCTCTCCTTCTATCTGATTTTTTAACATGAAATATTTTAACACAAATACTAAAAATAAAGGTCTGTTCTGGAGCGTGGTACACCTATTCAAGGCTTGTTTTCCTTCGTCTATTTTCTCTTCCTGAAAGCAGAGTCTTCTGTTTCTGTGTGCTTGCTATTAAAGGGTGCTGTGAAAATAATGTTGGACTAGAAGAGGAAAGGAACCGTTTGTAAGAGTTCGGATGTTCGGGAGAAACAGGCTTTGTTTTCATGATAAAAGCTTTATGCTTTTTCAGTCAGTGTTTAAAATACCTTACAGGAGCACTCGAAAACCTTACTGAGATACTAGCATCTGTGCTAAAAGCAATCAAGGTCAAAGAAGAGGCGTGGACAACACGGGACAAATCGGCGTCGCTTCGGTGTGTTTTCCAGGCTTTCCCGAGAAGCGGTAGCAGCCTCGTAACTAGCGACAGAGAGTCCTGATGTGTTTTTGGTGAGTTACTGCTACTATCGCGTCCTTTTTCCTTAACCTGCAGCGCGTAATTTTGACTTTGGTTGGAAAGAGATTTTCCAGAATGGAAATCTTTCTCATTCAAAGGAGTTGCCTTTTACGAACTTCCCATCAGAATGGATCTTCAGCAATGACGTGCTTGGCAGTAGAAGTCATCCGCAACGAGACTTTTCGCTCTCTCTGGAAAAAAAAAAGGGGTAAGTCGATTTCCTTGCAAGGACCCAAGCGCAGCACATCTTCCAATAGTCGACGTATGGCTGATCTTTGGTTCTCGGGTGTAACGGTCGAGAGATCGTAAAGACGCGTTCCTCTGCACGCTTGGGTACAGCCAACAGCATTAGCAAACCTGCCAGTCCTTTTTGGTAGCCTTATGTATTGCAGCACCGGGGATTTGATATTCCCCACCGCCTGCCCCCCCCCCCCCCCCCCCCCCCCCCCAAAAAAAAAGTAAAACCATATGGGAGATCTCTTATCTCACTGATTTTTCTATCATAAATGAAATTTTAAAAAGAAAGTTAAAATTGTCTAATTTCCAAACTGACTTGCATTGTTTAAACTGCAACTGCCAAATAGCTGTAGCGTATAATTTATTAGGTGTACTTAAGCAGTTGGGTAGTTGCTCTAAACGTTTAAAAAGAGAGGCAGCTGAACGTTACGGGTTTTTTTCCCAATCTTTTGGCAGAGTGCTCTGAAGTACTTTATTTCTGTCTCGCTTTCGACGGCGCGTTTCCCCGGCAGTTTGGTAGCATCGGTCTCGGCGCAGCTGGCCAGGCGTCCCTCCTAGTCATGTCACACACGCAAAACCCCTGGTCAAACGATAGCTGTGTAGCTTGGGGGTAGATAATTTAACGGTATGAATTCACAGCTACGCAATTTCAATTAACGCAAAAGGAAAATCAAATATTTTTATAGTATGAGTCTTCTCATTGTACGTATGTAAGTGTGCGCACGCCTTTTTAGCATAAAATGAATTGCTGAGATTTGTTCTTTCTTTTTCATTTTACTCTTCCAAGTTTTACACTTCACTTCCAGCTTTATCGGCCAAGCGAGCGAGATGCGCAGCAGCAGCAGCAGCAGCGCAAGGGCTGGAGCTGTGGCGGCGGATCCGTGAGCGTAGATGCTGATTACGGCGCGCCCTTGTCCTGCAGCCTCACGGGGTTATCTCCCGGCAGCGGTGCTGTAAGGAAGGGACGAGGCGTTTTCCGACACCAGCGAGAGCGTTTACTTCTCTGCTAAGGACGTGTTCAGAATCGCGTCGATTAGTCCTCACGTGGATTTTAAGCGTTCGAATCGCTCGAGCTTTTAAAGGCCGTGTTGTATTTCGAGCTGACCCGTTTGCCTGGCACCCTCCTTTAGCTCGACTGCTACCCTCTCCCTTATCCTGACCGAATTCCTCTGTTGCCTTCGGTGCTGTTTTTTTAACGTGCTGAAATGCCAGTTGGGATTTTTGTTTTTCAGATGCCTCGCTGTGAGCGTCCCGTGGTGCTCAGGAGAGACCCCCAGCCCAGGTTTGCCTGCCGGTCGTTAGGCGTGCTGAGGGTAAGGGGCCGGCGGGCAGCCTGCGGGACGGGGGCTGGGGGGGGCTGCAAGCGTTTGGGGGGGCCGCCCCTCCTTTATCTTTCTAGCAGAGCCCCCCTTTTTGGCGGGGGTGCGTGCGTACATACGTAAATGGTATTATTAAAGTAACGAGCTGCCGGTTGGGGCCGTTTCCCTCGTTTTGTGTCTTTTTGGGGGGGTGAATAAAAAGGGGGGGTTGGGGGGCCTGGAGGGGTGATGATGTCATTTGGGGCACCCCAGCATCACCACGGGGGTGATGATGCCGTGGAGGAGCAGGTGAGTGGGGAATGGGGGGTCATGGGGGTCCGTGTCCCCCCCCTCTCCCCCCCCCCCCAAAGGGGGTCACAGCCCAAATTGCCTGAAAATTCATGGGGGGGGTTTCAAAAATTTTTAAAAACTGTAAATATATCTGTGAGGCCTCGAAATAGAAAAAAATCTCTCCTTGTTACATATATTGAAAAATAATATTAATTTATATGTACAAAAGGATTTCAAAATAAGAACCTATATCTGCCCTATTATGTACAGGATTTTAGAGTATAAAAAAATTCGAAAGACGTATATAGGGTTTTAAAATACAAAAATAACTCACGTCTCTATAAATTAAAAAATAAAGAACTTCCAAATGCAAAAAGGATGATACATTTTATACATGAAGGAATTTAAAATAGAAAAAAGTCTGAATAGATACCGCTATCTACACTTACTACGTGTTACATAGAGAGTCTACATAGACATTATATGTAATCTAAGAGATTATGTACAAGTGTAAATAGATATCTAAGTCTAAAATCTAAGTCTATAAAGATATAGGTGTAAATATATGTAAGTGTAAATAGAGAAGTCTATAAAGACATTTAAGTGTTCAAAATATGTAAGTCAACAGATCCATAGTCTGAGCAGGTATTATATATAATAAGTGGGAAATAGGGGGATATAAGTGAAACATAAATATATTCACTAAATATATATATAGAGATATGTGTAAATACGTTAAGTGTAAATGTCTATGATAATAAGGTTTTTAAAATGCAAAGAAACCCTGTTTATAGAAAGGATTTTAAAACTCGACACACCCCACGCCCCGCCCCCGAAACACCTCTCTATTGAAGATATAAAAGCGCTTTCAAAAGCTGCCTCTTCCCTGTTCTCCTTTTCCACCTTTTCCCATCCTGATTGGGGGCCAGTTCCCCCAACAGGGACTTTCCCCTGCAGGGCTGCGCACGCAGAGCGGGACCTGCTGCCGTGGCATAAAAATACCACAAAACCCCTAATTCGGGGCCTGCAAGCGGTGGGAAAAAAAAAGCCCGCAATTTTGGGGGAAAAATACCCAACTTGGAGCTCCCGGGAAAGCCAAATCCGCCTGGATTTGGGCAGTCAGAAAGCCCCATTTTCACGCACAAAACGAAAAAGCAAAAACCACCAATTTTTGTTGTGAAAAAGCGTTGAAAAACCTCCAAATGGTGGAATGTTTTGGAAAAGGAAAAAACCCCAATTTTGATATTATGGAAAAGCAAACAACCCCCCGATTTGGGGAAGATTTGGGGTGAAACACCAGCCACTTGAGGGGCATCGCTCGTGGTTATCCAGCGAGGTTCGGTCATCGGGAACGGATTATCTGTTGCGGGTTATCCCAGGCGAGTTTTCTGCTTGTGGGTGGTCCCGGGTGGACCCCCTGGCGTAGGTCCCCCCCCGCCCCTCCCGGTGTCCGCCCCGCCTTTCCCCTGCGAGGTTTTTCCCCCCGTGCGAGGTTTTCCCTGTGACGCGCCCCCCGTATCCCCTGCCCTCCTACCTCGTGCCCGCACTGCCCTCCTCTCTCCTCTCTCTCCTCCCACCCCCCGTGTTCCGCACTGCCTCCCCGTAACCCCTCTGCCCCGGACCCCTGGGGTGCTGCCTGCCCCGCCAACCTGCCCGTTGCCCCCCGCCCAAACTCTGGCACCCCCCTCCCGCTCCCCCGCACCCCACTCCCACCCCGCTCTCCCTCCTCCTGCATTTTGGGTTTGTGCTGAAAACGGCGTCGGTGACGCGGGGCTGCGTGAGTTCCTGCTAAGCAGCGCTTGCACGGCGCCGGGGGCTGTTCTGCTCCTCGCCCGCCCTGCCGGCGAGCGGGCTGGGGGTGCGCGAGGGCCTGGGAGGGGGCACCGCTGGGAGAGCTGACCCCGGCGGACCCAGGGGATGTTCCAGACCCTACGACGTCAGGAAATAAAACTCGGGGGGGGTGAAAGGGTGAACGAGAAGGGATGAGTGATTAAAGAATTGAAACTATGGGCGAAATGACTTAGTACATTAGTTGCAACATTTTTGTAAGGCTCAGCGGAGGAATCGCAACAACAGTTCCTGATAAGAACCAGGAGTTTGTTCGAAGCCAGTTGAAACCAACCCTGTGATTTGGGTAAAGGCCAAGGAACAACTGAGTCTGTTTTCCGCAAGTCAGTTTTGGCGAGCCAGGCAGGAGATTTCTTTGCTTCACTGCGGGATCGGCTGAGAAGCGGACGCCCCTGGGCGCGCCCCGAGCACTTTCCTCGGAGGGGACTCCACTACCAGCCGCTCACCCTGGGAGTAGATAAGAACCTCCTGAGCCCGCGGAAAGGAAAGGGGCCTGTTTTTAGGAGAGGGGCCTGTAAGTCGTACGCGTGGCCGGGGCTGCTGGTAAATCGCGCAGAGACGTCTGGCGTGCAGCATAGTCCCCGTATGGTAGGAGGGTACCCTGCACGGTAATAGGGGGATCCGCTGACCGATAGAGCGGCCGCTAGCGATCTTGGGAGTAGATCGAGTGGATCCGAGGTTTTCGCTGCATCCCAGTGTTGGGAACCAGGACGGACCTGCTAATGACTGGTATATAAGAAGCAGGAGAAGGGTAAGCGAACCTCCCCGCAATTGCGGTTGGGCTATTTTTATATTTGCAGCTGCTGGAGGGATAACAGCCAGAATATGAATTGTATGCTTTATCTATGAAACGCCCGGGTATTTTATGTTAGAACCATTTGTGTGTTTGGGACGCAGCGCAGCTGCGGAGTGAGTGCAGAGTTTTGTTTTGTGACCTTCGCGAGGAGAGCGGCTGGCAATTATGTCTTTGTCTTTATGTGTGCGTAATGTATGGAAAGATTGAAAGATTGTAAATGTCTCTATATGTTAATGAAGGAGCAAGACTGAGGGGATCGCTTCTTTGGTGGTTTGGACTCGAACCCTGGGAATATTTAAACGAAGGAGGGAATTGGATAAGGAGGGAGTTACGAAATGGGTAACACTCAAAGGGAAATCTCGAAGAAAAGCCCCTTAGGCTGTGTGCTTGCCCATTGGAAGGATATTGTTGGAACTGGAGGGACAGAAAGTAAAAAGACTCTCATTAAGTATTGTAACCAATGGTGGCCGTTGTATAAATTGGAAAGTGAGGCTAAATGGCCATTCAATGGATCTATAGATTACAATACTCTCTTACAATTGATGCTGTTTTTAAGAAGGGAAGGGAAGTGGGATGAAGTTTCATATGCAGATATGTTTTTCACCTTCCGAAATCATCCGGAGTGGCAAAGGGACTGCGGGATGGTGCTGCCGCAGGACCCTATGGTACTTGCACTTGAGCGAGAAAATAACAAAAAATCTGAAAGTAAATTGAGACGATGCTGTTCGGCGTGCAGTATTGGGCATCGGTGTATTAAAGTAAACAAAATCCATCAGGCACCGGAGCCAGACTTGACTGACCTGTTTAAGCCTCCCCCTCGACCACAGGAACGGGGTGCGGACTCGGACGAAACTTCCACTCCCCCGGATAGCCCAGTATCTTCCCGCACCAGAAAGAAATCTGTCCCGACAGCCTTGCAGGCACCCCTGCGAGAAGCGGTAGGACCCGAGGGTGGGACAATGCTAATCAAGGTACCTTTTTCCACTACTGACTTAGGGGAATGGAAAAAAGTTGCAAAGGATTATAGGAGTGATCCGATAGGGGTAACCAAGCATTTTCAGTTTATAATAAAACAGCACAACCCTGATTGGAGGGACATACAACTGCTATTAGAATATATGACAGAAACAGAGAAGCAGTTGATTTTAAAAACAGCAGGAGATTTGGCTGAGGATCACTACAAAATCACAAGAGAGGATGTAAAGGAATTTTTCCCCCTCCAGGATCCAAAATGGGACCCAAATAGATCAGCAGATATAGAAAAACTACAAGGCTATCAAGAGTGGATCTCAAGAGGAATGGAAAGGGCCATCCCCAAAACTATAAATTGGTCAGTTTTGTATGCAGTGAAACAGGGTCCCTCTGAGTCCCCATCCGAATTCCTGGATCGATTGAGAGATGCAATGCGCCGTAATACGCCACTGGACCCTGGGTCTGAAGTAGGGATACAACAGCTAGTTTCTTTGTTTCTAGGTCAGTCCACCGGGGACATTAGACGTAAGCTCCAGAAGTTACGCACTACAGAAAGCAGGAATTTGGAAGTATTGTTGGATGAAGCGTGGAGAGTGTTTAGCAATAGAGAGGAGGGTTATAGGCAAGGGCAGAGGAGAATAATAGCGGCTGTTAGGGAAGAGGAAGAAAGGATACCTAGGCGGCTAGGCAAAGATCAGTGTGCATTTTGCAAAAGAATTGGTCATTGGAAGAATGAATGTCCGGAGAAATGGAGAAGGAAGGAAAAGGAGTGGAATAATCAGAAGAGGAGGATAGTGGCCCATGTGAAAAAGGACTGATGGGAACCGGGGGAATCTACCCTAGCGGATCCACTGGTTATAATGCAGCTAGGGAAGGAGCAAAAGAAAGTGGAATTTCTGGTTGACACGGGGGCAACGTATTCGGTTTTGAATCAAGCCTTGATGCCCCTGGGAAGTGACTGTATCATGGTAAAAGGGGCAACTGGCCAAAGTGAAAAGGCATATTTTTGTGAACCTCTGAGATATAAACTGGGAAAACAATGGGGCATCCACACATTTCTGTACATGCCTAACTCCCCAAAAGCACTTCTGGGGAGGGATTTATTGGAACAATTGGGTGCAATAATTAAATTTGAAAAGGGAGAAATTACTCTGGAGGTAAATGACCAGCAGTATATCCAAATAATGAGTTTATCCCTAACTAGTGTTCCTACAGAAGGAAAAATCAGCGAAGAAATCATGAACCAGGTATATCCCGGGGTATGGGCCACCGATGTGCCCGGGAAAGCAAAGAATGCTTCACCTGTTGAGGTTAAGCTCAAAGACGGACGACAGCCGGTAAGAATCAAACAATATCCCCTAAGGAAGGAGGACAGGGAGGGAATTCAGCCAATAATAGAAAAATTTTTGCAACTGGGATTATTAAAGGAATGCGAATCCGACTTTAACACTCCCATACTACCTGTCCGTAAACCCGACGGGTCATATCGGGTGGTCCAGGACCTACGGGCTATAAATAAGATAACTGAGGATCTCTACCCCGTAGCGGCTAATCCGTATACTCTGTTAACTGTATTAACGCCTGAGCTAACTTGGTTTACTGTTTTAGACCTGAAGGATGCCTTCTTTTGCCTCCCTCTCCATAAAGCCAGCCAGAAAATATTTGCATTCGAATGGGAAAACCCCAAAACCGGTCGCAAGACTCAACTCACCTGGACGGTGTTGCCACAAGGATTTAAAAATAGCCCTACGATTTTTGGCAATCAGCTTGCAAAGGACTTGGAATAATGGGAAATCCCGTCTGAAAAGGGAAAACTGCTACAATACGTGGATGGTATCCTGATTGCCACCGAAACAGAGAATGATTGTATCACCTGGACGGTGAGTCTATTAAATTTCTTGGGGCTCCAAGGGTACCGGGTGTCTAAGAAGAAAGCCCAAGTAATACAGCGCAAGGTGATTTATTTGGGCTATGAAATCAGTGCTGGACAAAGGACTTTGGGACAGGCCCGAAAAGAAATAATATGCCAAACTCCGAGACCGCAAACGGTGAAGGAGTTACGAACTTTCCTGGGGATGACTGGGTGGTGCCGACTGTGGATCTACAACTATGGACTGCTTGTTAAACCCCTGTATGCACTAACGACCACTGAGCAGAAACCCCTTAAATGGAACGAAGAGACCATACGGGCCTTTGAGCTGCTAAAAAAGGCCCTGATGTCGGCCCCAGCCTTGGGACTCCCAGATGCAAGTAAGCCATTTTTCCTTTTTTCCCACGAGAAGCAGGGGATTGCCCTAGGCATATTAGCTCAAGATCTGGGCCCATATCGACGAGCAGTTGCTTACCTTTCCAAACAATTGGATGCAACTGCAAAGGGTTGGCCTGGATGCTTGCGAGCGATCGCGGCCGTAGTACTAAACATCCAGGAAGCCCGAAAATTCACCCTGGGCCAGAAAATGACTGTGTTGGTGTCCCATACAGTATCTGCAGTACTAGAAGCGAAAGGTGGACACTGGCTTTCCCCACAAAGATTCTTGAAATACCAGGCTATAATGGTAGAACAAGATGATGTGGAGATTGTAGTCACTAACATTGTCAATCCAGCCTCTTTCCTCAGTAAAAACACAGGAGAACCAGTGCATCATGACTGTCTGGAAACCATAGAAGCAACATATTCGAGCCGTTCGGACCTGAGAGACAGTCCTATGGAAAACACGGAAAATTGGTTCACGGATGGAAGCAGCTATGTCCTAAGTGGTAAAAGACATGCCGGATATGCCATTACCACCAGTCAGGAAGTAATAGAGTCAAGGCCTTTGCCCATGATTACCTCTGCACAGAAGGCAGAAATAATTGCTCTAACTCGCGCCTTGGAATTGGCCCGAGGCAAAGCTGCGAATATCTATACAGACTCGAAGTATGCCTTTGGAGTTGTACATGCGCATGGAGCAATCTGGAAGGAGAGAGCATTACTGAACACACAGGGTAAGAACATCAAACATGCAGAGGAGATCCTGAAACTGTTGGAGGCAGTCCAACTCCCTGAGAAAGTGGCGATCATGCACATTAAAGCGCACCAGAAGGTGAATTCGGAGTTGGAAAGAGGAAATGAGCTGGCGGACAGAGAGGCAAAACAGGCAGCCAAAGCAAAGGTGAAAACAGAAGGAGCTTTAGTCCCTGACAGGCGAATCTCCCTAGAAGGTAAGCCAGAATATACAAAAGAAGATCAAAAGCTTATTACAGATTTAGAAGGGACATATAATAAAGAGGGGTGGGCTCTCACCCCACAAGGGAAACTAATCATTCCCTCCTATCTAACATGGTCTCTGATAAGGGAGGAACATAAGAAGAGACATTGGGGGGCAGAAGCCTTATATAAACATCTAATTAGAGAGATCGTAGCCAGAAGTCTATACACCACTGTGAGACAAGTAACTCAACAGTGCGATCTTTGCCTCCAGATTAATCCCAAGAATACCCCCAAACCAGAAATGGGCCAAATTGGGAAAGGCAACGGGCCTGGACAACAATGGCAGATCGACTTTTCAGAACTCCCAAGAAAAGGGGGGTATCGATATTTATTGGTGTTGACTGATACCTTTTCAGGTTGGCCAGAGGCATTCCCTACCAGAACAGCCAAGGCTCGGGAGGTAACTAGAACATTAATACAAGAAATAATACCACGTTTTGGGGTTCAGCAACCATATCTTCTGACAGAGGACCACATTTCATCTCAAAAGTAGTACAACAAATTAGCCGCCATTTGGGCATAGATTGGCAGCTTCATACCCCATATCGCCCTCAGTCAAGTGGCCAAGTAGAAAAAATGAACCACTTAATCAAACAGCAGATCGTGAAATTGGGACAGGAAACTAACTTGGCCTGGCCTCAGTCTCTTCCTTTGGCTCTTTTGCGCATACGAACTAGGCCAAGAGCAAGAGAAGGACTGAGCCCTTTTGAAATCTTGTATGGACGACCCTGTAGAATACAGAAAGGGATGTCTACACAAGTTGGGGATGAAATCATGACCTCCTATATGGTGGCATTAGGCAAACAACTCAGTAAAATTGAGAAGCATGTGGTTGGGACTCGAAGTAGGGGTTTGGATGGGCCTGTACATAACATACAACCTGGGGACTATGTGTATATAAAGTCTCTTACAGAAAAGACTTTGGAGCCACAGTGGGAAGGACCATTCCAGGTACTCCTTACCTCCTTCACGGCAATCAAGATTGAAGAACAGAGCGCCTGGATCCATCATACCAGAGTGAAAAAGGCCCCTCGGTCACTATGGAAATCAACGCCAGCTGGGCCCCTAAAATTACGCTTTCAACGAAAAATGGGTATTCATGGGTATTCATCGTAGGTATAATAGGACTATGGGCAAGAACAGTTTATACGTGGGAAAGTAATACCTTTTTACAGCTCCATAATAAAATCGCTGGAGTTATGAATTGGACTAATTGCTGGATGTGTTCACACCTGCCAAAGAGTCTAGGTAGTGGTCATCCCGTAATTGCCACAATTTTCTCAAATGATTCTAGAATAACCAAGGCGTTTCAGAACATGTCCCTTAAAGAATACATAGATGTTGGACAAGAGAGTCTAAACTGGATGATTGATTTAAGCTCCTTGTGGAACCGTACCCAAGGAGTGCCTTGTGTTCAGAGGTGCCGAATAGAGAATATTACAGGAATGGAGAGCAATATAGGGGTAATCGCACGAGTAAAGGGTGCGAAAATTTGAAATAGGAGATTATCCCAATTGCACCTCGTATATTAGTTATGGAAGTGCAAATATGTGGGCTAGCAAACAAACTAGACGAAGAAGTAATACTACTCCCAAAGGCTGGCCCACCCCAGTTGGACGAGGGCGGTACTGGATTTGTGGATCCAAGGGATATAAAGTATTGCCTCTGGGATGGGCAGGTAAATGTGCTATGGGAACTATAATACCAGATATTGAAACTAAACGAAACCTTACAGATTGGGTGGGATCAAATGGACTGTTACGAACCTATATGAAACAATTTAGAGGAAAACGGAATGCTAATCCATTAATAGAAAGAAATACTGGATTCCATAGTTTTGCTAGGTGGTTTCTCCCCTGGTTAGGAGTAAGTGAATTAGAGAAGGCTTTAGTAAATATATCGGCCGCTCTAGAAATTTTAAGTAATAGCACCGCTGAAGCTATCAAAGCCCTCCAGGAAGAGGTTTCCTCCCTGAGTAAGGTAGCTCTCCAAAATAGGTTGGGTTTGGATATGTTGTTCGCTCAGCAAGGAGGGTTGTGTACGGTTATAGGAGAGCGATGTTGTACATATATTAATCGTGAGCTGAGCGACAAGTGGAAAAGGACCTATCTCAAATTTGGAAGCAAGCTAAACTTTTCCATGAAGTAACTAGAGATGATACATCTTGGGGCCTTCAGGAACTATGGGAGAAACTTACCTCTTGGTTACCGAATTTAACATGGCTTAGACAACTGTTTATTATAATAATAATTATTATTGTTATGTTTATAGCTCTCTGTATTACAGTTCGATGTAGTCTGTGGTGTTTCAAAAACACAGGAGACTCTTACAGTGAATGGAAGAAAAATCAACTACGACGTAGACTTGAGTCCAATAAATATTTTGAAAAGACACTAGATAAAGAAACATTATGTTAAACCGAACATAGTAAAAGAATTTACTAACTCTTCAGAAAAGGGGGGAATGAAAGGGTGAACGAGAAGGGATGAGTGATTAAAGAATTGAAACTATGGGCGAAATGACTTAGTACATTAGTTGCAACATTTTTGTAAGGCTCAGCGGACGAATCGCAACAACAGTTCCTGATAAGAGCCAGGAGTTTGTTCGAAGCCAGTTGAAACCAACCCTGTGATTTGGGTAAAGGCCAAGGAACAACTGAGTCTGCGCAAAGACGGGGGTTATTAGCGGTGACGAAGAGGAACCACTAACCTTCATCCCCACGACCCCCGACGACCACCACCAGGAGGCAATGCGCAAGCGTAGATAGGAGGGGCTCATGGAAATAACGTCTTGAAGCTTATTTTAATACAAAGCGGGGATAGGTCATGCATATGTATAGGCGTATTATCTATATGCAACATTTCGCTGTATATATTTCTGGCAAGTACCGTGTTGAGGCGCGCACGACTTTGGTGGGGTTACCCCCCGTGCCGCCCAGCGCTGAATAAACATACCTACTTTACAATCTCACAGATTGTGGAGTCTGTTTTCCGCAAGTCGGGGGAGGTTGGCGGGGGGGCCGCTGCTGGGCTGCGGCTGGCTGGGCATCGGTCGGTTGGCAGCGAGCCGTTGTTTTCATTTGTACCGCTTGTCTGTCTGGGGTTTTTCTCTCTGTTGTTTGGGGTTTTTGTTTTCCCCCCTTTTCCTTACAAGTGGAGTTTTTTCACTTTTGCCCTTCCAATTCTCTCCCCCCTCCCACTGAGGGGGGCAGCGAGTGAGCGGTTGTGTGGTGCTGAGTTGCCAGCTGGGATTCAACCACGGCACAAGGTGAGTTGCAAGCCCTGCCTGGCTAAACGCTTTAGGCTCTCCGTGTTATTCCTGCCATCTTACGAGGCCCTCCTTGTTCTTTCCTGCTGCTTTCAAGTGCCTTGTGCTCCATCAGCAGTCTGGGAAGGATGGTTGTGGCAGGAGCTGCAGCACCCTGTGACTCCTTCTCAGGCTGTTAGCTTCGCCCCGACGCTGTTAGCGTCGGCTCTGCACGGGACGCAGGCAGCCCGCAGAGCTTGGCACCAAGCCATTCCTTTCCCCTCTGCGCAGCAGCGGTTCTGCCGCTGCTACAGGCAGCCGCTTGCTCGAGGGCGAGGGGCTGGGATGACGACAGGCTGCTGCACGCTTCAGTCGAAGTAAGACGCCGTTCTCTGGGGAGCCGGTGCAAGGAGAGCTCAGGTCCGTTCTGTACTGCCGATGGCTCTTCACAAGGGAAGCGTGCTCTGGTTTTAGCAGAAAAAGGTGTCGGTCACAGGCAGCCACCTATCACTGTGCACAGCTCAGCTATTTGGCAGGGGTCTTGCTTGTTCAAGTAGAGGCGTATTCCTCGCCTTGCAGTCTCGATGGCAAAACAATCGGGGGTTCAAGCTACAAAAGCCTTTTGACATCGGAGCGAGGTGGCAGCTGGGTTTCTACCAGCACCGTACTTAGCTGTGTTGCTAGCTGAAAATGGCTCGCGGGCCAGGAGATATGCAGAGGGGTCTAAAATAAAGAAACCAAGTGTTGAAGTGATTGTTTCAAGGAGGCAAATTAGGCAGCTAAAGGAACCGAGCTGCTCACCTGTCACGTTGGCAGAACAGCCCCTCCAGCCCACTAAGTGCTGCGTGTTGCAGGCAGCAAAGTGCAACTGTGACGCTTGCTGGCAGGAGTGGCAAGGAGGGCAGAGCTACGCGCCCTGTACAGAGCAAGGATGGAACCTGCCGGGCTCTACGGTCAACTGCTGAGGACGCCTAATACACCAGCAGGCCTCTTGGCTTTCCCTGCTTCATTTCTAATTCCTTTGCACGCTGGAGGGCAGGGTGGTAAGTGACGTCGTGCAGTGTCTCTCCTCCAAGTGGCAAGCCCTGCGTGTGTGCAGGATGAGGAGAGCAAAGTGCTGATAGCACAGAGGCGAGGAAAGGTGCAAACACCGCAACAAAGGCCCAGGACCACCAGCGTATCGCTCGTTTGCAGGTCAGCCACTGGCACCGGGTCTGCTCAGAAGCGCGGTTTCCTGATGGACATAGCTGCCCCTCCTCTGCTCTCAGGGTGTCACCCGTGTGGCCTTATTTTTTTTAAATCTCTCTCCAGCATCCGTTGAGTCGCTGCTGTCACTCCCACAAGCCCGATGCCACCTGCAGACCGAGACAGCGATCCCTGGGGCTTCCTCCGGGTTAGAAAGAAACCTGTTCCACAGGTTCCCCGCGCTGCTTCTCCTCCCTGGGTAATGGGCTGGGGGGCACGGGCAGAAACAACCACGGGCCTTGTAAAGCGGCCAAAGGGAAAGGACTGAAATGCTGGAGCCACCGGGTGCTTTTTGGTACAGAGGCGATGAAGATTAGTGCCCGGGCCGCGAGTGGGAAAAGGGCAGGGAAATCTAAGCCCAGTACCGCCAGTAGGCAGTTACGGTCTTTCGATGGTACGAACTGGGCGGAGAGAAGGGGAAAGGGCCGGTGAGGCGACGGTGGCACCCGGCGGCCGGAATGGGGTACTGCAGCTCTTGAGCCGCGCATGCGCAGTGGCGCGCTTTTCTTGGCTCGCTGCTGCCACCGAGCGACCAGAATTGGGTACTGCAGCCCTTGAGCCGCCCATGCGCGGTGGCGCGCTTTTTCTTTGCTCGCTGCTGCCACCGAGCGACCAGAATTCGGTACTGCAGCTCGGGAGCCGCGCATGCGCGGAGGCGCGCTTTTCTTGGCTCGCTGCTGCCACCGAGCGACCAGAATTCGGTACTGCAGCCCTGGAGCCGCGCATGCGCGGTGGCGCCCCCTTTCTCCGCGCTGCCGTCCGCCGGTAACGGCAATGCCGTATTGTGGTGCCTGCGGGGTGATGCCGCCGCGTTCGTTGGTTCGTCCCGGTAAGGAAACGCCGCTGCCGCCCCACGTGCGCGATGCCGGCGACCGCTGGGCGCCCAAAGCGCGGAACTGCACCGCTGGTGCCGCCCCCGGGCACGAGCCGCCCGGCGGCTGCTCGCTGCTGCTGCCGCCTCGTGGCCGAATCGCGGTACTGCAGCGCCGGCACCGCTCAGGTGCGCAGCAGCGCCGCCGCCGCCGCCTTCGCTGCTGCCGCCCCGAAGCCGAAGCGTGGTCCTGCAGCCCGGCGCTCGCGCGCCGGCTGTGGCCCCTCCATGCGCCGTCCCCATCCCGGTGCCTCCCTCATCCCGGTGCATTCGTCATCCCGGGCGGCAACGATTAGGGTGCCCCCCCCCCCGCATGCCAGCACCCCCCAAGAGTGTCGGCGTGTCCCAGTGCTGTCCCCATCCCTGGGGCAGCTCCCCGTCCCCTGTCCCTGCGGCTGGTCGTTGGGCTCTGTGTTCCCCCAATAAAACACGGGGACGGAGGGGACCCCTGGGGACAGGGGGCGGGGACCCCCAGAGAGTGGGCTGTGCTGCCGTCGCTCCTTGGTGCTGGCCCTGCTTGTCCCCTGTCCCCCCAGTGGTGACGAGCTCCGGGCCACTGGCGGGGACCCTCACTGTCACCTTCCCCCCATGCCGGTTGCCACCAGCGACAGGGACAGCGACGCACCCCCGGGGGTGTTTGGGGTCCCCAGGGTGGGAGCGGAGCTGCAGGATGCCGGGTCCCCCCTGCCCGAGCCCTGCAGACCCAGGTGGAGCGCAGGCAACCCCGGCCCTGTCCCCAGCCCTGTCTCCGCGTGGCCGTGGGTCGGTGCTGCCATTGCGTGGCCAGCGGCTGGGAGGACACAGCTCCCGCCGGCTGGGGCCAGAGGAGCCCGGCAGCCTGGGGACCCCCGGGAAGGGCTGGCTGTCGTGGGGACTCGGCGCCCAGGGCCCAGGGCACCCCAGAGACCCTACAACAGCGTGCAGCATGAACTATTTTATTACCTGTGCAGTATCCATGAGTGAGTCCCCATCATTCCCATCCTGGTCCCCCAGTGGGTCGGGGTCCCAGCTGCCCCTGGGGGTGGCTGCAGGTGTGGGGGGTGGGATCCCTTCTCCCTGCCGTGCCCCCCACCTCCCCAGGGTCATCCCTCCCAGTCTCAACCCCCCACATGGTGTCCTCAATCTCCCGAGAAACACCTCTGTCCCCCAATGTCCCCCTACCTACCCCACTCCCAGGGTCCCTCCCGGACCCCAGGATTGCCCCCCTGCCCCATCCTGAGGCCCCCCCCCCATCGCCATGGTCACCCCTAGGCCTGAGACACCCCCCCTCCCCAGCACGGCAGGTGCCTGGGGAGACACTGGGAAGAGCCGGCACCGCCATCTCGGGGTCCTGCTGGCCCTCATCCCCCCTAAAGTCTTGCACCATGCTCTGCTCCTTGGGGGGAGTGCCCACAGTCAGGGGGGTGGGGGCTCCCCTCCTCCCCAGGGAACCCCCCCAACCTGTCCAGGGCACCCTCTGCCACCTCCCCAGGGTCCAATCACCGTAACAGGATCTGACCCTGGGATCCTGCTGGTTAACGTCAGGTGCAAGAGAAGGTTCCTCATTACTCCTTGATTAGTTCTTAGGTGCCAGCTCGAGCTGGGTGCCTCCAGAGAGGGACCCCTACCCCGGATCACCCTCCTTGCACACCTGCACCCGTTGCAGGAGGGTCCACGCACACCATGGGAGCCATGTGGGAACCGGAGGCGGCCTCGAGGCTGCTCAGCAGCAGTCAAAACACCCCAGTGGTTTCAGGCACCGGCTGTTTTGCTCCCGAACCCAAGGGTACTGCCGAGAAAACTAACCACCACTGTCACACGAGGGTCCTGCACAATCGCCACCATCGCACAAGGGTCCCCGTGCACCTGCCCGCCATTGCACGAGGGTCCCCTGCACACCAACCAATTGCATAAGGGTCTTCCTGCACTGCCCCCCCCATTGCATGGGGGTCTCCACACACCGACCCCCCGTTGCGCAAAGGTCCCTGCACAATCACCACCGTTGCAGGGGGGTCCCTGCGCAGGCACCCGCACTGCACGAGGCGCCGTGCGCATGCGCACTTCCGGGGCGGGGACTACAACTCCCGGCGTGCCCCCCGCGGGCGGCCCGGAGGAGCCGCGCGCTGATTGGCTGCGGAGGATATTTCAACGGGGCGCGCGGCGGGCTCTGCACCCAGGCGGCGGCGGCGGCGGCGGCGGCGGCGGCGGCGGCGGCGGCGGCGGCGGCGGCGGCGGCGGCGGCGGCGGCGGCGGCGGCGGCGGCGGCGGCAGTCTGAGGTGCCGCGGGCACGGCGGGCTGAGGGGAGACCTGCAGGCTCCGGGGAGGGGGACTGGGGGGAGGCTGCGGACTCCTGGGGGGGCTGAGGAGGGGGGCTGTGCGTCCCGGGGGGGCCGGGGAGTGGAGCTGGGGGGGGCTGTGCGTCCCGGAGGGGGCCGGGGAGGGCGGCTGGGGGGGGCTGTGCGTCCCGGAGGGGGCCGGGGAGGGCGGCTGGGGGGGGCTGTGCGTCCCGGAGGGGGCCGGGGAGGGGGGCTGGGGGGGGCTGTGCGCCCTAGATGCGCTGAGGAGTGGGGCTGTGTGTCCTAGGGGGGCTGGGGAGTGGGGCGGGGGGTGGGGGCTGCAGTCCCCCAAGGAGCTGGGGAGTGGGGCTGTGGGTCCTGGCGGGGCTTGAGAGTGGGGCTTGGGGCTCCCACGGGGCTGGAAAATGGTGTGGTCGGGTGCTGTGAGCACCGGGGGTCCTGGGGCTGGGAGGCACTTGCAAACACCGGGGAGGGGCTGCGAGCATGGGGGGGCACAAGGGTTGCACCAGGGTCCGTGCACGATCACCTCCATTGTACGGGTGTCGATGTGCAGCCAGCCGGGCTGCACGAGGCGCCGTGCGCATGCGCGGTCCCGGGGCGGGGACTACAACTCCCGGCGTGCCCCGCGCGGGCGGTGCGGTGGAGCCGCGCGCTGATTGGCTGCGGACGGTATTTCAACGGGGCGCGCGGCGGGCTCTGCACCCAGGCGGCGGCGCAGCGTGAGTGTGAGGGGCCGCGGGGCCGGGGAGCCGAGGAGTGGGGCTGTGGCGGGGGGGCGGCGGTCCTGCAGGCTTCGGGGACGGGGGCTGGGGGGGCTCCAGGCGGGGGAGGGGCGGGGGGGGGAGGGCTGTGTGCCCTAGGGGGGCCGCGCAGTGGGGCCGGGGCGGGGGGGCGGGGGGGGGGCGCTGTGTGCAAACAGACCCTCCCTGCGAGTTCCCACTGTCGCCCCGTGGGGCCGGGGACCCCCCAGCCCTCCCTGCAGGCAGACGGGCAGCCTGTAGGCAATGGAGGCCGCCCGCCCCAGCGAGGTGCTCGAGCCTGGGGGCTTCACGGGCCGAGTCGAGGGAGGAGCTGCTGGAGAGAGGGCTTAGAAACGGCCTTCTGCCCCCGAAACTGCTGGAGCATTTGAAGGGGAGGGACAGGTCCACCCCAGGGCCCCAAGGGGAAGACCTCGGAGCAGGGACTTGGGGTTGTTCCAGGAGCAAAAGCTGGTCCCAGCCAGCTCGCCTCTGCTCCCCCGGCACCGGGATCGGACCTTTCAGCCCTGTTTCTGCCCGAAGCATCACACAAGCGCTTGCCCTCCCCCGGGGCATCTTTGGGCCTTGAGAACAGGTGCAGCAGCTGGGTTTTTGGGCTCAGAAATGGGCGCCAAGTGAGCTGGTTTGGGGGCCCAAAGCAAAAGCCGGTTTGGCCGTTTGTGCGGGGGGGTGGGAGGGCATTGGGGCTGCAGGGGAAAGCAGGGGGTGGGCAGGGTGCGTGGACCCTCCCCGGGGGTGGGGGTCTGGTCCTGCTGGACCTCGAAGTGCGGGAGGCCGGCATGCACCAGGCCCAACTCAACGTCTGCGGTGGTCTCTGGGGGGAAGAGGTGGTCTCTGCTTTTCAGACCCCGCACGCCCTCTTCGAGTCCAGCTCTTGCTTGTCGACTGCTTCGAATAGTTATTAACTAATTAGTCGTACAAACTAATTGGTATTTATACAATGTACAACTATGATATTTTATCCTAATGGTCAAGTTTTGACAGCGATTGGTTTACGACCTTGTCAAAAGCCCAGGCTGTTGCAAATAGCTGGAGCTTGTAAGGAGAAGGAGCTGAAATCAACGGTGCAGAGCTGGAGCTTCAATTAGCCAGAACCGTCGCAAGCAGGAGCTGGAACGAGACAGGGTGTCCGCTGTCTGGGGCATGCCTTAGCCAGAGGCAAAATTACCAGCAGCTGTAACGAGCAGGAGCTGCGATTCGCTGCAGTGTCTGTTTGCCGGAGCATCCGTCGGCCAGACTGCACTCCCAGCACGGCTGAAGAGCAGCCAGGCGCAGGCAGGGCTGTCCCCAGCAAGGCGCTCCGAGCGGCAGGGAGGCGAGTTGTCCTTCTGCCAGCGGGGAGCCCGGCCTCTTCCCTCAGGGATTAAATCCACGCCACGCGTGGATCCGCTCTCTTTGCGTGGAGGGTCTCTCCCGGACCCGTTCCCGAGGGCTGAAGCGAGGTCCCCCGGGGGGCAGGCGGCAGCACGAGGCGGCGGTGTCTCCCCGGTACCCGGCAAAGGGGAGCGAAACCGGCCGGCTGGAGCTCCCAGGGTGCACAGCCCGGCCCCGCACGGAAGAATCCTTCCCTGGGTTTTCACCGTTGGCTGGGTGTGACAAACAGGTTCATTTTGTGCCTCCTCTTTTCCCAGCGTCACCTTCTGCGTCACGTGAAGAAAATCCTGCGTGGTTGACGCCGCTTGCTGCTCAGGTAATGGCACGTGTGGGGCCGGGGGAGCCGGGAGAAACATTGGCGCGTTCAAGGACGCTGCAGATGCTCCATGTCAAACCCAGGGAAAAGGCAAATTTGCTGATGGTGCAGAAAAGCTGATGAACAATTGCCGTGAACAGAGCGTGCCTACGTACCCTCGTTAGCGTAACTAACCCTGGGTAGTTACGAGTGTTTTCCTTTCAGGGAAAAGAATGAGCTTTCATCTATGAAAAATTAAGAGCTGCCTGTGTCCTTCTTTAAGTTCAAGTGTTTCTCTTCTGTTTGTTCATACTGATTTTATGGGCAGGTTGGAAATAGCCTTCTATTTTTATAGGCATAACTCAATTTGTAGTACTACGTGGTGTCAGGGTAGTTAATTTTTGAGCACCCAGGTACCACTAGAAACGTAATGAATGAGACACGATGGAAACTGATATTTAAACTTGATTTTTACTTGATTTTTTTTTCATTAGAGTGTTGATGGCACGTTGTCCTGTGGCTCAATCCACGTTCTGTTCAGTGGAGTCTTCAGTCTAGGACTTCCAAGGGAAAAAGTTGGTCCTTCCAAAAAAGGGCTAGTCATTCATAGGATCGAGGTATAGACTTGGCGAGCCGCTTAAGTACGTGATCAGAATTAAAGCCGAATGTCGCTTCATGTTGCTGCTGTTGGCCTTCACTTTTGTTAATTTCCCCGCTGCTCCGTCATGGTTGGGAGCTCTGAATCATCATTTTTTTCACTCCTAACGCATTTTTCTCCCCAAGGAGAGGCTACGTTTAAAAGTTACTTAGTTTCCTCGCAAATGCATCGGTCAATAAAACGGAGTTATGATTATTAAAACCACACAAATGACACCAGTCTTACAGATCTGGACTATTTCTGAACACGTGTTCATCACGTGCAGATGTCATCGGGATACGGATCATCTGCACTTCGTGCTCTGATGAGACGATCAGCTGAGACAGGGACGAGCTCCAAAAGAAAAAAAACGTACAAGGTCAAGGTTTTGTTTTGTTGTTGGTTTTTGTGGGCTTTTTGTGTTTGTGTTATTTTTTGGTTTGTGGTTTGTTTTTTTTTTTTAAAAAGAGCGCGAAGTTGACAGGTGGCAGCCTGCAGAGCTCTCTTGCTGCCTGACCTCTCTTTTTCTTCTCTGTCACTCCTCTTTCGTGGCTGTAATTTTCACTCGGGTAGTTTTAGAAGAGCGATTTAGTTCCTCGCCTGTGTAAATGTGCTGGTAATTCCTGGAAGGTAAATGCTTGAACCGGTAGCGAATAACTTGGCTACAAGTAGAATTTCTGAAGGAAGAACAACAACAGCAGGAAGCAAGTAGCGAGTTACCACAAATTTGTGTGTGTCAAACACATCAAAGTTTTATTGCCAAACATTGTTTGGCAATGTGTTCCAAATGGCTCGTTTTGGTAAGCATAAATTTTCAGGAAGTTCAGGGTTGTGTGTGGAAAAACGTGCCCCTCTGTCTAGGTGTCCTGCTACGTAAATAGCATCAGTCAGTAGCACATCCAGCGGCAGGGCTGTTGTTCCCTGCTCTCGATATTGCCGTAGTAGTGTTGTGATGTTTCGACCTAAGAGGCGGGTTTAGGAATGGAAGGAGAATGCCTGCGTTCTGTAAGGGCTACGAATGCCGACCCTTTTCTCTGCCTGCTGCTTTCCTGTGCGTGAGATGAAACTGTATTTTTTTTCTCCCTTGTTCCCGGTAGAAATATTTCTGAAGCTGTCGCTGCTGTGGGTTTGCAATTTGCGTTACTGCGTTTTTGTAGAGTTCTAGTCACGGATCGTTTCTGCCGCGGCAAAGTGTCAAGATACGGTTTTCAGTTTAAAGCTTCAGAAGCTGCATTCGCTGAAATCGGAGTAGGTGAAGCTGGTTGTTGTGGTTTAACCCGGCAGGCAGCTAAACACCACGCAGCTGCTCGCTCGCTCCCCTTGCCCCCAAAGTGGGGTGGGGGAGAGAATCGGAAAAAAAAGTGAAGTTCGTGGGGTGAGGTAAAGACAGTTTAATGGGACAGAACAGGAAGGGGAAACAATCATAACGATAAAAGAATATACAAAATAAGCGACGCACAATGCGATTGCTCACCGCCCGCCGACTGATGCCCAGCCGGTCCCCGAGCGGCAGTCGCCGCCGCCCGGCCAACTCCCCCAGCTTATGTACTGAGCGCGACGTCATATGGTATGGACTGTCCCTTTGGCCGGTTTGGGTCATCTGTCCTGGCTAAGGTCCCTCCCAGCTTCTCGCTGGCAGGGCATGAGAAGCTGAAAAGTCCCCGACTGGCGTAAGCGCTACTTAGCCACAACTAAAACATCAGCGTGTTATCCACGTTTTTCTCGTCCTAAATCTAAAACACAGCGCTATACCAGTTACCAGGAAGACAATTAACTCTATCCCAGCCGAAACCAGGACACTGGTCTTGCGCATGATCCTGCTGTGCTCGCAGGGGTGCTCAGTGGCTCCTCATCAAAACAGCGAGGTGTGTGTGGACGTCCGTAGGGTTGCGCTAGGGGTCTGGGGGCGTTATGTATTTTTGCTGTTGGAAGACGGAATAGAGCGTGTGCCTGTTAAATCTAATGATGGTCGAAGGTTGGGAGGGACCCTGAGCAGGTTTGGTGGCACAACTGCAGTTTTCAAAGATCTCGACTGTTTGGAGAAACGGCCTGGAAAAAAGGATTCCTCTTTTGCAGCGAGTTCGCGAGGACAGACGGGTCGCCGTACTCTTTAACAAAAATACTCAACTTGGGACGTATAGGGTGAGGAAATCGCGGCTCTACTTAGGCTTGAGAAAACGTACGTAGGTGTCTGTGCCTGTCACCTGCGCGTCTCTAGGCAGGTGAGTTCTAGCGAAACTAAAGCTGCCGATGAGCCAAAAAAAAAGGCACGGTTGTCTAAAACATGCAGAAGCTCTAGTGGCCTGTCTCAACAACTGCACCACAGATGATGCCAAATACTTTCTTCTCCACTCAGTTGTAGTCTTCACAGAAAAGGAAGCTTTGTGCTAAACGTGTTTTTGTGTTTGTTTTTTTTTTTTTTTTCCTTTCCTCTCAGCAGAATGTCAACTGCCGTGAAAGTACGAGACAGATGGAAAGGATCCATAGTGGTCTGCAAGTACAAGGTATGCCTGTGATATGTGTCTGCATTTTTCCTAAGGTGCTTGTAGTGTGGACTTTACAGTTAACACGAAGAATGTGGCAGCTCTCCTTCTATCTGATTTTTTAACATGAAATATTTTAACACAAATACTAAAAATAAAGGTCTGTTCTGGAGCGTGGTACACCTATTCAAGGCTTGTTTTCCTTCGTCTATTTTCTCTTCCTGAAAGCAGAGTCTTCTGTTTCTGTGTGCTTGCTATTAAAGGGTGCTGTGAAAATAATGTTGGACTAGAAGAGGAAAGGAACCGTTTGTAAGAGTTCGGATGTTCGGGAGAAACAGGCTTTGTTTTCATGATAAAAGCTTTATGCTTTTTCAGTCAGTGTTTAAAATACCTTACAGGAGCACTCGAAAACCTTACTGAGATACTAGCATCTGTGCTAAAAGCAATCAAGGTCAAAGAAGAGGCGTGGACAACACGGGACAAATCGGCGTCGCTTCGGTGTGTTTTCCAGGCTTTCCCGAGAAGCGGTAGCAGCCTCGTAACTAGCGACAGAGAGTCCTGATGTGTTTTTGGTGAGTTACTGCTACTATCGCGTCCTTTTTCCTTAACCTGCAGCGCGTAATTTTGACTTTGGTTGGAAAGAGATTTTCCAGAATGGAAATCTTTCTCATTCAAAGGAGTTGCCTTTTACGAACTTCCCATCAGAATGGATCTTCAGCGATGACGTGCTTGGCAGTAGAAGTCATCCGCAACGAGACTTTTCGCTCTCTCTGGAAAAAAAAAAGGGGTAAGTCGATTTCCTTGCAAGGACCCAAGCGCAGCACATCTTCCAATAGTCAACGTATGGCTGATCTTTGGTTCTCGGGTGTAACGGTCGAGAGATCGTAAAGACGCGTTCCTCTGCACGCTTGGGTACAGCCAACAGCATTAGCAAACCTGCCAGTCCTTTTTGGTAGCCTTATGTATTGCAGCACCGGGGATTTGATATTCCCCACCGCCTGCCCCCACCCCCCCCCCCCCCCCCCCCCCCCAAAAAAAAGTAAAACCATATGGGAGATCTCTTATCTCACTGATTTTTCTATCATAAATGAAATTTTAAAAAGAAAGTTAAAATTGTCTAATTTCCAAACTGACTTGCATTGTTTAAACTGCAACTGCCAAATAGCTGTAGCGTATAATTTATTAGGTGTACTTAAGCAGTTGGGTAGTTGCTCTAAACGTTTAAAAAGAGAGGCAGCTGAACGTTACGGGTTTTTTTCCCAATCTTTTGGCAGAGTGCTCTGAAGTACTTTATTTCTGTCTCGCTTTCGACGGCGCGTTTCCCCGGCAGTTTGGTAGCATCGGTCTCGGCGCAGCTGGCCAGGCGTCCCTCCTAGTCATGTCACACACGCAAAACCCCTGGTCAAACGATAGCTGTGTAGCTTGGGGGTAGATAATTTAACGGTATGAATTCACAGCTACGCAATTTCAATTAACGCAAAAGGAAAATCAAATATTTTTATAGTATGAGTCTTCTCATTGTACGTATGTAAGTGTGCGCACGCCTTTTTAGCATAAAATGAATTGCTGAGATTTGTTCTTTCTTTTTCATTTTACTCTTCCAAGTTTTACACTTCACTTCCAGCTTTATCGGCCAAGCGAGCGAGATGCGCAGCAGCAGCAGCAGCAGCGCAAGGGCTGGAGCTGTGGCGGCGGATCCGTGAGCGTAGATGCTGATTACGGCGCGCCCTTGTCCTGCAGCCTCACGGGGTTATCTCCCGGCAGCGGTGCTGTAAGGAAGGGACGAGGCGTTTTCCGACACCAGCGAGAGCGTTTACTTCTCTGCTAAGGACGTGTTCAGAATCGCGTCGATTAGTCCTCACGTGGATTTTAAGCGTTCGAATCGCTCGAGCTTTTAAAGGCCGTGTTGTATTTCGAGCTGACCCGTTTGCCTGGCACCCTCCTTTAGCTCGACTGCTACCCTCTCCCTTATCCTGACCGAATTCCTCTGTTGCCTTCGGTGCTGTTTTTTTAACGTGCTGAAATGCCAGTTGGGATTTTTGTTTTTCAGATGCCTCGCTGTGAGCGTCCCGTGGTGCTCAGGAGAGACCCCCAGCCCAGGTTTGCCTGCCGGTCGTTAGGCGTGCTGAGGGTAAGGGGCCGGCGGGCAGCCTGCGGGACGGGGGCTGGGGGGGGCTGCAAGCGTTTGGGGGGGCCGCCCCTCCTTTATCTTTCTAGCAGAGCCCCCCTTTTTGGCGGGGGTGCGTGCGTACATACGTAAATGGTATTATTAAAGTAACGAGCTGCCGGTTGGGGCCGTTTCCCTCGTTTTGTGTCTTTTTGGGGGGGTGAATAAAAAGGGGGGGTTGGGGGGCCTGGAGGGGTGATGATGTCATTTGGGGCACCCCAGCATCACCACGGGGGTGATGATGCCGTGGAGGAGCAGGTGAGTGGGGAATGGGGGGTCATGGGGGTCCGTGTCCCCCCCCTCTCCCCCCCCCCCCAAAGGGGGTCACAGCCCAAATTGCCTGAAAATTCATGGGGGGGGTTTCAAAAATTTTTAAAAACTGTAAATATATCTGTGAGGCCTCGAAATAGAAAAAAATCTCTCCTTGTTACATATATTGAAAAATAATATTAATTTATATGTACAAAAGGATTTCAAAATAAGAACCTATATCTGCCCTATTATGTACAGGATTTTAGAGTATAAAAAAATTCGAAAGACGTATATAGGGTTTTAAAATACAAAAATAACTCACGTCTCTATAAATTAAAAAATAAAGAACTTCCAAATGCAAAAAGGATGATACATTTTATACATGAAGGAATTTAAAATAGAAAAAAGTCTGAATAGATACCGCTATCTACACTTACTACGTGTTACATAGAGAGTCTACATAGACATTATATGTAATCTAAGAGATTATGTACAAGTGTAAATAGATATCTAAGTCTAAAATCTAAGTCTATAAAGATATAGGTGTAAATATATGTAAGTGTAAATAGAGAAGTCTATAAAGACATTTAAGTGTTCAAAATATGTAAGTCAACAGATCCATAGTCTGAGCAGGTATTATATATAATAAGTGGGAAATAGGGGGATATAAGTGAAACATAAATATATTCACTAAATATATATATAGAGATATGTGTAAATACGTTAAGTGTAAATGTCTATGATAATAAGGTTTTTAAAATGCAAAGAAACCCTGTTTATAGAAAGGATTTTAAAACTCGACACACCCCACGCCCCGCCCCCGAAACACCTCTCTATTGAAGATATAAAAGCGCTTTCAAAAGCTGCCTCTTCCCTGTTCTCCTTTTCCACCTTTTCCCATCCTGATTGGGGGCCAGTTCCCCCAACAGGGACTTTCCCCTGCAGGGCTGCGCACGCAGAGCGGGACCTGCTGCCGTGGCATAAAAATACCACAAAACCCCTAATTCGGGGCCTGCAAGCGGTGGGAAAAAAAAAGCCCGCAATTTTGGGGGAAAAATACCCAACTTGGAGCTCCCGGGAAAGCCAAATCCGCCTGGATTTGGGCAGTCAGAAAGCCCCATTTTCACGCACAAAACGAAAAAGCAAAAACCACCAATTTTTGTTGTGAAAAAGCGTTGAAAAACCTCCAAATGGTGGAATGTTTTGGAAAAGGAAAAAACCCCAATTTTGATATTATGGAAAAGCAAACAACCCCCCGATTTGGGGAAGATTTGGGGTGAAACACCAGCCACTTGAGGGGCATCGCTCGTGGTTATCCAGCGAGGTTCGGTCATCGGGAACGGATTATCTGTTGCGGGTTATCCCAGGCGAGTTTTCTGCTTGTGGGTGGTCCCGGGTGGACCCCCTGGCGTAGGTCCCCCCCCGCCCCTCCCGGTGTCCGCCCCGCCTTTCCCCTGCGAGGTTTTTCCCCCCGTGCGAGGTTTTCCCTGTGACGCGCCCCCCGTATCCCCTGCCCTCCTACCTCGTGCCCGCACTGCCCTCCTCTCTCCTCTCTCTCCTCCCACCCCCCGTGTTCCGCACTGCCTCCCCGTAACCCCTCTGCCCCGGACCCCTGGGGTGCTGCCTGCCCCGCCAACCTGCCCGTTGCCCCCCGCCCAAACTCTGGCACCCCCCTCCCGCTCCCCCGCACCCCACTCCCACCCCGCTCTCCCTCCTCCTGCATTTTGGGTTTGTGCTGAAAACGGCGTCGGTGACGCGGGGCTGCGTGAGTTCCTGCTAAGCAGCGCTTGCACGGCGCCGGGGGCTGTTCTGCTCCTCGCCCGCCCTGCCGGCGAGCGGGCTGGGGGTGCGCGAGGGCCTGGGAGGGGGCACCGCTGGGAGAGCTGACCCCGGCGGACCCAGGGGATGTTCCAGACCCTACGACGTCAGGAAATAAAACTCGGGGGGGGTGAAAGGGTGAACGAGAAGGGATGAGTGATTAAAGAATTGAAACTATGGGCGAAATGACTTAGTACATTAGTTGCAACATTTTTGTAAGGCTCAGCGGAGGAATCGCAACAACAGTTCCTGATAAGAACCAGGAGTTTGTTCGAAGCCAGTTGAAACCAACCCTGTGATTTGGGTAAAGGCCAAGGAACAACTGAGTCTGTTTTCCGCAAGTCAGTTTTGGCGAGCCAGGCAGGAGATTTCTTTGCTTCACTGCGGGATCGGCTGAGAAGCGGACGCCCCTGGGCGCGCCCCGAGCACTTTCCTCGGAGGGGACTCCACTACCAGCCGCTCACCCTGGGAGTAGATAAGAACCTCCTGAGCCCGCGGAAAGGAAAGGGGCCTGTTTTTAGGAGAGGGGCCTGTAAGTCGTACGCGTGGCCGGGGCTGCTGGTAAATCGCGCAGAGACGTCTGGCGTGCAGCATAGTCCCCGTATGGTAGGAGGGTACCCTGCACGGTAATAGGGGGATCCGCTGACCGATAGAGCGGCCGCTAGCGATCTTGGGAGTAGATCGAGTGGATCCGAGGTTTTCGCTGCATCCCAGTGTTGGGAACCAGGACGGACCTGCTAATGACTGGTATATAAGAAGCAGGAGAAGGGTAAGCGAACCTCCCCGCAATTGCGGTTGGGCTATTTTTATATTTGCAGCTGCTGGAGGGATAACAGCCAGAATATGAATTGTATGCTTTATCTATGAAACGCCCGGGTATTTTATGTTAGAACCATTTGTGTGTTTGGGACGCAGCGCAGCTGCGGAGTGAGTGCAGAGTTTTGTTTTGTGACCTTCGCGAGGAGAGCGGCTGGCAATTATGTCTTTGTCTTTATGTGTGCGTAATGTATGGAAAGATTGAAAGATTGTAAATGTCTCTATATGTTAATGAAGGAGCAAGACTGAGGGGATCGCTTCTTTGGTGGTTTGGACTCGAACCCTGGGAATATTTAAACGAAGGAGGGAATTGGATAAGGAGGGAGTTACGAAATGGGTAACACTCAAAGGGAAATCTCGAAGAAAAGCCCCTTAGGCTGTGTGCTTGCCCATTGGAAGGATATTGTTGGAACTGGAGGGACAGAAAGTAAAAAGACTCTCATTAAGTATTGTAACCAATGGTGGCCGTTGTATAAATTGGAAAGTGAGGCTAAATGGCCATTCAATGGATCTATAGATTACAATACTCTCTTACAATTGATGCTGTTTTTAAGAAGGGAAGGGAAGTGGGATGAAGTTTCATATGCAGATATGTTTTTCACCTTCCGAAATCATCCGGAGTGGCAAAGGGACTGCGGGATGGTGCTGCCGCAGGACCCTATGGTACTTGCACTTGAGCGAGAAAATAACAAAAAATCTGAAAGTAAATTGAGACGATGCTGTTCGGCGTGCAGTATTGGGCATCGGTGTATTAAAGTAAACAAAATCCATCAGGCACCGGAGCCAGACTTGACTGACCTGTTTAAGCCTCCCCCTCGACCACAGGAACGGGGTGCGGACTCGGACGAAACTTCCACTCCCCCGGATAGCCCAGTATCTTCCCGCACCAGAAAGAAATCTGTCCCGACAGCCTTGCAGGCACCCCTGCGAGAAGCGGTAGGACCCGAGGGTGGGACAATGCTAATCAAGGTACCTTTTTCCACTACTGACTTAGGGGAATGGAAAAAAGTTGCAAAGGATTATAGGAGTGATCCGATAGGGGTAACCAAGCATTTTCAGTTTATAATAAAACAGCACAACCCTGATTGGAGGGACATACAACTGCTATTAGAATATATGACAGAAACAGAGAAGCAGTTGATTTTAAAAACAGCAGGAGATTTGGCTGAGGATCACTACAAAATCACAAGAGAGGATGTAAAGGAATTTTTCCCCCTCCAGGATCCAAAATGGGACCCAAATAGATCAGCAGATATAGAAAAACTACAAGGCTATCAAGAGTGGATCTCAAGAGGAATGGAAAGGGCCATCCCCAAAACTATAAATTGGTCAGTTTTGTATGCAGTGAAACAGGGTCCCTCTGAGTCCCCATCCGAATTCCTGGATCGATTGAGAGATGCAATGCGCCGTAATACGCCACTGGACCCTGGGTCTGAAGTAGGGATACAACAGCTAGTTTCTTTGTTTCTAGGTCAGTCCACCGGGGACATTAGACGTAAGCTCCAGAAGTTACGCACTACAGAAAGCAGGAATTTGGAAGTATTGTTGGATGAAGCGTGGAGAGTGTTTAGCAATAGAGAGGAGGGTTATAGGCAAGGGCAGAGGAGAATAATAGCGGCTGTTAGGGAAGAGGAAGAAAGGATACCTAGGCGGCTAGGCAAAGATCAGTGTGCATTTTGCAAAAGAATTGGTCATTGGAAGAATGAATGTCCGGAGAAATGGAGAAGGAAGGAAAAGGAGTGGAATAATCAGAAGAGGAGGATAGTGGCCCATGTGAAAAAGGACTGATGGGAACCGGGGGAATCTACCCTAGCGGATCCACTGGTTATAATGCAGCTAGGGAAGGAGCAAAAGAAAGTGGAATTTCTGGTTGACACGGGGGCAACGTATTCGGTTTTGAATCAAGCCTTGATGCCCCTGGGAAGTGACTGTATCATGGTAAAAGGGGCAACTGGCCAAAGTGAAAAGGCATATTTTTGTGAACCTCTGAGATATAAACTGGGAAAACAATGGGGCATCCACACATTTCTGTACATGCCTAACTCCCCAAAAGCACTTCTGGGGAGGGATTTATTGGAACAATTGGGTGCAATAATTAAATTTGAAAAGGGAGAAATTACTCTGGAGGTAAATGACCAGCAGTATATCCAAATAATGAGTTTATCCCTAACTAGTGTTCCTACAGAAGGAAAAATCAGCGAAGAAATCATGAACCAGGTATATCCCGGGGTATGGGCCACCGATGTGCCCGGGAAAGCAAAGAATGCTTCACCTGTTGAGGTTAAGCTCAAAGACGGACGACAGCCGGTAAGAATCAAACAATATCCCCTAAGGAAGGAGGACAGGGAGGGAATTCAGCCAATAATAGAAAAATTTTTGCAACTGGGATTATTAAAGGAATGCGAATCCGACTTTAACACTCCCATACTACCTGTCCGTAAACCCGACGGGTCATATCGGGTGGTCCAGGACCTACGGGCTATAAATAAGATAACTGAGGATCTCTACCCCGTAGCGGCTAATCCGTATACTCTGTTAACTGTATTAACGCCTGAGCTAACTTGGTTTACTGTTTTAGACCTGAAGGATGCCTTCTTTTGCCTCCCTCTCCATAAAGCCAGCCAGAAAATATTTGCATTCGAATGGGAAAACCCCAAAACCGGTCGCAAGACTCAACTCACCTGGACGGTGTTGCCACAAGGATTTAAAAATAGCCCTACGATTTTTGGCAATCAGCTTGCAAAGGACTTGGAATAATGGGAAATCCCGTCTGAAAAGGGAAAACTGCTACAATACGTGGATGGTATCCTGATTGCCACCGAAACAGAGAATGATTGTATCACCTGGACGGTGAGTCTATTAAATTTCTTGGGGCTCCAAGGGTACCGGGTGTCTAAGAAGAAAGCCCAAGTAATACAGCGCAAGGTGATTTATTTGGGCTATGAAATCAGTGCTGGACAAAGGACTTTGGGACAGGCCCGAAAAGAAATAATATGCCAAACTCCGAGACCGCAAACGGTGAAGGAGTTACGAACTTTCCTGGGGATGACTGGGTGGTGCCGACTGTGGATCTACAACTATGGACTGCTTGTTAAACCCCTGTATGCACTAACGACCACTGAGCAGAAACCCCTTAAATGGAACGAAGAGACCATACGGGCCTTTGAGCTGCTAAAAAAGGCCCTGATGTCGGCCCCAGCCTTGGGACTCCCAGATGCAAGTAAGCCATTTTTCCTTTTTTCCCACGAGAAGCAGGGGATTGCCCTAGGCATATTAGCTCAAGATCTGGGCCCATATCGACGAGCAGTTGCTTACCTTTCCAAACAATTGGATGCAACTGCAAAGGGTTGGCCTGGATGCTTGCGAGCGATCGCGGCCGTAGTACTAAACATCCAGGAAGCCCGAAAATTCACCCTGGGCCAGAAAATGACTGTGTTGGTGTCCCATACAGTATCTGCAGTACTAGAAGCGAAAGGTGGACACTGGCTTTCCCCACAAAGATTCTTGAAATACCAGGCTATAATGGTAGAACAAGATGATGTGGAGATTGTAGTCACTAACATTGTCAATCCAGCCTCTTTCCTCAGTAAAAACACAGGAGAACCAGTGCATCATGACTGTCTGGAAACCATAGAAGCAACATATTCGAGCCGTTCGGACCTGAGAGACAGTCCTATGGAAAACACGGAAAATTGGTTCACGGATGGAAGCAGCTATGTCCTAAGTGGTAAAAGACATGCCGGATATGCCATTACCACCAGTCAGGAAGTAATAGAGTCAAGGCCTTTGCCCATGATTACCTCTGCACAGAAGGCAGAAATAATTGCTCTAACTCGCGCCTTGGAATTGGCCCGAGGCAAAGCTGCGAATATCTATACAGACTCGAAGTATGCCTTTGGAGTTGTACATGCGCATGGAGCAATCTGGAAGGAGAGAGCATTACTGAACACACAGGGTAAGAACATCAAACATGCAGAGGAGATCCTGAAACTGTTGGAGGCAGTCCAACTCCCTGAGAAAGTGGCGATCATGCACATTAAAGCGCACCAGAAGGTGAATTCGGAGTTGGAAAGAGGAAATGAGCTGGCGGACAGAGAGGCAAAACAGGCAGCCAAAGCAAAGGTGAAAACAGAAGGAGCTTTAGTCCCTGACAGGCGAATCTCCCTAGAAGGTAAGCCAGAATATACAAAAGAAGATCAAAAGCTTATTACAGATTTAGAAGGGACATATAATAAAGAGGGGTGGGCTCTCACCCCACAAGGGAAACTAATCATTCCCTCCTATCTAACATGGTCTCTGATAAGGGAGGAACATAAGAAGAGACATTGGGGGGCAGAAGCCTTATATAAACATCTAATTAGAGAGATCGTAGCCAGAAATCTATACACCACTGTGAGACAAGTAACTCAACAGTGCGATCTTTGCCTCCAGATTAATCCCAAGAATACCCCCAAACCAGAAATGGGCCAAATTGGGAAAGGCAACGGGCCTGGACAACAATGGCAGATCGACTTTTCAGAACTCCCAAGAAAAGGGGGGTATCGATATTTATTGGTGTTGACTGATACCTTTTCAGGTTGGCCAGAGGCATTCCCTACCAGAACAGCCAAGGCTCGGGAGGTAACTAGAACATTAATACAAGAAATAATACCACGTTTTGGGGTTCCAGCAACCATATCTTCTGACAGAGGACCACATTTCATCTCAAAAGTAGTACAACAAATTAGCCGCCATTTGGGCATAGATTGGCAGCTTCATACCCCATATCGCCCTCAGTCAAGTGGCCAAGTAGAAAAAATGAACCACTTAATCAAACAGCAGATCGTGAAATTGGGACAGGAAACTAACTTGGCCTGGCCTCAGTCTCTTCCTTTGGCTCTTTTGCGCATACGAACTAGGCCAAGAGCAAGAGAAGGACTGAGCCCTTTTGAAATCTTGTATGGACGACCCTGTAGAATACAGAAAGGGATGTCTACACAAGTTGGAGATGAAATCATGACCTCCTATATGGTGGCATTAGGCAAACAACTCAGTAAAATTGAGAAGCATGTGGTTGGGACTCGAAGTAGGGGTTTGGATGGGCCTGTACATAACATACAACCTGGGGACTATGTGTATATAAAGTCTCTTACAGAAAAGACTTTGGAGCCACAGTGGGAAGGACCATTCCAGGTACTCCTTACCTCCTTCACGGCAATCAAGATTGAAGAACAGAGCGCCTGGATCCATCATACCAGAGTGAAAAAGGCCCCTCGGTCACTATGGAAATCAACGCCAGCTGGGCCCCTAAAATTACGCTTTCAACGAAAAATGGGTATTCATGGGTATTCATCGTAGGTATAATAGGACTATGGGCAAGAACAGTTTATATGTGGGAAAGTAATACCTTTTTACAGCTCCATAATAAAATCGCTGGAGTTATGAATTGGACTAATTGCTGGATGTGTTCACACCTGCCAAAGAGTCTAGGTAGTGGTCATCCCGTAATTGCCACAATTTTCTCAAATGATTCTAGAATAACCAAGGCGTTTCAGAACATGTCCCTTAAAGAATACATAGATGTTGGACAAGAGAGTCTAAACTGGATGATTGATTTAAGCTCCTTGTGGAACCGTACCCAAGGAGTGCCTTGTGTTCAGAGGTGCCGAATAGAGAATATTACAGGAATGGAGAGCAATATAGGGGTAATCGCACGAGTAAAGGGTGCGAAAATTTGAAATTTGAAATAGGAGATTATCCCAATTGCACCTCGTATATTAGTTATGGAAGTGCAAATATGTGGGCTAGCAAACAAACTAGACGAAGAAGTAATACTACTCCCAAAGGCTGGCCCACCCCAGTTGGACGAGGGCGGTACTGGATTTGTGGATCCAAGGGATATAAAGTATTGCCTCTGGGATGGGCAGGTAAATGTGCTATGGGAACTATAATACCAGATATTGAAACTAAACGAAACCTTACAGATTGGGTGGGATCAAATGGACTGTTACGAACCTATATGAAACAATTTAGAGGAAAACGGAATGCTAATCCATTAATAGAAAGAAATACTGGATTCCATAGTTTTGCTAGGTGGTTTCTCCCCTGGTTAGGAGTAAGTGAATTAGAGAAGGCTTTAGTAAATATATCGGCCGCTCTAGAAATTTTAAGTAATAGCACCGCTGAAGCTATCAAAGCCCTCCAGGAAGAGGTTTCCTCCCTGAGTAAGGTAGCTCTCCAAAATAGGTTGGGTTTGGATATGTTGTTCGCTCAGCAAGGAGGGTTGTGTACGGTTATAGGAGAGCGATGTTGTACATATATTAATCGTGAGCTGAGCGACAAGTGGAAAAGGACCTATCTCAAATTTGGAAGCAAGCTAAACTTTTCCATGAAGTAACTAGAGATGATACATCTTGGGGCCTTCAGGAACTATGGGAGAAACTTACCTCTTGGTTACCGAATTTAACATGGCTTAGACAACTGTTTATTATAATAATAATTATTATTGTTATGTTTATAGCTCTCTGTATTACAGTTCGATGTAGTCTGTGGTGTTTCAAAAACACAGGAGACTCTTACAGTGAATGGAAGAAAAATCAACTACGACGTAGACTTGAGTCCAATAAATATTTTGAAAAGACACTAGATAAAGAAACATTATGTTAAACCGAACATAGTAAAAGAATTTACTAACTCTTCAGAAAAGGGGGGAATGAAAGGGTGAACGAGAAGGGATGAGTGATTAAAGAATTGAAACTATGGGCGAAATGACTTAGTACATTAGTTGCAACATTTTTGTAAGGCTCAGCGGACGAATCGCAACAACAGTTCCTGATAAGAGCCAGGAGTTTGTTCGAAGCCAGTTGAAACCAACCCTGTGATTTGGGTAAAGGCCAAGGAACAACTGAGTCTGCGCAAAGACGGGGGTTATTAGCGGTGACGAAGAGGAACCACTAACCTTCATCCCCACGACCCCCGACGACCACCACCAGGAGGCAATGCGCAAGCGTAGATAGGAGGGGCTCATGGAAATAACGTCTTGAAGCTTATTTTAATACAAAGCGGGGATAGGTCATGCATATGTATAGGCGTATTATCTATATGCAACATTTCGCTGTATATATTTCTGGCAAGTACCGTGTTGAGGCGCGCACGACTTTGGTGGGGTTACCCCCCGTGCCGCCCAGCGCTGAATAAACATACCTACTTTACAATCTCACAGATTGTGGAGTCTGTTTTCCGCAAGTCGGGGGAGGTTGGCGGGGGGGCCGCTGCTGGGCTGCGGCTGGCTGGGCATCGGTCGGTTGGCAGCGAGCCGTTGTTTTCATTTGTACCGCTTGTCTGTCTGGGGTTTTTCTCTCTGTTGTTTGGGGTTTTTGTTTTCCCCCCTTTTCCTTACAAGTGGAGTTTTTTCACTTTTGCCCTTCCAATTCTCTCCCCCCTCCCACTGAGGGGGGCAGCGAGTGAGCGGTTGTGTGGTGCTGAGTTGCCAGCTGGGATTCAACCACGGCACAAGGTGAGTTGCAAGCCCTGCCTGGCTAAACGCTTTAGGCTCTCCGTGTTATTCCTGCCATCTTACGAGGCCCTCCTTGTTCTTTCCTGCTGCTTTCAAGTGCCTTGTGCTCCATCAGCAGTCTGGGAAGGATGGTTGTGGCAGGAGCTGCAGCACCCTGTGACTCCTTCTCAGGCTGTTAGCTTCGCCCCGACGCTGTTAGCGTCGGCTCTGCACGGGACGCAGGCAGCCCGCAGAGCTTGGCGCCAAGCCATTCCTTTCCCCTCTGCGCAGCAGCGGTTCTGCCGCTGCTACAGGCAGCCGCTTGCTCGAGGGCGAGGGGCTGGGATGACGACAGGCTGCTGCACGCTTCAGTCGAAGTAAGACGCCGTTCTCTGGGGAGCCGGTGCAAGGAGAGCTCAGGTCCGTTCTGTACTGCCGATGGCTCTTCACAAGGGAAGCGTGCTCTGGTTTTAGCAGAAAAAGGTGTCGGTCACAGGCAGCCACCTATCACTGTGCACAGCTCAGCTATTTGGCAGGGGTCTTGCTTGTTCAAGTAGAGGCGTATTCCTCGCCTTGCAGTCTCGATGGCAAAACAATCGGGGGTTCAAGCTACAAAAGCCTTTTGACATCGGAGCGAGGTGGCAGCTGGGTTTCTACCAGCACCGTACTTAGCTGTGTTGCTAGCTGAAAATGGCTCGCGGGCCAGGAGATATGCAGAGGGGTCTAAAATAAAGAAACCAAGTGTTGAAGTGATTGTTTCAAGGAGGCAAATTAGGCAGCTAAAGGAACCGAGCTGCTCACCTGTCACGTTGGCAGAACAGCCCCTCCAGCCCACTAAGTGCTGCGTGTTGCAGGCAGCAAAGTGCAACTGTGACGCTTGCTGGCAGGAGCGGCAAGGAGGGCAGAGCTACGCGCCCTGTACAGAGCAAGGATGGAACCTGCCGGGCTCTACGGTCAACTGCTGAGGACGCCTAATACACCAGCAGGCCTCTTGGCTTTCCCTGCTTCATTTCTAATTCCTTTGCACGCTGGAGGGCAGGGTGGTAAGTGACGTCGTGCAGTGTCTCTCCTCCAAGTGGCAAGCCCTGCGTGTGTGCAGGATGAGGAGAGCAAAGTGCTGATAGCACAGAGGCGAGGAAAGGTGCAAACACCGCAACAAAGGCCCAGGACCACCAGCGTATCGCTCGTTTGCAGGTCAGCCACTGGCACCGGGTCTGCTCAGAAGCGCGGTTTCCTGATGGACATAGCTGCCCCTCCTCTGCTCTCAGGGTGTCACCCGTGTGGCCTTATTTTTTTTAAATCTCTCTCCAGCATCCGTTGAGTCGCTGCTGTCACTCCCACAAGCCCGATGCCACCTGCAGACCGAGACAGCGATCCCTGGGGCTTCCTCCGGGTTAGAAAGAAACCTGTTCCACAGGTTCCCCGCGCTGCTTCTCCTCCCTGGGTAATGGGCTGGGGGGCACGGGCAGAAACAACCACGGGCCTTGTAAAGCGGCCAAAGGGAAAGGACTGAAATGCTGGAGCCACCGGGTGCTTTTTGGTACAGAGGCGATGAAGATTAGTGCCCGGGCCGCGAGTGGGAAAAGGGCAGGGAAATCTAAGCCCAGTACCGCCAGTAGGCAGTTACGGTCTTTCGATGGTACGAACTGGGCGGAGAGAAGGGGAAAGGGCCGGTGAGGCGACGGTGGCACCCGGCGGCCGGAATGGGGTACTGCAGCTCTTGAGCCGCGCATGCGCAGTGGCGCGCTTTTCTTGGCTCGCTGCTGCCACCGAGCGACCAGAATTGGGTACTGCAGCCCTTGAGCCGCCCATGCGCGGTGGCGCGCTTTTTCTTTGCTCGCTGCTGCCACCGAGCGACCAGAATTCGGTACTGCAGCTCGGGAGCCGCGCATGCGCGGAGGCGCGCTTTTCTTGGCTCGCTGCTGCCACCGAGCGACCAGAATTCGGTACTGCAGCCCTGGAGCCGCGCATGCGCGGTGGCGCCCCCTTTCTCCGCGCTGCCGTCCGCCGGTAACGGCAATGCCGTATTGTGGTGCCTGCGGGGTGATGCCGCCGCGTTCGTTGGTTCGTCCCGGTAAGGAAACGCCGCTGCCGCCCCACGTGCGCGATGCCGGCGGGCGCTGGGCGCCCAAAGCGCGGAACTGCACCGCTGGTGCCGCCCCCGGGCACGAGCCGCCCGGCGGCTGCTCGCTGCTGCTGCCGCCCCGTGGCCGAATCGCGGTACTGCAGCGCCGGCACCGCTCAGGTGCGCAGCAGCGCCGCCGCCGCCGCCTTCGCTGCTGCCGCCCCGAAGCCGAAGCGTGGTCCTGCAGCCCGGCGCTCGCGCGCCGGCTGTGGCCCCTCCATGCGCCGTCCCCATCCCGGTGCCTCCCTCATCCCGGTGCATTCGTCATCCCGGGCGGCAACGATTAGGGTGCCCCCCCCCCCGCATGCCAGCACCCCCAAGAGTGTCGGCGTGTCCCAGTGCTGTCCCCATCCCTGGGGCAGCTCCCCGTCCCCTGTCCCTGCGGCTGGTCGTTGGGCTCTGTGTTCCCCCAATAAAACACGGGGACGGAGGGGACCCCTGGGGACAGGGGGCGGGGACCCCCAGAGAGTGGGCTGTGCTGCCGTCGCTCCTTGGTGCTGGCCCTGCTTGTCCCCTGTCCCCCCAGTGGTGACGAGCTCCGGGCCACTGGCGGGGACCCTCACTGTCACCTTCCCCCCATGCCGGTTGCCACCAGCGACAGGGACAGCGACGCACCCCCGGGGGTGTTTGGGGTCCCCAGGGTGGGAGCGGAGCTGCAGGATGCCGGGTCCCCCCTGCCCGAGCCCTGCAGACCCAGGTGGAGCGCAGGCAACCCCGGCCCTGTCCCCAGCCCTGTCTCCGCGTGGCCGTGGGTCGGTGCTGCCATTGCGTGGCCAGCGGCTGGGAGGACACAGCTCCCGCCGGCTGGGGCCAGAGGAGCCCGGCAGCCTGGGGACCCCCGGGAAGGGCTGGCTGTCGTGGGGACTCGGCGCCCAGGGCCCAGGGCACCCCAGAGACCCTACAACAGCGTGCAGCATGAACTATTTTATTACCTGTGCAGTATCCATGAGTGAGTCCCCATCATTCCCATCCTGGTCCCCCAGTGGGTCGGGGTCCCAGCTGCCCCTGGGGGTGGCTGCAGGTGTGGGGGGTGGGATCCCTTCTCCCTGCGGTGCCCCCCACCTCCCCAGGGTCATCCCTCCCAGTCTCAACCCCCCACATGGTGTCCTCAATCTCCCGAGAAACACCTCTGTCCCCCAATGTCCCCCTACCTACCCCACTCCCAGGGTCCCTCCCGGACCCCAGGATTGCCCCCCTGCCCCATCCTGAGGCCCCCCCCCCATCGCCATGGTCACCCCTAGGCCTGAGACACCCCCCCTCCCCAGCACGGCAGGTGCCTGGGGAGACACTGGGAAGAGCCGGCACCGCCATCTCGGGGTCCTGCTGGCCCTCATCCCCCCTAAAGTCTTGCACCATGCTCTGCTCCTTGGGGGGAGTGCCCACAGTCAGGGGGGTGGGGGCTCCCCTCCTCCCCAGGGAACCCCCCCAACCTGTCCAGGGCACCCTCTGCCACCTCCCCAGGGTCCAATCACCGTAACAGGATCTGACCCTGGGATCCTGCTGGTTAACGTCAGGTGCAAGAGAAGGTTCCTCATTACTCCTTGATTAGTTCTTAGGTGCCAGCTCGAGCTGGGTGCCTCCAGAGAGGGACCCCTACCCCGGATCACCCTCCTTGCACACCTGCACCCGTTGCAGGAGGGTCCACGCACACCATGGGAGCCATGTGGGAACCGGAGGCGGCCTCGAGGCTGCTCAGCAGCAGTCAAAACACCCCAGTGGTTTCAGGCACCGGCTGTTTTGCTCCCGAACCCAAGGGTACTGCCGAGAAAACTAACCACCACTGTCACACGAGGGTCCTGCACAATCGCCACCATCGCACAAGGGTCCCCGTGCACCTGCCCGCCATTGCACGAGGGTCCCCTGCACACCAACCAATTGCATAAGGGTCTTCCTGCACTGCCCCCCCCATTGCATGGGGGTCTCCACACACCGACCCCCCGTTGCGCAAAGGTCCCTGCACAATCACCACCGTTGCAGGGGGGTCCCTGCGCAGGCACCCGCACTGCACGAGGCGCCGTGCGCATGCGCACTTCCGGGGCGGGGACTACAACTCCCGGCGTGCCCCCCGCGGGCGGCCCGGAGGAGCCGCGCGCTGATTGGCTGCGGAGGATATTTCAACGGGGCGCGCGGCGGGCTCTGCACCCAGGCGGCGGCGGCGGCGGCGGCGGCGGCGGCGGCGGCGGCGGCGGCGGCGGCGGCGGCGGCGGCGGCGGCGGCGGCGGCGGCGGCGGCGGCGGCAGTCTGAGGTGCCGCGGGCACGGCGGGCTGAGGGGAGACCTGCAGGCTCCGGGGAGGGGGACTGGGGGGAGGCTGCGGACTCCTGGGGGGGCTGAGGAGGGGGGCTGTGCGTCCCGGGGGGGCCGGGGAGTGGAGCTGGGGGGGGCTGTGCGTCCCGGAGGGGGCCGGGGAGGGCGGCTGGGGGGGGCTGTGCGTCCCGGAGGGGGCCGGGGAGGGGGGCTGGGGGGGGCTGTGCGCCCTAGATGCGCTGAGGAGTGGGGCTGTGTGTCCTAGGGGGGCTGGGGAGTGGGGCGGGGGGTGGGGGCTGCAGTCCCCCAAGGAGCTGGGGAGTGGGGCTGTGGGTCCTGGCGGGGCTTGAGAGTGGGGCTTGGGGCTCCCACGGGGCTGGAAAATGGTGTGGTCGGGTGCTGTGAGCACCGGGGGTCCTGGGGCTGGGAGGCACTTGCAAACACCGGGGAGGGGCTGCGAGCATGGGGGGGCACAAGGGTTGCACCAGGGTCCGTGCACGATCACCTCCATTGTACGGGTGTCGATGTGCAGCCAGCCGGGCTGCACGAGGCGCCGTGCGCATGCGCGGTCCCGGGGCGGGGACTACAACTCCCGGCGTGCCCCGCGCGGGCGGTGCGGTGGAGCCGCGCGCTGATTGGCTGCGGACGGTATTTCAACGGGGCGCGCGGCGGGCTCTGCACCCAGGCGGCGGCGCAGCGTGAGTGTGAGGGGCCGCGGGCCCGGGGAGCCGAGGAGTGGGGCTGTGGCGGGGGGCGGCGGTCCTGCAGGCTCCGGGGACGGGGGCTGGGGGGGCTCCAGGCGGGGGAGGGGCGGGGGGGGAGGGCTGTGTGCCCTAGGGGGGCCGCGCAGTGGGGCCGGGGCGGGGGGGCGGGGGGGGGCGCTGTGTGCAAACAGACCCTCCCTGCGAGTTCCCACTGTCGCCCCGTGGGGCCGGGGACCCCCCAGCCCTCCCTGCAGGCAGACGGGCAGCCTGTAGGCAATGGAGGCCGCCCGCCCCAGCGAGGTGCTCGAGCCTGGGGGCTTCACGGGCCGAGTCGAGGGAGGAGCTGCTGGAGAGAGGGCTTAGAAACGGCCTTCTGCCCCCGAAACTGCTGGAGCATTTGAAGGGGAGGGACAGGTCCACCCCAGGGCCCCAAGGGGAAGACCTCGGAGCAGGGACTTGGGGTTGTTCCAGGAGCAAAAGCTGGTCCCAGCCAGCTCGCCTCTGCTCCCCCGGCACCGGGATCGGACCTTTCAGCCCTGTTTCTGCCCGAAGCATCACACAAGCGCTTGCCCTCCCCCGGGGCATCTTTGGGCCTTGAGAACAGGTGCAGCAGCTGGGTTTTTGGGCTCAGAAATGGGCACCAAGTGAGCTGATTTGGGGGCCCAAAGCAAAAGCCGGTTTGGCCGTTTGTGCGGGGGGGTGGGAGGGCATTGGGGCTGCAGGGGAAAGCAGGGGGTGGGCAGGGTGCGTGGACCCTCCCCGGGGGTGGGGGTCTGGTCCTGCTGGACCTCGAAGTGCGGGAGGCCGGCATGCACCAGGCCCAACTCAACGTCTGCGGTGGTCTCTGGGGGGAAGAGGTGGTCTCTGCTTTTCAGACCCCGCACGCCCTCTTCGAGTCCAGCTCTTGCTTGTCGACTGCTTCGAATAGTTATTAACTAATTAGTCGTACAAACTAATTGGTATTTATACAATGTACAACTATGATATTTTATCCTAATGGTCAAGTTTTGACAGCGATTGGTTTACGACCTTGTCAAAAGCCCAGGCTGTTGCAAATAGCTGGAGCTTGTAAGGAGAAGGAGCTGAAATCAACGGTGCAGAGCTGGAGCTTCAATTAGCCAGAACCGTCGCAAGCAGGAGCTGGAACGAGACAGGGTGTCCGCTGTCTGGGGCATGCCTTAGCCAGAGGCAAAATTACCAGCAGCTGTAACGAGCAGGAGCTGCGATTCGCTGCAGTGTCTGTTTGCCGGAGCATCCGTCGGCCAGACTGCACTCCCAGCACGGCTGAAGAGCAGCCAGGCGCAGGCAGGGCTGTCCCCAGCAAGGCGCTCCGAGCGGCAGGGAGGCGAGTTGTCCTTCTGCCAGCGGGGAGCCCGGCCTCTTCCCTCAGGGATTAAATCCACGCCACGCGTGGATCCGCTCTCTTTGCGTGGAGGGTCTCTCCCGGACCCGTTCCCGAGGGCTGAAGCGAGGTCCCCCGGGGGGCAGGCGGCAGCACGAGGCGGCGGTGTCTCCCCGGTACCCGGCAAAGGGGAGCGAAACCGGCCGGCTGGAGCTCCCAGGGTGCACAGCCCGGCCCCGCACGGAAGAATCCTTCCCTGGGTTTTCACCGTTGGCTGGGTGTGACAAACAGGTTCATTTTGTGCCTCCTCTTTTCCCAGCGTCACCTTCTGCGTCACGTGAAGAAAATCCTGCGTGGTTGACGCCGCTTGCTGCTCAGGTAATGGCACGTGTGGGGCCGGGGGAGCCGGGAGAAACATTGGCGCGTTCAAGGACGCTGCAGATGCTCCATGTCAAACCCAGGGAAAAGGCAAATTTGCTGATGGTGCAGAAAAGCTGATGAACAATTGCCGTGAACAGAGCGTGCCTACGTACCCTCGTTAGCGTAACTAACCCTGGGTAGTTACGAGTGTTTTCCTTTCAGGGAAAAGAATGAGCTTTCATCTATGAAAAATTAAGAGCTGCCTGTGTCCTTCTTTAAGTTCAAGTGTTTCTCTTCTGTTTGTTCATACTGATTTTATGGGCAGGTTGGAAATAGCCTTCTATTTTTATAGGCATAACTCAATTTGTAGTACTACGTGGTGTCAGGGTAGTTAATTTTTGAGCACCCAGGTACCACTAGAAACGTAATGAATGAGACACGATGGAAACTGATATTTAAACTTGATTTTTACTTGATTTTTTTTTCATTAGAGTGTTGATGGCACGTTGTCCTGTGGCTCAATCCACGTTCTGTTCAGTGGAGTCTTCAGTCTAGGACTTCCAAGGGAAAAAGTTGGTCCTTCCAAAAAAGGGCTAGTCATTCATAGGATCGAGGTATAGACTTGGCGAGCCGCTTAAGTACGTGATCAGAATTAAAGCCGAATGTCGCTTCATGTTGCTGCTGTTGGCCTTCACTTTTGTTAATTTCCCCGCTGCTCCGTCATGGTTGGGAGCTCTGAATCATCATTTTTTTCACTCCTAACGCATTTTTCTCCCCAAGGAGAGGCTACGTTTAAAAGTTACTTAGTTTCCTCGCAAATGCATCGGTCAATAAAACGGAGTTATGATTATTAAAACCACACAAATGACACCAGTCTTACAGATCTGGACTATTTCTGAACACGTGTTCATCACGTGCAGATGTCATCGGGATACGGATCATCTGCACTTCGTGCTCTGATGAGACGATCAGCTGAGACAGGGACGAGCTCCAAAAGAAAAAAAACGTACAAGGTCAAGGTTTTGTTTTGTTGTTGGTTTTTGTGGGCTTTTTGTGTTTGTGTTATTTTTTGGTTTGTGGTTTGTTTTTTTTTTTTAAAAAGAGCGCGAAGTTGACAGGTGGCAGCCTGCAGAGCTCTCTTGCTGCCTGACCTCTCTTTTTCTTCTCTGTCACTCCTCTTTCGTGGCTGTAATTTTCACTCGGGTAGTTTTAGAAGAGCGATTTAGTTCCTCGCCTGTGTAAATGTGCTGGTAATTCCTGGAAGGTAAATGCTTGAACCGGTAGCGAATAACTTGGCTACAAGTAGAATTTCTGAAGGAAGAACAACAACAGCAGGAAGCAAGTAGCGAGTTACCACAAATTTGTGTGTGTCAAACACATCAAAGTTTTATTGCCAAACATTGTTTGGCAATGTGTTCCAAATGGCTCGTTTTGGTAAGCATAAATTTTCAGGAAGTTCAGGGTTGTGTGTGGAAAAACGTGCCCCTCTGTCTAGGTGTCCTGCTACGTAAATAGCATCAGTCAGTAGCACATCCAGCGGCAGGGCTGTTGTTCCCTGCTCTCGATATTGCCGTAGTAGTGTTGTGATATTTCGACCTAAGAGGCGGGTTTAGGAATGGAAGGAGAATGCCTGCGTTCTGTAAGGGCTACGAATGCCGACCCTTTTCTCTGCCTGCTGCTTTCCTGTGCGTGAGATGAAACTGTATTTTTTTTCTCCCTTGTTCCCGGTAGAAATATTTCTGAAGCTGTCGCTGCTGTGGGTTTGCAATTTGCGTTACTGCGTTTTTGTAGAGTTCTAGTCACGGATCGTTTCTGCCGCGGCAAAGTGTCAAGATACGGTTTTCAGTTTAAAGCTTCAGAAGCTGCATTCGCTGAAATCGGAGTAGGTGAAGCTGGTTGTTGTGGTTTAACCCGGCAGGCAGCTAAACACCACGCAGCTGCTCGCTCGCTCCCCCTGCCCCCAAAGTGGGGTGGGGGAGAGAATCGGAAAAAAAAGTGAAGTTCGTGGGGTGAGGTAAAGACAGTTTAATGGGACAGAACAGGAAGGGGAAACAATCATAACGATAAAAGAATATACAAAATAAGCGACGCACAATGCGATTGCTCACCGCCCGCCGACTGATGCCCAGCCGGTCCCCGAGCGGCAGTCGCCGCCGCCCGGCCAACTCCCCCAGCTTATGTACTGAGCGCGACGTCATATGGTATGGACTGTCCCTTTGGCCGGTTTGGGTCATCTGTCCTGGCTAAGGTCCCTCCCAGCTTCTCGCTGGCAGGGCATGAGAAGCTGAAAAGTCCCCGACTGGCGTAAGCGCTACTTAGCCACAACTAAAACATCAGCGTGTTATCCACGTTTTTCTCGTCCTAAATCTAAAACACAGCGCTATACCAGTTACCAGGAAGAGAATTAACTCTATCCCAGCCGAAACCAGGACACTGGTCTTGCGCATGATCCTGCTGTGCTCGCAGGGGTGCTCAGTGGCTCCTCATCAAAACAGCGAGGTGTGTGTGGACGTCCGTAGGGTTGCGCTAGGGGTCTGGGGGCGTTATGTATTTTTGCTGTTGGAAGACGGAATAGAGCGTGTGCCTGTTAAATCTAATGATGGTCGAAGGTTGGGAGGGACCCTGAGCAGGTTTGGTGGCACAACTGCAGTTTTCAAAGATCTCGACTGTTTGGAGAAACGGCCTGGAAAAAAGGATTCCTCTTTTGCAGCGAGTTTGCGAGGACAGACGGGTCGCCGTACTCTTTAACAAAAATACTCAACTTGGGACGTATAGGGTGAGGAAATCGCGGCTCTACTTAGGCTTGAGAAAACGTACGTAGGTGTCTGTGCCTGTCACCTGCGCGTCTCTAGGCAAGTGAGTTCTAGCGAAACTAAAGCTGCCGATGAGCCAAAAAAAAAGGCACGGTTGTCTAAAACATGCAGAAGCTCTAGTGGCCTGTCTCAACAACTGCACCACAGATGATGCCAAATACTTTCTTCTCCACTCAGTTGTAGTCTTCACAGAAAAGGAAGCTTTGTGCTAAACGTGTTTTTGTGTTTGTTTTTTTTTTTTTTTCCTTTCCTCTCAGCAGAATGTCAACTGCCGTGAAAGTACGAGACAGATGGAAAGGATCCATAGTGGTCTGCAAGTACAAGGTATGCCTGTGATATGTGTCTGCATTTTTCCTAAGGTGCTTGTAGTGTGGACTTTACAGTTAACACGAAGAATGTGGCAGCTCTCCTTCTATCTGATTTTTTAACATGAAATATTTTAACACAAATACTAAAAATAAAGGTCTGTTCTGGAGCGTGGTACACCTATTCAAGGCTTGTTTTCCTTCGTCTATTTTCTCTTCCTGAAAGCAGAGTCTTCTGTTTCTGTGTGCTTGCTATTAAAGGGTGCTGTGAAAATAATGTTGGACTAGAAGAGGAAAGGAACCGTTTGTAAGAGTTCGGATGTTCGGGAGAAACAGGCTTTGTTTTCATGATAAAAGCTTTATGCTTTTTCAGTCAGTGTTTAAAATACCTTACAGGAGCACTCGAAAACCTTACTGAGATACTAGCATCTGTGCTAAAAGCAATCAAGGTCAAAGAAGAGGCGTGGACAACACGGGACAAATCGGTGTCGCTTCGGTGTGTTTTCCAGGCTTTCCCGAGAAGCGGTAGCAGCCTCGTAACTAGCGACAGAGAGTCCTGATGTGTTTTTGGTGAGTTACTGCTACTATCGCGTCCTTTTTCCTTAACCTGCAGCGCGTAATTTTGACTTTGGTTGGAAAGAGATTTTCCAGAATGGAAATCTTTCTCATTCAAAGGAGTTGCCTTTTACGAACTTCCCATCAGAATGGATCTTCAGCGATGACGTGCTTGGCAGTAGAAGTCATCCGCAACGAGACTTTTTGCTCTCTCTGGAAAAAAAAAAGGGGTAAGTCGATTTCCTTGCAAGGACCCAAGCGCAGCACATCTTCCAATAGTCGACGTATGGCTGATCTTTGGTTCTCGGGTGTAACGGTCGAGAGATCGTAAAGACGCGTTCCTCTGCACGCTTGGGTACAGCCAACAGCATTAGCAAACCTGCCAGTCCTTTTTGGTAGCCTTATGTATTGCAGCACCGGGGATTTGATATTCCCCACTGCCTGCCCCTCCCCCCCCCCCCCCCCCCCCCAAAAAAAAGTAAAACCATATGGGAGATCTCTTATCTCACTGATTTTTCTATCATAAATGAAATTTTAAAAAGAAAGTTAAAATTGTCTAATTTCCAAACTGACTTGCATTGTTTAAACTGCAACTGCCAAATAGCTGTAGCGTATAATTTATTAGGTGTACTTAAGCAGTTGGGTAGTTGCTCTAAACGTTTAAAAAGAGAGGCAGCTGAACGTTACGGGTTTTTTCCCCAATCTTTTGGCAGAGTGCTCTGAAGTACTTTATTTCTGTCTCGCTTTCGACGGCACGTTTCCCCGGCAGTTTGGTAGCATCAGTCTCGGCGCAGCTGGCCAGGCGTCCCTCCTAGTCATGTCACACACGCAAAACCCCTGGTCAAACGATAGCTGTGTAGCTTGGGGGTAGATAATTTAACGGTATGAATTCACAGCTACGCAATTTCAATTAACGCAAAAGGAAAATCAAATATTTTTATAGTATGAGTCTTCTCATTGTACGTATGTAAGTGTGCGCACGCCTTTTTAGCATAAAATGAATTGCTGAGATTTGTTCTTTCTTTTTCATTTTACTCTTCCAAGTTTTACACTTCACTTCCAGCTTTATCGGCCAAGCGAGCGAGATGCGCAGCAGCAGCAGCAGCAGCGCAAGGGCTGGAGCTGTGGCGGCGGATCCGTGAGCGTAGATGCTGATTACGGCGCGCCCTTGTCCTGCAGCCTCACGGGGTTATCTCCCGGCAGCGGTGCTGTAAGGAAGGGACGAGGCGTTTTCCGACACCAGCGAGAGCGTTTACTTCTCTGCTAAGGACGTGTTCAGAATCGCGTCGATTAGTCCTCACGTGGATTTTAAGCGTTCGAATCGCTCGAGCTTTTAAAGGCCGTGTTGTATTTCGAGCTGACCCGTTTGCCTGGCACCCTCCTTTAGCTCGACTGCTACCCTCTCCCTTATCCTGACCGAATTCCTCTGTTGCCTTCGGTGCTGTTTTTTTAACGTGCTGAAATGCCAGTTGGGATTTTTGTTTTTCAGATGCCTCGCTGTGAGCGTCCCGTGGTGCTCAGGAGAGACCCCCAGCCCAGGTTTGCCTGCCGGTCGTTAGGCGTGCTGAGGGTAAGGGGCCGGCGGGCAGCCTGCGGGACGGGGGCTGGGGGGGGCTGCAAGCGTTTGGGGGGGCCGCCCCTCCTTTATCTTTCTAGCAGAGCCCCCCTTTTTGGCGGGGGTGCGTGCGTACATACGTAAATGGTATTATTAAAGTAACGAGCTGCCGGTTGGGGCCGTTTCCCTCGTTTTGTGTCTTTTTGGGGGGGTGAATAAAAAGGGGGGGTTGGGGGGCCTGGAGGGGTGATGATGTCATTTGGGGCACCCCAGCATCACCACGGGGGTGATGATGCCGTGGAGGAGCAGGTGAGTGGGGAATGGGGGGTCATGGGGGTCCGTGTCCCCCCCCTCTCCCCCCCCCCCAAAGGGGGTCACAGCCCAAATTGCCTGAAAATTCATGGGGGGGGTTTCAAAAATTTTTAAAAACTGTAAATATATCTGTGAGGCCTCGAAATAGAAAAAAATCTCTCTTTGTTACATATATTGAAAAATAATATTAATTTATATGTACAAAAGGATTTCAAAATAAGAACCTATATCTGCCCTATTATGTACAGGATTTTAGAGTATAAAAAAATTCGAAAGACGTATATAGGGTTTTAAAATACAAAAATAACTCACGTCTCTATAAATTAAAAAATAAAGAACTTCCAAATGCAAAAAGGATGATACATTTTATACATGAAGGAATTTAAAATAGAAAAAAGTCTGAATAGATACCGCTATCTACACTTACTACGTGTTACATAGAGAGTCTACATAGACATTATATGTAATCTAAGAGATTATGTACAAGTGTAAATAGATATCTAAGTCTAAAATCTAAGTCTATAAAGATATAGGTGTAAATATATGTAAGTGTAAATAGAGAAGTCTATAAAGACATTTAAGTGTTCAAAATATGTAAGTCAACAGATCCATAGTCTGAGCAGGTATTATATATAATAAGTGGGAAATAGGGGGATATAAGTGAAACATAAATATATTCACTAAATATATATATAGAGATATGTGTAAATACGTTAAGTGTAAATGTCTATGATAATAAGGTTTTTAAAATGCAAAGAAACCTTGTTTATAGAAAGGATTTTAAAACTCGACACACCCCACGCCCCGCCCCCCCGCCCCCGAAACACCTCTCTATTGAAGATATAAAAGCGCTTTCAAAAGCTGCCTCTTCCCTGTTCTCCTTTTCCACCTTTTCCCATCCTGATTGGGGGCCAGTTCCCCCAACAGGGACTTTCCCCTGCAGGGCTGCGCACGCAGAGCGGGACCTGCTGCCGTGGCATAAAAATACCACAAAACCCCTAATTCGGGGCCTGCAAGCGGTGGGAAAAAAAAAGCCCGCAATTTTGGGGGAAAAATACCCAACTTGGAGCTCCCGGGAAAGCCAAATCCGCCTGGATTTGGGCAGTCAGAAAGCCCCATTTTCACGCACAAAACGAAAAAGCAAAAACCACCAATTTTTGTTGTGAAAAAGCGTTGAAAAACCTCCAAATGGTGGAATGTTTTGGAAAAGGAAAAAACCCCAATTTTGATATTATGGAAAAGCAAACAACCCCCCGATTTGGGGAAGATTTGGGGTGAAACACCAGCCACTTGAGGGGCATCGCTCGTGGTTATCCAGCGAGGTTCGGTCATCGGGAACGGATTATCTGTTGCGGGTTATCCCAGGCGAGTTTTCTGCTTGTGGGTGGTCCCGGGTGGACCCCCTGGCGTAGGTCCCCCCCCGCCCCTCCCGGTGTCCGCCCCGCCTTTCCCCTGCGAGGTTTTTCCCCCCGTGCGAGGTTTTCCCTGTGACGCGCCCCCCGTATCCCCTGCCCTCCTACCTCGTGCCCGCACTGCCCTCCTCTCTCCTCTCTCTCCTCCCACCCCCCGTGTTCCGCACTGCCTCCCCGTAACCCCTCTGCCCCGGACCCCTGGGGTGCTGCCTGCCCCGCCAACCTGCCCGTTGCCCCCCGCCCAAACTCTGGCACCCCCCTCCCGCTCCCCCGCACCCCACTCCCACCCCGCTCTCCCTCCTCCTGCATTTTGGGTTTGTGCTGAAAACGGCGTCGGTGACGCGGGGCTGCGTGAGTTCCTGCTAAGCAGCGCTTGCACGGCGCCGGGGGCTGTTCTGCTCCTCGCCCGCCCTGCCGGCGAGCGGGCTGGGGGTGCGCGAGGGCCTGGGAGGGGGCACCGCTGGGAGAGCTGACCCCGGCGGACCCAGGGGATGTTCCAGACCCTACGACGTCAGGAAATAAAACTCGGGGGGGGTGAAAGGGTGAACGAGAAGGGATGAGTGATTAAAGAATTGAAACTATGGGCGAAATGACTTAGTACATTAGTTGCAACATTTTTGTAAGGCTCAGCGGAGGAATCGCAACAACAGTTCCTGATAAGAACCAGGAGTTTGTTCGAAGCCAGTTGAAACCAACCCTGTGATTTGGGTAAAGGCCAAGGAACAACTGAGTCTGTTTTCCGCAAGTCAGTTTTGGCGAGCCAGGCAGGAGATTTCTTTGCTTCACTGCGGGATCGGCTGAGAAGCGGACGCCCCTGGGCGCGCCCCGAGCACTTTCCTCGGAGGGGACTCCACTACCAGCCGCTCACCCTGGGAGTAGATAAGAACCTCCTGAGCCCGCGGAAAGGAAAGGGGCCTGTTTTTAGGAGAGGGGCCTGTAAGTCGTACGCGTGGCCGGGGCTGCTGGTAAATCGCGCAGAGACGTCTGGCGTGCAGCATAGTCCCCGTATGGTAGGAGGGTACCCTGCACGGTAATAGGGGGATCCGCTGACCGATAGAGCGGCCGCTAGCGATCTTGGGAGTAGATCGAGTGGATCCGAGGTTTTCGCTGCATCCCAGTGTTGGGAACCAGGACGGACCTGCTAATGACTGGTATATAAGAAGCAGGAGAAGGGTAAGCGAACCTCCCCGCAATTGCGGTTGGGCTATTTTTATATTTGCAGCTGCTGGAGGGATAACAGCCAGAATATGAATTGTATGCTTTATCTATGAAACGCCCGGGTATTTTATGTTAGAACCATTTGTGTGTTTGGGACGCAGCGCAGCTGCGGAGTGAGTGCAGAGTTTTGTTTTGTGACCTTCGCGAGGAGAGCGGCTGGCAATTATGTCTTTGTCTTTATGTGTGCGTAATGTATGGAAAGATTGAAAGATTGTAAATGTCTCTATATGTTAATGAAGGAGCAAGACGGAGGGGATCGCTTCTTTGGTGGTTTGGACTCGAACCCTGGGAATATTTAAACGAAGGAGGGAATTGGATAAGGAGGGAGTTACGAAATGGGTAACACTCAAAGGGAAATCTTGAAGAAAAGCCCCTTAGGCTGTGTGCTTGCCCATTGGAAGGATATTGTTGGAACTGGAGGGACAGAAAGTAAAAAGACTCTCATTAAGTATTGTAACCAATGGTGGCCGTTGTATAAATTGGAAAGTGAGGCTAAATGGCCATTCAATGGATCTATAGATTACAATACTCTCTTACAATTGATGCTGTTTTTAAGAAGGGAAGGGAAGTGGGATGAAGTTTCATATGCAGATATGTTTTTCACCTTCCGAAATCATCCGGAGTGGCAAAGGGACTGCGGGATGGTGCTGCCGCAGGACCCTATGGTACTTGCACTTGAGCGAGAAAATAACAAAAAATCTGAAAGTAAATTGAGACGATGCTGTTCGGCGTGCAGTATTGGGCATCGGTGTATTAAAGTAAACAAAATCCATCAGGCACCGGAGCCAGACTTGACTGACCTGTTTAAGCCTCCCCCTCGACCACAGGAACGGGGTGCGGACTCGGACGAAACTTCCACTCCCCCGGATAGCCCAGTATCTTCCCGCACCAGAAAGAAATCTGTCCCGACAGCCTTGCAGGCACCCCTGCGAGAAGCGGTAGGACCCGAGGGTGGGACAATGCTAATCAAGGTACCTTTTTCCACTACTGACTTAGGGGAATGGAAAAAAGTTGCAAAGGATTATAGGAGTGATCCGATAGGGGTAACCAAGCATTTTCAGTTTATAATAAAACAGCACAACCCTGATTGGAGGGACATACAACTGCTATTAGAATATATGACAGAAACAGAGAAGCAGTTGATTTTAAAAACAGCAGGAGATTTGGCTGAGGATCACTACAAAATCACAAGAGAGGATGTAAAGGAATTTTTCCCCCTCCAGGATCCAAAATGGGACCCAAATAGATCAGCAGATATAGAAAAACTACAAGGCTATCAAGAGTGGATCTCAAGAGGAATGGAAAGGGCCATCCCCAAAACTATAAATTGGTCAGTTTTGTATGCAGTGAAACAGGGTCCCTCTGAGTCCCCATCCGAATTCCTGGATCGATTGAGAGATGCAATGCGCCGTAATACGCCACTGGACCCTGGGTCTGAAGTAGGGATACAACAGCTAGTTTCTTTGTTTCTAGGTCAGTCCACCGGGGACATTAGACGTAAGCTCCAGAAGTTACGCACTACAGAAAGCAGGAATTTGGAAGTATTGTTGGATGAAGCGTGGAGAGTGTTTAGCAATAGAGAGGAGGGTTATAGGCAAGGGCAGAGGAGAATAATAGCGGCTGTTAGGGAAGAGGAAGAAAGGATACCTAGGCGGCTAGGCAAAGATCAGTGTGCATTTTGCAAAAGAATTGGTCATTGGAAGAATGAATGTCCGGAGAAATGGAGAAGGAAGGAAAAGGAGTGGAATAATCAGAAGAGGAGGATAGTGGCCCATGTGAAAAAGGACTGATGGGAACCGGGGGAATCTACCCTAGCGGATCCACTGGTTATAATGCAGCTAGGGAAGGAGCAAAAGAAAGTGGAATTTCTGGTTGACACGGGGGCAACGTATTCGGTTTTGAATCAAGCCTTGATGCCCCTGGGAAGTGACTGTATCATGGTAAAAGGGGCAACTGGCCAAAGTGAAAAGGCATATTTTTGTGAACCTCTGAGATATAAACTGGGAAAACAATGGGGCATCCACACATTTCTGTACATGCCTAACTCCCCAAAAGCACTTCTGGGGAGGGATTTATTGGAACAATTGGGTGCAATAATTAAATTTGAAAAGGGAGAAATTACTCTGGAGGTAAATGACCAGCAGTATATCCAAATAATGAGTTTATCCCTAACTAGTGTTCCTACAGAAGGAAAAATCAGCGAAGAAATCATGAACCAGGTATATCCCGGGGTATGGGCCACCGATGTGCCCGGGAAAGCAAAGAATGCTTCACCTGTTGAGGTTAAGCTCAAAGACGGACGACAGCCGGTAAGAATCAAACAATATCCCCTAAGGAAGGAGGACAGGGAGGGAATTCAGCCAATAATAGAAAAATTTTTGCAACTGGGATTATTAAAGGAATGCGAATCCGACTTTAACACTCCCATACTACCTGTCCGTAAACCCGACGGGTCATATCGGGTGGTCCAGGACCTACGGGCTATAAATAAGATAACTGAGGATCTCTACCCCGTAGCGGCTAATCCGTATACTCTGTTAACTGTATTAACGCCTGAGCTAACTTGGTTTACTGTTTTAGACCTGAAGGATGCCTTCTTTTGCCTCCCTCTCCATAAAGCCAGCCAGAAAATATTTGCATTCGAATGGGAAAACCCCAAAACCGGTCGCAAGACTCAACTCACCTGGACGGTGTTGCCACAAGGATTTAAAAATAGCCCTACGATTTTTGGCAATCAGCTTGCAAAGGACTTGGAATCATGGGAAATCCCGTCTGAAAAGGGAAAACTGCTACAATACGTGGATGGTATCCTGATTGCCACCGAAACAGAGAATGATTGTATCACCTGGACGGTGAGTCTATTAAATTTCTTGGGGCTCCAAGGGTACCGGGTGTCTAAGAAGAAAGCCCAAGTAATACAGCGCAAGGTGATTTATTTGGGCTATGAAATCAGTGCTGGACAAAGGACTTTGGGACAGGCCCGAAAAGAAATAATATGCCAAACTCCGAGACCGCAAACGGTGAAGGAGTTACGAACTTTCCTGGGGATGACTGGGTGGTGCCGACTGTGGATCTACAACTATGGACTGCTTGTTAAACCCCTGGTAACGACCACTGAGCAGAAACCCCTTAAATGGAACGAAGAGACCATACGGGCCTTTGAGCTGCTAAAAAAGGCCCTGATGTCGGCCCCAGCCTTGGGACTCCCAGATGCAAGTAAGCCATTTTTCCTTTTTTCCCACGAGAAGCAGGGGATTGCCCTAGGCATATTAGCTCAAGATCTGGGCCCATATCGACGAGCAGTTGCTTACCTTTCCAAACAATTGGATGCAACTGCAAAGGGTTGGCCTGGATGCTTGCGAGCGATCGCGGCCGTAGTACTAAACATCCAGGAAGCCCGAAAATTCACCCTGGGCCAGAAAATGACTGTGTTGGTGTCCCATACAGTATCTGCAGTACTAGAAGCGAAAGGTGGACACTGGCTTTCCCCACAAAGATTCTTGAAATACCAGGCTATAATGGTAGAACAAGATGATGTGGAGATTGTAGTCACTAACATTGTCAATCCAGCCTCTTTCCTCAGTAAAAACACAGGAGAACCAGTGCATCATGACTGTCTGGAAACCATAGAAGCAACATATTCGAGCCGTTCGGACCTGAGAGACAGTCCTATGGAAAACACGGAAAATTGGTTCACGGATGGAAGCAGCTATGTCCTAAGTGGTAAAAGACATGCCGGATATGCCATTACCACCAGTCAGGAAGTAATAGAGTCAAGGCCTTTGCCCATGAATACCTCTGCACAGAAGGCAGAAATAATTGCTCTAACTCGCGCCTTGGAATTGGCCCGAGGCAAAGCTGCGAATATCTATACAGACTCGAAGTATGCCTTTGGAGTTGTACATGCGCATGGAGCAATCTGGAAGGAGAGAGCATTACTGAACACACAGGGTAAGAACATCAAACATGCAGAGGAGATCCTGAAACTGTTGGAGGCAGTCCAACTCCCTGAGAAAGTGGCGATCATGCACATTAAAGCGCACCAGAAGGTGAATTCGGAGTTGGAAAGAGGAAATGAGCTGGCGGACAGAGAGGCAAAACAGGCAGCCAAAGCAAAGGTGAAAACAGAAGGAGCTTTAGTCCCTGACAGGCGAATCTCCCTAGAAGGTAAGCCAGAATATACAAAAGAAGATCAAAAGCTTATTACAGATTTAGAAGGGACATATAATAAAGAGGGGTGGGCTCTCACCCCACAAGGGAAACTAATCATTCCCTCCTATCTAACATGGTCTCTGATAAGGGAGGAACATAAGAAGAGACATTGGGGGGCAGAAGCCTTATATAAACATCTAATTAGAGAGATCGTAGCCAGAAATCTATACACCACTGTGAGACAAGTAACTCAACAGTGCGATCTTTGCCTCCAGATTAATCCCAAGAATACCCCCAAACCAGAAATGGGCCAAATTGGGAAAGGCAACGGGCCTGGACAACAATGGCAGATCGACTTTTCAGAACTCCCAAGAAAAGGGGGGTATCGATATTTATTGGTGTTGACTGATACCTTTTCAGGTTGGCCAGAGGCATTCCCTACCAGAACAGCCAAGGCTCGGGAGGTAACTAGAACATTAATACAAGAAATAATACCACGTTTTGGGGTTCCAGCAACCATATCTTCTGACAGAGGACCACATTTCATCTCAAAAGTAGTACAACAAATTAGCCGCCATTTGGGCATAGATTGGCAGCTTCATACCCCATATCGCCCTCAGTCAAGTGGCCAAGTAGAAAAAATGAACCACTTAATCAAACAGCAGATCGTGAAATTGGGACAGGAAACTAACTTGGCCTGGCCTCAGTCTCTTCCTTTGGCTCTTTTGCGCATACGAACTAGGCCAAGAGCAAGAGAAGGACTGAGCCCTTTTGAAATCTTGTATGGACGACCCTGTAGAATACAGAAAGGGATGTCTACACAAGTTGGGGATGAAATCATGACCTCCTATATGGTGGCATTAGGCAAACAACTCAGTAAAATTGAGAAGCATGTGGTTGGGACTCGAAGTAGGGGTTTGGATGGGCCTGTACATAACATACAACCTGGGGACTATGTGTATATAAAGTCTCTTACAGAAAAGACTTTGGAGCCACAGTGGGAAGGACCATTCCAGGTACTCCTTACCTCCTTCACGGCAATCAAGATTGAAGAACAGAGCGCCTGGATCCATCATACCAGAGTGAAAAAGGCCCCTCGGTCACTATGGAAATCAACGCCAGCTGGGCCCCTAAAATTACGCTTTCAACGAAAAATGGGTATTCATGGGTATTCATCGTAGGTATAATAGGACTATGGGCAAGAACAGTTTATACGTGGGAAAGTAATACCTTTTTACAGCTCCATAATAAAATCGCTGGAGTTATGAATTGGACTAATTGCTGGATGTGTTCACACCTGCCAAAGAGTCTAGGTAGTGGTCATCCCGTAATTGCCACAATTTTCTCAAATGATTCTAGAATAACCAAGGCGTTTCAGAACATGTCCCTTAAAGAATACATAGATGTTGGACAAGAGAGTCTAAACTGGATGATTGATTTAAGCTCCTTGTGGAACCGTACCCAAGGAGTGCCTTGTGTTCAGAGGTGCCGAATAGAGAATATTACAGGAATGGAGAGCAATATAGGGGTAATCGCACGAGTAAAGGGTGCGAAAATTTGAAATAGGAGATTATCCCAATTGCACCTCGTATATTAGTTATGGAAGTGCAAATATGTGGGCTAGCAAACAAACTAGACGAAGAAGTAATACTACTCCCAAAGGCTGGCCCACCCCAGTTGGACGAGGGCGGTACTGGATTTGTGGATCCAAGGGATATAAAGTATTGCCTCTGGGATGGGCAGGTAAATGTGCTATGGGAACTATAATACCAGATATTGAAACTAAACGAAACTATTACGAAACTCGTAATCGCACGAGTAAAGGGTGCGAAAATTTGAAATTCGAAATAGGAGATTATCCCAATTGCACCTCGTATATTAGTTATGGAAGTGCAAATATGTGGGCTAGCAAACAAACTAGACGAAGAAGTAATACTACTCCCAAAGGCTGGCCCACCCCAGTTGGATGAGGGCGGTACTGGATTTGTGGATCCAAGGGATATAAAGTATTGCCTCTGGGATGGGCAGGTAAATGTGCTATGGGAACTATAATACCAGATATTGAAACTAAACGAAACCTTACAGATTGGGTGGGATCAAATGGACTGTTACGAACCTATATGAAACAATTTAGAGGAAAACGGAATGCTAATCCATTAATAGAAAGAAATACTGGATTCCATAGTTTTGCTAGGTGGTTTCTCCCCTGGTTAGGAGTAAGTGAATTAGAGAAGGCTTTAGTAAATATATCGGCCGCTCTAGAAATTTTAAGTAATAGCACCGCTGAAGCTATCAAAGCCCGCCAGGAAGAGGTTTCCTCCCTGAGTAAGGTAGCTCTCCAAAATAGGTTGGGTTTGGATATGTTGTTCGCTCAGCAAGGAGGGTTGTGTACGGTTATAGGAGAGCGATGTTGTACATATATTAATCGTGAGCTGAGCGACAAGTGGAAAAGGACCTATCTCAAATTTGGAAGCAAGCTAAACTTTTCCATGAAGTAACTAGAGATGATACATCTTGGGGCCTTCAGGAACTATGGGAGAAACTTACCTCTTGGTTACCGAATTTAACATGGCTTAGACAACTGTTTATTATAATAATAATTATTATTGTTATGTTTATAGCTCTCTGTATTACAGTTCGATGTAGTCTGTGGTGTTTCAAAAACACAGGAGACTCTTACAGTGAATGGAAGAAAAATCAACTACGACGTAGACTTGAGTCCAATAAATATTTTGAAAAGACACTAGATAAAGAAACATTATGTTAAACCGAACATAGTAAAAGAATTTACTAACTCTTCAGAAAAGGGGGGAATGAAAGGGTGAACGAGAAGGGATGAGTGATTAAAGAATTGAAACTATGGGCGAAATGACTTAGTACATTAGTTGCAACATTTTTGTAAGGCTCAGCGGACGAATCGCAACAACAGTTCCTGATAAGAGCCAGGAGTTTGTTCGAAGCCAGTTGAAACCAACCCTGTGATTTGGGTAAAGGCCAAGGAACAACTGAGTCTGCGCAAAGACGGGGGTTATTAGCGGTGACGAAGAGGAACCACTAACCTTCATCCCCACGACCCCCGACGACCACCACCAGGAGGCAATGCGCAAGCGTAGATAGGAGGGGCTCATGGAAATAACGTCTTGAAGCTTATTTTAATACAAAGCGGGGATAGGTCATGCATATGTATAGGCGTATTATCTATATGCAACATTTCGCTGTATATATTTCTGGCAAGTACCGTGTTGAGGCGCGCACGACTTTGGTGGGGTTACCCCCCGTGCCGCCCAGCGCTGAATAAACATACCTACTTTACAATCTCACAGATTGTGGAGTCTGTTTTCCGCAAGTCGGGGGAGGTTGGCGGGGGGGCCGCTGCTGGGCTGCGGCTGGCTGGGCATCGGTCGGTTGGCGGCGAGCCGTTGTTTTCATTTGTACCGCTTGTCTGTCTGGGGTTTTTCTCTCTGTTGTTTGGGGTTTTTGTTTTCCCCCCTTTTCCTTACAAGTGGAGTTTTTTCACTTTTGCCCTTCCAATTCTCTCCCCCCTCCCACTGAGGGGGGCAGCGAGTGAGCGGTTGTGTGGTGCTGAGTTGCCAGCTGGGATTCAACCACGGCACAAGGTGAGTTGCAAGCCCTGCCTGGCTAAACGCTTTAGGCTCTCCGTGTTATTCCTGCCATCTTACGAGGCCCTCCTTGTTCTTTCCTGCTGCTTTCAAGTGCCTTGTGCTCCATCAGCAGTCTGGGAAGGATGGTTGTGGCAGGAGCTGCAGCACCCTGTGACTCCTTCTCAGGCTGTTAGCTTCGCCCCGACGCTGTTAGCGTCGGCTCTGCACGGGACGCAGGCAGCCCGCAGAGCTTGGCGCCAAGCCATTCCTTTCCCCTCTGCGCAGCAGCGGTTCTGCCGCTGCTACAGGCAGCCGCTTGCTCGAGGGCGAGGGGCTGGGATGACGACAGGCTGCTGCACGCTTCAGTCGAAGTAAGACGCCGTTCTCTGGGGAGCCGGTGCAAGGAGAGCTCAGGTCCGTTCTGTACTGCCGATGGCTCTTCACAAGGGAAGCGTGCTCTGGTTTTAGCAGAAAAAGGTGTCGGTCACAGGCAGCCACCTATCACTGTGCACAGCTCAGCTATTTGGCAGGGGTCTTGCTTGTTCAAGTAGAGGCGTATTCCTCGCCTTGCAGTCTCGATGGCAAAACAATCGGGGGTTCAAGCTACAAAAGCCTTTTGACATCGGAGCGAGGTGGCAGCTGGGTTTCTACCAGCACCGTACTTAGCTGTGTTGCTAGCTGAAAATGGCTCGCGGGCCAGGAGATATGCAGAGGGGTCTAAAATAAAGAAACCAAGTGTTGAAGTGATTGTTTCAAGGAGGCAAATTAGGCAGCTAAAGGAACCGAGCTGCTCACCTGTCACGTTGGCAGAACAGCCCCTCCAGCCCACTAAGTGCTGCGTGTTGCAGGCAGCAAAGTGCAACTGTGACGCTTGCTGGCAGGAGCGGCAAGGAGGGCAGAGCTACGCGCCCTGTACAGAGCAAGGATGGAACCTGCCGGGCTCTACGGTCAACTGCTGAGGACGCCTAATACACCAGCAGGCCTCTTGGCTTTCCCTGCTTCATTTCTAATTCCTTTGCACGCTGGAGGGCAGGGTGGTAAGTGACGTCGTGCAGTGTCTCTCCTCCAAGTGGCAAGCCCTGCGTGTGTGCAGGATGAGGAGAGCAAAGTGCTGATAGCACAGAGGCGAGGAAAGGTGCAAACACCGCAACAAAGGCCCAGGACCACCAGCGTATCGCTCGTTTGCAGGTCAGCCACTGGCACCGGGTCTGCTCAGAAGCGCGGTTTCCTGATGGACATAGCTGCCCCTCCTCTGCTCTCAGGGTGTCACCCGTGTGGCCTTATTTTTTTTAAATCTCTCTCCAGCATCCGTTGAGTCGCTGCTGTCACTCCCACAAGCCCGATGCCACCTGCAGACCGAGACAGCGATCCCTGGGGCTTCCTCCGGGTTAGAAAGAAACCTGTTCCACAGGTTCCCCGCGCTGCTTCTCCTCCCTGGGTAATGGGCTGGGGGGCACGGGCAGAAACAACCACGGGCCTTGTAAAGCGGCCAAAGGGAAAGGACTGAAATGCTGGAGCCACCGGGTGCTTTTTGGTACAGAGGCGATGAAGATTAGTGCCCGGGCCGCGAGTGGGAAAAGGGCAGGGAAATCTAAGCCCAGTACCGCCAGTAGGCAGTTACGGTCTTTCGATGGTACGAACTGGGCGGAGAGAAGGGGAAAGGGCCGGTGAGGCGACGGTGGCACCCGGCGGCCGGAATGGGGTACTGCAGCTCTTGAGCCGCGCATGCGCAGTGGCGCGCTTTTCTTGGCTCGCTGCTGCCACCGAGCGACCAGAATTGGGTACTGCAGCCCTTGAGCCGCCCATGCGCGGTGGCGCGCTTTTTCTTTGCTCGCTGCTGCCACCGAGCGACCAGAATTCGGTACTGCAGCTCGGGAGCCGCGCATGCGCGGAGGCGCGCTTTTCTTGGCTCGCTGCTGCCACCGAGCGACCAGAATTCGGTACTGCAGCCCTGGAGCCGCGCATGCGCGGTGGCGCCCCCTTTCTCCGCGCTGCCGTCCGCCGGTAACGGCAATGCCGTATTGTGGTGCCTGCGGGGTGATGCCGCCGCGTTCGTTGGTTCGTCCCGGTAAGGAAACGCCGCTGCCGCCCCACGTGCGCGATGCCGGCGGGCGCTGGGCGCCCAAAGCGCGGAACTGCACCGCTGGTGCCGCCCCCGGGCACGAGCCGCCCGGCGGCTGCTCGCTGCTGCTGCCGCCCCGTGGCCGAATCGCGGTACTGCAGCGCCGGCACCGCTCAGGTGCGCAGCAGCGCCGCCGCCTTCGCTGCTGCCGCCCCGAAGCCGAAGCGTGGTCCTGCAGCCCGGCGCTCGCGCGCCGGCTGTGGCCCCTCCATGCGCCGTCCCCATCCCGGTGCCTCCCTCATCCCGGTGCATTCGTCATCCCGGGCGGCAACGATTAGGGTGCCCCCCCCCCCGCATGCCAGCACCCCCAAGAGTGTCGGCGTGTCCCAGTGCTGTCCCCATCCCTGGGGCAGCTCCCCGTCCCCTGTCCCTGCGGCTGGTCGTTGGGCTCTGTGTTCCCCCAATAAAACACGGGGACGGAGGGGACCCCTGGGGACAGGGGGCGGGGACCCCCAGAGAGTGGGCTGTGCTGCCGTCGCTCCTTGGTGCTGGCCCTGCTTGTCCCCTGTCCCCCCAGTGGTGACGAGCTCCGGGCCACTGGCGGGGACCCTCACTGTCACCTTCCCCCCATGCCGGTTGCCACCAGCGACAGGGACAGCGACGCACCCCCGGGGGTGTTTGGGGTCCCCAGGGTGGGAGCGGAGCTGCAGGATGCCGGGTCCCCCCTGCCCGAGCCCTGCAGACCCAGGTGGAGCGCAGGCAACCCCGGCCCTGTCCCCAGCCCTGTCTCCGCGTGGCCGTGGGTCGGTGCTGCCATTGCGTGGCCAGCGGCTGGGAGGACACAGCTCCCGCCGGCTGGGGCCAGAGGAGCCCGGCAGCCTGGGGACCCCCGGGAAGGGCTGGCTGTCGTGGGGACTCGGCGCCCAGGGCCCAGGGCACCCCAGAGACCCTACAACAGCGTGCAGCATGAACTATTTTATTACCTGTGCAGTATCCATGAGTGAGTCCCCATCATTCCCATCCTGGTCCCCCAGTGGGTCGGGGTCCCAGCTGCCCCTGGGGGTGGCTGCAGGTGTGGGGGGTGGGATCCCTTCTCCCTGCCGTGCCCCCCACCTCCCCAGGGTCATCCCTCCCAGTCTCAACCCCCCACATGGTGTCCTCAATCTCCCGAGAAACACCTCTGTCCCCCAATGTCCCCCTACCTACCCCACTCCCAGGGTCCCTCCCGGACCCCAGGATTGCCCCCCTGCCCCATCCTGAGGCCCCCCCCCCATCGCCATGGTCACCCCTAGGCCTGAGACACCCCCCCTCCCCAGCACGGCAGGTGCCTGGGGAGACACTGGGAAGAGCCGGCACCGCCATCTCGGGGTCCTGCTGGCCCTCATCCCCCCTAAAGTCTTGCACCATGCTCTGCTCCTTGGGGGGAGTGCCCACAGTCAGGGGGGTGGGGGCTCCCCTCCTCCCCAGGGAACCCCCCCAACCTGTCCAGGGCACCCTCTGCCACCTCCCCAGGGTCCAATCACCGTAACAGGATCTGACCCTGGGATCCTGCTGGTTAACGTCAGGTGCAAGAGAAGGTTCCTCATTACTCCTTGATTAGTTCTTAGGTGCCAGCTCGAGCTGGGTGCCTCCAGAGAGGGACCCCTACCCCGGATCACCCTCCTTGCACACCTGCACCCGTTGCAGGAGGGTCCACGCACACCATGGGAGCCATGTGGGAACCGGAGGCGGCCTCGAGGCTGCTCAGCAGCAGTCAAAACACCCCAGTGGTTTCAGGCACCGGCTGTTTTGCTCCCGAACCCAAGGGTACTGCCGAGAAAACTAACCACCACTGTCACACGAGGGTCCTGCACAATCGCCACCATCGCACAAGGGTCCCCGTGCACCTGCCCGCCATTGCACGAGGGTCCCCTGCACACCAACCAATTGCATAAGGGTCTTCCTGCACTGCCCCCCCCATTGCATGGGGGTCTCCACACACCGACCCCCCGTTGCGCAAAGGTCCCTGCACAATCACCACCGTTGCAGGGGGGTCCCTGCGCAGGCACCCGCACTGCACGAGGCGCCGTGCGCATGCGCACTTCCGGGGCGGGGACTACAACTCCCGGCGTGCCCCCCGCGGGCGGCCCGGAGGAGCCGCGCGCTGATTGGCTGCGGAGGATATTTCAACGGGGCGCGCGGCGGGCTCTGCACCCAGGCGGCGGCGCTGGGGAGTGGGGCTGTGGGTCCTGGCGGGGCTTGAGAGTGGGGCTTGGGGCTCCCACGGGGCTGGAAAATGGTGTGGTCGGGTGCTGTGAGCACCGGGGGTCCTGGGGCTGGGAGGCACTTGCAAACACCGGGGAGGGGCTGCGAGCATGGGGGGGCACAAGGGTTGCACCAGGGTCCGTGCACGATCACCTCCATTGTACGGGTGTCGATGTGCAGCCAGCCGGGCTGCACGAGGCGCCGTGCGCATGCGCGGTCCCGGGGCGGGGACTACAACTCCCGGCGTGCCCCGCGCGGGCGGTGCGGTGGAGCCGCGCGCTGATTGGCTGCGGACGGTATTTCAACGGGGCGCGCGGCGGGCTCTGCACCCAGGCGGCGGCGCAGCGTGAGTGTGAGGGGCCGCGGGCCCGGGGAGCCGAGGAGTGGGGCTGTGGCGGGGGGCGGCGGTCCTGCAGGCTCCGGGGACGGGGGCTGGGGGCTCCAGGCGGGGGAGGGGCGGGGGGGGAGGGCTGTGTGCCCTAGGGGGGCCGCGCAGTGGGGCCGGGGCGGGGGGGCGGGGGGGGGCGCTGTGTGCAAACAGACCCTCCCTGCGAGTTCCCACTGTCGCCCCGTGGGGCCGGGGACCCCCCAGCCCTCCCTGCAGGCAGACGGGCAGCCTGTAGGCAATGGAGGCCGCCCGCCCCAGCGAGGTGCTCGAGCCTGGGGGCTTCACGGGCCGAGTCGAGGGAGGAGCTGCTGGAGAGAGGGCTTAGAAACGGCCTTCTGCCCCCGAAACTGCTGGAGCATTTGAAGGGGAGGGACAGGTCCACCCCAGGGCCCCAAGGGGAAGACCTCGGAGCAGGGACTTGGGGTTGTTCCAGGAGCAAAAGCTGGTCCCAGCCAGCTCGCCTCTGCTCCCCCGGCACCGGGATCGGACCTTTCAGCCCTGTTTCTGCCCGAAGCATCACACAAGCGCTTGCCCTCCCCCGGGGCATCTTTGGGCCTTGAGAACAGGTGCAGCAGCTGGGTTTTTGGGCTCAGAAATGGGCACCAAGTGAGCTGGTTTGGGGGCCCAAAGCAAAAGCCGGTTTGGCCGTTTGTGCGGGGGGGTGGGAGGGCATTGGGGCTGCAGGGGAAAGCAGGGGGTGGGCAGGGTGCGTGGACCCTCCCCGGGGGTGGGGGTCTGGTCCTGCTGGACCTCGAAGTGCGGGAGGCCGGCATGCACCAGGCCCAACTCAACGTCTGCGGTGGTCTCTGGGGGGAAGAGGTGGTCTCTGCTTTTCAGACCCCGCACGCCCTCTTCGAGTCCAGCTCTTGCTTGTCGACTGCTTCGAATAGTTATTAACTAATTAGTCGTACAAACTAATTGGTATTTATACAATGTACAACTATGATATTTTATCCTAATGGTCAAGTTTTGACAGCGATTGGTTTACGACCTTGTCAAAAGCCCAGGCTGTTGCAAATAGCTGGAGCTTGTAAGGAGAAGGAGCTGAAATCAACGGTGCAGAGCTGGAGCTTCAATTAGCCAGAACCGTCGCAAGCAGGAGCTGGAACGAGACAGGGTGTCCGCTGTCTGGGGCATGCCTTAGCCAGAGGCAAAATTACCAGCAGCTGTAACGAGCAGGAGCTGCGATTCGCTGCAGTGTCTGTTTGCCGGAGCATCCGTCGGCCAGACTGCACTCCCAGCACGGCTGAAGAGCAGCCAGGCGCAGGCAGGGCTGTCCCCAGCAAGGCGCTCCGAGCGGCAGGGAGGCGAGTTGTCCTTCTGCCAGCGGGGAGCCCGGCCTCTTCCCTCAGGGATTAAATCCACGCCACGCGTGGATCCGCTCTCTTTGCGTGGAGGGTCTCTCCCGGACCCGTTCCCGAGGGCTGAAGCGAGGTCCCCCGGGGGGCAGGCGGCAGCACGAGGCGGCGGTGTCTCCCCGGTACCCGGCAAAGGGGAGCGAAACCGGCCGGCTGGAGCTCCCAGGGTGCACAGCCCGGCCCCGCACGGAAGAATCCTTCCCTGGGTTTTCACCGTTGGCTGGGTGTGACAAACAGGTTCATTTTGTGCCTCCTCTTTTCCCAGCGTCACCTTCTGCGTCACGTGAAGAAAATCCTGCGTGGTTGACGCCGCTTGCTGCTCAGGTAATGGCACGTGTGGGGCCGGGGGAGCCGGGAGAAACATTGGCGCGTTCAAGGACGCTGCAGATGCTCCATGTCAAACCCAGGGAAAAGGCAAATTTGCTGATGGTGCAGAAAAGCTGATGAACAATTGCCGTGAACAGAGCGTGCCTACGTACCCTCGTTAGCGTAACTAACCCTGGGTAGTTACGAGTGTTTTCCTTTCAGGGAAAAGAATGAGCTTTCATCTATGAAAAATTAAGAGCTGCCTGTGTCCTTCTTTAAGTTCAAGTGTTTCTCTTCTGTTTGTTCATACTGATTTTATGGGCAGGTTGGAAATAGCCTTCTATTTTTATAGGCATAACTCAATTTGTAGTACTACGTGGTGTCAGGGTAGTTAATTTTTGAGCACCCAGGTACCACTAGAAACGTAATGAATGAGACACGATGGAAACTGATATTTAAACTTGATTTTTACTTGATTTTTTTTTCATTAGAGTGTTGATGGCACGTTGTCCTGTGGCTCAATCCACGTTCTGTTCAGTGGAGTCTTCAGTCTAGGACTTCCAAGGGAAAAAGTTGGTCCTTCCAAAAAAGGGCTAGTCATTCATAGGATCGAGGTATAGACTTGGCGAGCCGCTTAAGTACGTGATCAGAATTAAAGCCGAATGTCGCTTCATGTTGCTGCTGTTGGCCTTCACTTTTGTTAATTTCCCCGCTGCTCCGTCATGGTTGGGAGCTCTGAATCATCATTTTTTTCACTCCTAACGCATTTTTCTCCCCAAGGAGAGGCTACGTTTAAAAGTTACTTAGTTTCCTCGCAAATGCATCGGTCAATAAAACGGAGTTATGATTATTAAAACCACACAAATGACACCAGTCTTACAGATCTGGACTATTTCTGAACACGTGTTCATCACGTGCAGATGTCATCGGGATACGGATCATCTGCACTTCGTGCTCTGATGAGACGATCAGCTGAGACAGGGACGAGCTCCAAAAGAAAAAAAACGTACAAGGTCAAGGTTTTGTTTTGTTGTTGGTTTTTGTGGGCTTTTTGTGTTTGTGTTATTTTTTGGTTTGTGGTTTGTTTTTTTTTTTTAAAAAGAGCGCGAAGTTGACAGGTGGCAGCCTGCAGAGCTCTCTTGCTGCCTGACCTCTCTTTTTCTTCTCTGTCACTCCTCTTTCGTGGCTGTAATTTTCACTCGGGTAGTTTTAGAAGAGCGATTTAGTTCCTCGCCTGTGTAAATGTGCTGGTAATTCCTGGAAGGTAAATGCTTGAACCGGTAGCGAATAACTTGGCTACAAGTAGAATTTCTGAAGGAAGAACAACAACAGCAGGAAGCAAGTAGCGAGTTACCACAAATTTGTGTGTGTCAAACACATCAAAGTTTTATTGCCAAACATTGTTTGGCAATGTGTTCCAAATGGCTCGTTTTGGTAAGCATAAATTTTCAGGAAGTTCAGGGTTGTGTGTGGAAAAACGTGCCCCTCTGTCTAGGTGTCCTGCTACGTAAATAGCATCAGTCAGTAGCACATCCAGCGGCAGGGCTGTTGTTCCCTGCTCTCGATATTGCCGTAGTAGTGTTGTGATATTTCGACCTAAGAGGCGGGTTTAGGAATGGAAGGAGAATGCCTGCGTTCTGTAAGGGCTACGAATGCCGACCCTTTTCTCTGCCTGCTGCTTTCCTGGGCGTGAGATGAAACTGTATTTTTTTTCTCCCTTGTTCCCGGTAGAAATATTTCTGAAGCTGTCGCTGCTGTGGGTTTGCAATTTGCGTTACTGCGTTTTTGTAGAGTTCTAGTCACGGATCGTTTCTGCCGCGGCAAAGTGTCAAGATACGGTTTTCAGTTTAAAGCTTCAGAAGCTGCATTCGCTGAAATCGGAGTAGGTGAAGCTGGTTGTTGTGGTTTAACCCGGCAGGCAGCTAAACACCACGCAGCTGCTCGCTCGCTCCCCCTGCCCCCAAAGTGGGGTGGGGGAGAGAATCGGAAAAAAAAGTGAAGTTCGTGGGGTGAGGTAAAGACAGTTTAATGGGACAGAACAGGAAGGGGAAACAATCATAACGATAAAAGAATATACAAAATAAGCGACGCACAATGCGATTGCTCACCGCCCGCCGACTGATGCCCAGCCGGTCCCCGAGCGGCAGTCGCCGCCGCCCGGCCAACTCCCCCAGCTTATGTACTGAGCGCGACGTCATATGGTATGGACTGTCCCTTTGGCCGGTTTGGGTCATCTGTCCTGGCTAAGGTCCCTCCCAGCTTCTCGCTGGCAGGGCATGAGAAGCTGAAAAGTCCCCGACTGGCGTAAGCGCTACTTAGCCACAACTAAAACATCAGCGTGTTATCCACGTTTTTCTCGTCCTAAATCTAAAACACAGCGCTATACCAGTTACCAGGAAGAGAATTAACTCTATCCCAGCCGAAACCAGGACACTGGTCTTGCGCATGATCCTGCTGTGCTCGCAGGGGTGCTCAGTGGCTCCTCATCAAAACAGCGAGGTGTGTGTGGACGTCCGTAGGGTTGCGCTAGGGGTCTGGGGGCGTTATGTATTTTTGCTGTTGGAAGACGGAATAGAGCGTGTGCCTGTTAAATCTAATGATGGTCGAAGGTTGGGAGGGACCCTGAGCAGGTTTGGTGGCACAACTGCAGTTTTCAAAGATCTCGACTGTTTGGAGAAACGGCCTGGAAAAAAGGATTCCTCTTTTGCAGCGAGTTTGCGAGGACAGACGGGTCGCCGTACTCTTTAACAAAAATACTCAACTTGGGACGTATAGGGTGAGGAAATCGCGGCTCTACTTAGGCTTGAGAAAACGTACGTAGGTGTCTGTGCCTGTCACCTGCGCGTCTCTAGGCAAGTGAGTTCTAGCGAAACTAAAGCTGCCGATGAGCCAAAAAAAAAGGCACGGTTGTCTAAAACATGCAGAAGCTCTAGTGGCCTGTCTCAACAACTGCACCACAGATGATGCCAAATACTTTCTTCTCCACTCAGTTGTAGTCTTCACAGAAAAGGAAGCTTTGTGCTAAACGTGTTTTTGTGTTTGTTTTTTTTTTTTTTTCCTTTCCTCTCAGCAGAATGTCAACTGCCGTGAAAGTACGAGACAGATGGAAAGGATCCATAGTGGTCTGCAAGTACAAGGTATGCCTGTGATATGTGTCTGCATTTTTCCTAAGGTGCTTGTAGTGTGGACTTTACAGTTAACACGAAGAATGTGGCAGCTCTCCTTCTATCTGATTTTTTAACATGAAATATTTTAACACAAATACTAAAAATAAAGGTCTGTTCTGGAGCGTGGTACACCTATTCAAGGCTTGTTTTCCTTCGTCTATTTTCTCTTCCTGAAAGCAGAGTCTTCTGTTTCTGTGTGCTTGCTATTAAAGGGTGCTGTGAAAATAATGTTGGACTAGAAGAGGAAAGGAACCGTTTGTAAGAGTTCGGATGTTCGGGAGAAACAGGCTTTGTTTTCATGATAAAAGCTTTATGCTTTTTCAGTCAGTGTTTAAAATACCTTACAGGAGCACTCGAAAACCTTACTGAGATACTAGCATCTGTGCTAAAAGCAATCAAGGTCAAAGAAGAGGCGTGGACAACACGGGACAAATCGGTGTCGCTTCGGTGTGTTTTCCAGGCTTTCCCGAGAAGCGGTAGCAGCCTCGTAACTAGCGACAGAGAGTCCTGATGTGTTTTTGGTGAGTTACTGCTACTATCGCGTCCTTTTTCCTTAACCTGCAGCGCGTAATTTTGACTTTGGTTGGAAAGAGATTTTCCAGAATGGAAATCTTTCTCATTCAAAGGAGTTGCCTTTTACGAACTTCCCATCAGAATGGATCTTCAGCGATGACGTGCTTGGCAGTAGAAGTCATCCGCAACGAGACTTTTTGCTCTCTCTGGAAAAAAAAAAGGGGTAAGTCGATTTCCTTGCAAGGACCCAAGCGCAGCACATCTTCCAATAGTCGACGTATGGCTGATCTTTGGTTCTCGGGTGTAACGGTTGAGAGATCGTAAAGACGCGTTCCTCTGCACGCTTGGGTACAGCCAACAGCATTAGCAAACCTGCCAGTCCTTTTTGGTAGCCTTATGTATTGCAGCACCGGGGATTTGATATTCCCCACTGCCTGCCCCCCCCCCCCCAAAAAAAAAGTAAAACCATATGGGAGATCTCTTATCTCACTGATTTTTCTATCATAAATGAAATTTTAAAAAGAAAGTTAAAATTGTCTAATTTCCAAACTGACTTGCATTGTTTAAACTGCAACTGCCAAATAGCTGTAGCGTATAATTTATTAGGTGTACTTAAGCAGTTGGGTAGTTGCTCTAAACGTTTAAAAAGAGAGGCAGCTGAACGTTACGGGTTTTTTCCCCAATCTTTTGGCAGAGTGCTCTGAAGTACTTTATTTCTGTCTCGCTTTCGACGGCACGTTTCCCCGGCAGTTTGGTAGCATCAGTCTCGGCGCAGCTGGCCAGGCGTCCCTCCTAGTCATGTCACACACGCAAAACCCCTGGTCAAACGATAGCTGTGTAGCTTGGGGGTAGATAATTTAACGGTATGAATTCACAGCTACGCAATTTCAATTAACGCAAAAGGAAAATCAAATATTTTTATAGTATGAGTCTTCTCATTGTACGTATGTAAGTGTGCGCACGCCTTTTTAGCATAAAATGAATTGCTGAGATTTGTTCTTTCTTTTTCATTTTACTCTTCCAAGTTTTACACTTCACTTCCAGCTTTATCGGCCAAGCGAGCGAGATGCGCAGCAGCAGCAGCAGCAGCGCAAGGGCTGGAGCTGTGGCGGCGGATCCGTGAGCGTAGATGCTGATTACGGCGCGCCCTTGTCCTGCAGCCTCACGGGGTTATCTCCCGGCAGCGGTGCTGTAAGGAAGGGACGAGGCGTTTTCCGACACCAGCGAGAGCGTTTACTTCTCTGCTAAGGACGTGTTCAGAATCGCGTCGATTAGTCCTCACGTGGATTTTAAGCGTTCGAATCGCTCGAGCTTTTAAAGGCCGTGTTGTATTTCGAGCTGACCCGTTTGCCTGGCACCCTCCTTTAGCTCGACTGCTACCCTCTCCCTTATCCTGACCGAATTCCTCTGTTGCCTTCGGTGCTGTTTTTTTAACGTGCTGAAATGCCAGTTGGGATTTTTGTTTTTCAGATGCCTCGCTGTGAGCGTCCCGTGGTGCTCAGGAGAGACCCCCAGCCCAGGTTTGCCTGCCGGTCGTTAGGCGTGCTGAGGGTAAGGGGCCGGCGGGCAGCCTGCGGGACGGGGGCTGGGGGGGGCTGCAAGCGTTTGGGGGGGCCGCCCCTCCTTTATCTTTCTAGCAGAGCCCCCCTTTTTGGCGGGGGTGCGTGCGTACATACGTAAATGGTATTATTAAAGTAACGAGCTGCCGGTTGGGGCCGTTTCCCTCGTTTTGTGTCTTTTTGGGGGGGTGAATAAAAAGGGGGGGTTGGGGGGCCTGGAGGGGTGATGATGTCATTTGGGGCACCCCAGCATCACCACGGGGGTGATGATGCCGTGGAGGAGCAGGTGAGTGGGGAATGGGGGGTCATGGGGGTCCGTGTCCCCCCCCTCTCCCCCCCCCCCCAAAGGGGGTCACAGCCCAAATTGCCTGAAAATTCATGGGGGGGGTTTCAAAAATTTTTAAAAACTGTAAATATATCTGTGAGGCCTCGAAATAGAAAAAAATCTCTCTTTGTTACATATATTGAAAAATAATATTAATTTATATGTACAAAAGGATTTCAAAATAAGAACCTATATCTGCCCTATTATGTACAGGATTTTAGAGTATAAAAAAATTCGAAAGACGTATATAGGGTTTTAAAATACAAAAATAACTCACGTCTCTATAAATTAAAAAATAAAGAACTTCCAAATGCAAAAAGGATGATACATTTTATACATGAAGGAATTTAAAATAGAAAAAAGTCTGAATAGATACCGCTATCTACACTTACTACGTGTTACATAGAGAGTCTACATAGACTTTATATGTAATCTAAGAGATTATGTACAAGTGTAAATAGATATCTAAGTCTAAAATCTAAGTCTATAAAGATATAGGTGTAAATATATGTAAGTGTAAATAGAGAAGTCTATAAAGACATTTAAGTGTTCAAAATATGTAAGTCAACAGATCCATAGTCTGAGCAGGTATTATATATAATAAGTGGGAAATAGGGGGATATAAGTGAAACATAAATATATTCACTAAATATATATATAGAGATATGTGTAAATACGTTAAGTGTAAATGTCTATGATAATAAGGTTTTTAAAATGCAAAGAAACCTTGTTTATAGAAAGGATTTTAAAACTCGACACACCCCACGCCCCGCCCCCCCGCCCCCGAAACACCTCTCTATTGAAGATATAAAAGCGCTTTCAAAAGCTGCCTCTTCCCTGTTCTCCTTTTCCACCTTTTCCCATCCTGATTGGGGGCCAGTTCCCCCAACAGGGACTTTCCCCTGCAGGGCTGCGCACGCAGAGCGGGACCTGCTGCCGTGGCATAAAAATACCACAAAACCCCTAATTCGGGGCCTGCAAGCGGTGGGAAAAAAAAAGCCCGCAATTTTGGGGGAAAAATACCCAACTTGGAGCTCCCGGGAAAGCCAAATCCGCCTGGATTTGGGCAGTCAGAAAGCCCCATTTTCACGCACAAAACGAAAAAGCAAAAACCACCAATTTTTGTTGTGAAAAAGCGTTGAAAAACCTCCAAATGGTGGAATGTTTTGGAAAAGGAAAAAACCCCAATTTTGATATTATGGAAAAGCAAACAACCCCCCGATTTGGGGAAGATTTGGGGTGAAACACCAGCCACTTGAGGGGCATCGCTCGTGGTTATCCAGCGAGGTTCGGTCATCGGGAACGGATTATCTGTTGCGGGTTATCCCAGGCGAGTTTTCTGCTTGTGGGTGGTCCCGGGTGGACCCCCTGGCGTAGGTCCCCCCCCGCCCCTCCCGGTGTCCGCCCCGCCTTTCCCCTGCGAGGTTTTTCCCCCCGTGCGAGGTTTTCCCTGTGACGCGCCCCCCGTATCCCCTGCCCTCCTACCTCGTGCCCGCACTGCCCTCCTCTCTCCTCTCTCTCCTCCCACCCCCCGTGTTCCGCACTGCCTCCCCGTAACCCCTCTGCCCCGGACCCCTGGGGTGCTGCCTGCCCCGCCAACCTGCCCGTTGCCCCCCGCCCAAACTCTGGCACCCCCCTCCTGCTCCCCCGCACCCCACTCCCACCCCGCTCTCCCTCCTCCTGCATTTTGGGTTTGTGCTGAAAACGGCGTCGGTGACGCGGGGCTGCGTGAGTTCCTGCTAAGCAGCGCTTGCACGGCGCCGGGGGCTGTTCTGCTCCTCGCCCGCCCTGCCGGCGAGCGGGCTGGGGGTGCGCGAGGGCCTGGGAGGGGGCACCGCTGGGAGAGCTGACCCCGGCGGACCCAGGGGATGTTCCAGACCCTACGACGTCAGGAAATAAAACTCGGGGGGGGGTGAAAGGGTGAACGAGAAGGGATGAGTGATTAAAGAATTGAAACTATGGGCGAAATGACTTAGTACATTAGTTGCAACATTTTTGTAAGGCTCAGCGGAGGAATCGCAACAACAGTTCCTGATAAGAACCAGGAGTTTGTTCGAAGCCAGTTGAAACCAACCCTGTGATTTGGGTAAAGGCCAAGGAACAACTGAGTCTGTTTTCCGCAAGTCAGTTTTGGCGAGCCAGGCAGGAGATTTCTTTGCTTCACTGCGGGATCGGCTGAGAAGCGGACGCCCCTGGGCGCGCCCCGAGCACTTTCCTCGGAGGGGACTCCACTACCAGCCGCTCACCCTGGGAGTAGATAAGAACCTCCTGAGCCCGCGGAAAGGAAAGGGGCCTGTTTTTAGGAGAGGGGCCTGTAAGTCGTACGCGTGGCCGGGGCTGCTGGTAAATCGCGCAGAGACGTCTGGCGTGCAGCATAGTCCCCGTATGGTAGGAGGGTACCCTGCACGGTAATAGGGGGATCCGCTGACCGATAGAGCGGCCGCTAGCGATCTTGGGAGTAGATCGAGTGGATCCGAGGTTTTCGCTGCATCCCAGTGTTGGGAACCAGGACGGACCTGCTAATGACTGGTATATAAGAAGCAGGAGAAGGGTAAGCGAACCTCCCCGCAATTGCGGTTGGGCTATTTTTATATTTGCAGCTGCTGGAGGGATAACAGCCAGAATATGAATTGTATGCTTTATCTATGAAACGCCCGGGTATTTTATGTTAGAACCATTTGTGTGTTTGGGACGCAGCGCAGCTGCGGAGTGAGTGCAGAGTTTTGTTTTGTGACCTTCGCGAGGAGAGCGGCTGGCAATTATGTCTTTGTCTTTATGTGTGCGTAATGTATGGAAAGATTGAAAGATTGTAAATGTCTCTATATGTTAATGAAGGAGCAAGACGGAGGGGATCGCTTCTTTGGTGGTTTGGACTCGAACCCTGGGAATATTTAAACGAAGGAGGGAATTGGATAAGGAGGGAGTTACGAAATGGGTAACACTCAAAGGGAAATCTTGAAGAAAAGCCCCTTAGGCTGTGTGCTTGCCCATTGGAAGGATATTGTTGGAACTGGAGGGACAGAAAGTAAAAAGACTCTCATTAAGTATTGTAACCAATGGTGGCCGTTGTATAAATTGGAAAGTGAGGCTAAATGGCCATTCAATGGATCTATAGATTACAATACTCTCTTACAATTGATGCTGTTTTTAAGAAGGGAAGGGAAGTGGGATGAAGTTTCATATGCAGATATGTTTTTCACCTTCCGAAATCATCCGGAGTGGCAAAGGGACTGCGGGATGGTGCTGCCGCAGGACCCTATGGTACTTGCACTTGAGCGAGAAAATAACAAAAAATCTGAAAGTAAATTGAGACGATGCTGTTCGGCGTGCAGTATTGGGCATCGGTGTATTAAAGTAAACAAAATCCATCAGGCACCGGAGCCAGACTTGACTGACCTGTTTAAGCCTCCCCCTCGACCACAGGAACGGGGTGCGGACTCGGACGAAACTTCCACTCCCCCGGATAGCCCAGTATCTTCCCGCACCAGAAAGAAATCTGTCCCGACAGCCTTGCAGGCACCCCTGCGAGAAGCGGTAGGACCCGAGGGTGGGACAATGCTAATCAAGGTACCTTTTTCCACTACTGACTTAGGGGAATGGAAAAAAGTTGCAAAGGATTATAGGAGTGATCCGATAGGGGTAACCAAGCATTTTCAGTTTATAATAAAACAGCACAACCCTGATTGGAGGGACATACAACTGCTATTAGAATATATGACAGAAACAGAGAAGCAGTTGATTTTAAAAACAGCAGGAGATTTGGCTGAGGATCACTACAAAATCACAAGAGAGGATGTAAAGGAATTTTTCCCCCTCCAGGATCCAAAATGGGACCCAAATAGATCAGCAGATATAGAAAAACTACAAGGCTATCAAGAGTGGATCTCAAGAGGAATGGAAAGGGCCATCCCCAAAACTATAAATTGGTCAGTTTTGTATGCAGTGAAACAGGGTCCCTCTGAGTCCCCATCCGAATTCCTGGATCGATTGAGAGATGCAATGCGCCGTAATACGCCACTGGACCCTGGGTCTGAAGTAGGGATACAACAGCTAGTTTCTTTGTTTCTAGGTCAGTCCACCGGGGACATTAGACGTAAGCTCCAGAAGTTACGCACTACAGAAAGCAGGAATTTGGAAGTATTGTTGGATGAAGCGTGGAGAGTGTTTAGCAATAGAGAGGAGGGTTATAGGCAAGGGCAGAGGAGAATAATAGCGGCTGTTAGGGAAGAGGAAGAAAGGATACCTAGGCGGCTAGGCAAAGATCAGTGTGCATTTTGCAAAAGAATTGGTCATTGGAAGAATGAATGTCCGGAGAAATGGAGAAGGAAGGAAAAGGAGTGGAATAATCAGAAGAGGAGGATAGTGGCCCATGTGAAAAAGGACTGATGGGAACCGGGGGAATCTACCCTAGCGGATCCACTGGTTATAATGCAGCTAGGGAAGGAGCAAAAGAAAGTGGAATTTCTGGTTGACACGGGGGCAACGTATTCGGTTTTGAATCAAGCCTTGATGCCCCTGGGAAGTGACTGTATCATGGTAAAAGGGGCAACTGGCCAAAGTGAAAAGGCATATTTTTGTGAACCTCTGAGATATAAACTGGGAAAACAATGGGGCATCCACACATTTCTGTACATGCCTAACTCCCCAAAAGCACTTCTGGGGAGGGATTTATTGGAACAATTGGGTGCAATAATTAAATTTGAAAAGGGAGAAATTACTCTGGAGGTAAATGACCAGCAGTATATCCAAATAATGAGTTTATCCCTAACTAGTGTTCCTACAGAAGGAAAAATCAGCGAAGAAATCATGAACCAGGTATATCCCGGGGTATGGGCCACCGATGTGCCCGGGAAAGCAAAGAATGCTTCACCTGTTGAGGTTAAGCTCAAAGACGGACGACAGCCGGTAAGAATCAAACAATATCCCCTAAGGAAGGAGGACAGGGAGGGAATTCAGCCAATAATAGAAAAATTTTTGCAACTGGGATTATTAAAGGAATGCGAATCCGACTTTAACACTCCCATACTACCTGTCCGTAAACCCGACGGGTCATATCGGGTGGTCCAGGACCTACGGGCTATAAATAAGATAACTGAGGATCTCTACCCCGTAGCGGCTAATCCGTATACTCTGTTAACTGTATTAACGCCTGAGCTAACTTGGTTTACTGTTTTAGACCTGAAGGATGCCTTCTTTTGCCTCCCTCTCCATAAAGCCAGCCAGAAAATATTTGCATTCGAATGGGAAAACCCCAAAACCGGTCGCAAGACTCAACTCACCTGGACGGTGTTGCCACAAGGATTTAAAAATAGCCCTACGATTTTTGGCAATCAGCTTGCAAAGGACTTGGAATCATGGGAAATCCCGTCTGAAAAGGGAAAACTGCTACAATACGTGGATGGTATCCTGATTGCCACCGAAACAGAGAATGATTGTATCACCTGGACGGTGAGTCTATTAAATTTCTTGGGGCTCCAAGGGTACCGGGTGTCTAAGAAGAAAGCCCAAGTAATACAGCGCAAGGTGATTTATTTGGGCTATGAAATCAGTGCTGGACAAAGGACTTTGGGACAGGCCCGAAAAGAAATAATATGCCAAACTCCGAGACCGCAAACGGTGAAGGAGTTACGAACTTTCCTGGGGATGACTGGGTGGTGCCGACTGTGGATCTACAACTATGGACTGCTTGTTAAACCCCTGGTAACGACCACTGAGCAGAAACCCCTTAAATGGAACGAAGAGACCATACGGGCCTTTGAGCTGCTAAAAAAGGCCCTGATGTCGGCCCCAGCCTTGGGACTCCCAGATGCAAGTAAGCCATTTTTCCTTTTTTCCCACGAGAAGCAGGGGATTGCCCTAGGCATATTAGCTCAAGATCTGGGCCCATATCGACGAGCAGTTGCTTACCTTTCCAAACAATTGGATGCAACTGCAAAGGGTTGGCCTGGATGCTTGCGAGCGATCGCGGCCGTAGTACTAAACATCCAGGAAGCCCGAAAATTCACCCTGGGCCAGAAAATGACTGTGTTGGTGTCCCATACAGTATCTGCAGTACTAGAAGCGAAAGGTGGACACTGGCTTTCCCCACAAAGATTCTTGAAATACCAGGCTATAATGGTAGAACAAGATGATGTGGAGATTGTAGTCACTAACATTGTCAATCCAGCCTCTTTCCTCAGTAAAAACACAGGAGAACCAGTGCATCATGACTGTCTGGAAACCATAGAAGCAACATATTCGAGCCGTTCGGACCTGAGAGACAGTCCTATGGAAAACACGGAAAATTGGTTCACGGATGGAAGCAGCTATGTCCTAAGTGGTAAAAGACATGCCGGATATGCCATTACCACCAGTCAGGAAGTAATAGAGTCAAGGCCTTTGCCCATGAATACCTCTGCACAGAAGGCAGAAATAATTGCTCTAACTCGCGCCTTGGAATTGGCCCGAGGCAAAGCTGCGAATATCTATACAGACTCGAAGTATGCCTTTGGAGTTGTACATGCGCATGGAGCAATCTGGAAGGAGAGAGCATTACTGAACAGACAGGGTAAGAACATCAAACATGCAGAGGAGATCCTGAAACTGTTGGAGGCAGTCCAACTCCCTGAGAAAGTGGCGATCATGCACATTAAAGCGCACCAGAAGGTGAATTCGGAGTTGGAAAGAGGAAATGAGCTGGCGGACAGAGAGGCAAAACAGGCAGCCAAAGCAAAGGTGAAAACAGAAGGAGCTTTAGTCCCTGACAGGCGAATCTCCCTAGAAGGTAAGCCAGAATATACAAAAGAAGATCAAAAGCTTATTACAGATTTAGAAGGGACATATAATAAAGAGGGGTGGGCTCTCACCCCACAAGGGAAACTAATCATTCCCTCCTATCTAACATGGTCTCTGATAAGGGAGGAACATAAGAAGAGACATTGGGGGGCAGAAGCCTTATATAAACATCTAATTAGAGAGATCGTAGCCAGAAATCTATACACCACTGTGAGACAAGTAACTCAACAGTGCGATCTTTGCCTCCAGATTAATCCCAAGAATACCCCCAAACCAGAAATGGGCCAAATTGGGAAAGGCAACGGGCCTGGACAACAATGGCAGATCGACTTTTCAGAACTCCCAAGAAAAGGGGGGTATCGATATTTATTGGTGTTGACTGATACCTTTTCAGGTTGGCCAGAGGCATTCCCTACCAGAACAGCCAAGGCTCGGGAGGTAACTAGAACATTAATACAAGAAATAATACCACGTTTTGGGGTTCCAGCAACCATATCTTCTGACAGAGGACCACATTTCATCTCAAAAGTAGTACAACAAATTAGCCGCCATTTGGGCATAGATTGGCAGCTTCATACCCCATATCGCCCTCAGTCAAGTGGCCAAGTAGAAAAAATGAACCACTTAATCAAACAGCAGATCGTGAAATTGGGACAGGAAACTAACTTGGCCTGGCCTCAGTCTCTTCCTTTGGCTCTTTTGCGCATACGAACTAGGCCAAGAGCAAGAGAAGGACTGAGCCCTTTTGAAATCTTGTATGGACGACCCTGTAGAATACAGAAAGGGATGTCTACACAAGTTGGGGATGAAATCATGACCTCCTATATGGTGGCATTAGGCAAACAACTCAGTAAAATTGAGAAGCATGTGGTTGGGACTCGAAGTAGGGGTTTGGATGGGCCTGTACATAACATACAACCTGGGGACTATGTGTATATAAAGTCTCTTACAGAAAAGACTTTGGAGCCACAGTGGGAAGGACCATTCCAGGTACTCCTTACCTCCTTCACGGCAATCAAGATTGAAGAACAGAGCGCCTGGATCCATCATACCAGAGTGAAAAAGGCCCCTCGGTCACTATGGAAATCAACGCCAGCTGGGCCCCTAAAATTACGCTTTCAACGAAAAATGGGTATTCATGGGTATTCATCGTAGGTATAATAGGACTATGGGCAAGAACAGTTTATACGTGGGAAAGTAATACCTTTTTACAGCTCCATAATAAAATCGCTGGAGTTATGAATTGGACTAATTGCTGGATGTGTTCACACCTGCCAAAGAGTCTAGGTAGTGGTCATCCCGTAATTGCCACAATTTTCTCAAATGATTCTAGAATAACCAAGGCGTTTCAGAACATGTCCCTTAAAGAATACATAGATGTTGGACAAGAGAGTCTAAACTGGATGATTGATTTAAGCTCCTTGTGGAACCGTACCCAAGGAGTGCCTTGTGTTCAGAGGTGCCGAATAGAGAATATTACAGGAATGGAGAGCAATATAGGGGTAATCGCACGAGTAAAGGGTGCGAAAATTTGAAATTTGAAATAGGAGATTATCCCAATTGCACCTCGTATATTAGTTATGGAAGTGCAAATATGTGGGCTAGCAAACAAACTAGACGAAGAAGTAATACTACTCCCAAAGGCTGGCCCACCCCAGTTGGACGAGGGCGGTACTGGATTTGTGGATCCAAGGGATATAAAGTATTGCCTCTGGGATGGGCAGGTAAATGTGCTATGGGAACTATAATACCAGATATTGAAACTAAACGAAACCTTACAGATTGGGTGGGATCAAATGGACTGTTACGAACCTATATGAAACAATTTAGAGGAAAACGGAATGCTAATCCATTAATAGAAAGAAATACTGGATTCCATAGTTTTGCTAGGTGGTTTCTCCCCTGGTTAGGAGTAAGTGAATTAGAGAAGGCTTTAGTAAATATATCGGCCGCTCTAGAAATTTTAAGTAATAGCACCGCTGAAGCTATCAAAGCCCTCCAGGAAGAGGTTTCCTCCCTGAGTAAGGTAGCTCTCCAAAATAGGTTGGGTTTGGATATGTTGTTCACTCAGCAAGGAGGGTTGTGTACGGTTATAGGAGAGCGATGTTGTACATATATTAATCGTGAGCTGAGCGACAAGTGGAAAAGGACCTATCTCAAATTTGGAAGCAAGCTAAACTTTTCCATGAAGTAACTAGAGATGATACATCTTGGGGCCTTCAGGAACTATGGGAGAAACTTACCTCTTGGTTACCGAATTTAACATGGCTTAGACAACTGTTTATTATAATAATAATTATTATTGTTATGTTTATAGCTCTCTGTATTACAGTTCGATGTAGTCTGTGGTGTTTCAAAAACACAGGAGACTCTTACAGTGAATGGAAGAAAAATCAACTACGACGTAGACTTGAGTCCAATAAATATTTTGAAAAGACACTAGATAAAGAAACATTATGTTAAACCGAACATAGTAAAAGAATTTACTAACTCTTCAGAAAAGGGGGGAATGAAAGGGTGAACGAGAAGGGATGAGTGATTAAAGAATTGAAACTATGGGCGAAATGACTTAGTACATTAGTTGCAACATTTTTGTAAGGCTCAGCGGACGAATCGCAACAACAGTTCCTGATAAGAGCCAGGAGTTTGTTCGAAGCCAGTTGAAACCAACCCTGTGATTTGGGTAAAGGCCAAGGAACAACTGAGTCTGCGCAAAGACGGGGGTTATTAGCGGTGACGAAGAGGAACCACTAACCTTCATCCCCACGACCCCCGACGACCACCACCAGGAGGCAATGCGCAAGCGTAGATAGGAGGGGCTCATGGAAATAACGTCTTGAAGCTTATTTTAATACAAAGCGGGGATAGGTCATGCATATGTATAGGCGTATTATCTATATGCAACATTTCGCTGTATATATTTCTGGCAAGTACCGTGTTGAGGCGCGCACGACTTTGGTGGGGTTACCCCCCGTGCCGCCCAGCGCTGAATAAACATACCTACTTTACAATCTCACAGATTGTGGAGTCTGTTTTCCGCAAGTCGGGGGAGGTTGGCGGGGGGGCCGCTGCTGGGCTGCGGCTGGCTGGGCATCGGTCGGTTGGCAGCGAGCCGTTGTTTTCATTTGTACCGCTTGTCTGTCTGGGGTTTTTCTCTCTGTTGTTTGGGGTTTTTGTTTTCCCCCCTTTTCCTTACAAGTGGAGTTTTTTCACTTTTGCCCTTCCAATTCTCTCCCCCCTCCCACTGAGGGGGGCAGCGAGTGAGCGGTTGTGTGGTGCTGAGTTGCCAGCTGGGATTCAACCACGGCACAAGGTGAGTTGCAAGCCCTGCCTGGCTAAACGCTTTAGGCTCTCAGTGTTATTCCTGCCATCTTACGAGGCCCTCCTTGTTCTTTCCTGCTGCTTTCAAGTGCCTTGTGCTCCATCAGCAGTCTGGGAAGGATGGTTGTGGCAGGAGCTGCAGCACCCTGTGACTCCTTCTCAGGCTGTTAGCTTCGCCCCGACGCTGTTAGCGTCGGCTCTGCACGGGACGCAGGCAGCCCGCAGAGCTTGGCGCCAAGCCATTCCTTTCCCCTCTGCGCAGCAGCGGTTCTGCCGCTGCTACAGGCAGCCGCTTGCTCGAGGGCGAGGGGCTGGGATGACGACAGGCTGCTGCACGCTTCAGTCGAAGTAAGACGCCGTTCTCTGGGGAGCCGGTGCAAGGAGAGCTCAGGTCCGTTCTGTACTGCCGATGGCTCTTCACAAGGGAAGCGTGCTCTGGTTTTAGCAGAAAAAAGTGTCGGTCACAGGCAGCCACCTATCACTGTGCACAGCTCAGCTATTTGGCAGGGGTCTTGCTTGTTCAAGTAGAGGCGTATTCCTCGCCTTGCAGTCTCGATGGCAAAACAATCGGGGGTTCAAGCTACAAAAGCCTTTTGACATCGGAGCGAGGTGGCAGCTGGGTTTCTACCAGCACCGTACTTAGCTGTGTTGCTAGCTGAAAATGGCTCGCGGGCCAGGAGATATGCAGAGGGGTCTAAAATAAAGAAACCAAGTGTTGAAGTGATTGTTTCAAGGAGGCAAATTAGGCAGCTAAAGGAACCGAGCTGCTCACCTGTCACGTTGGCAGAACAGCCCCTCCAGCCCACTAAGTGCTGCGTGTTGCAGGCAGCAAAGTGCAACTGTGACGCTTGCTGGCAGGAGCGGCAAGGAGGGCAGAGCTACGCGCCCTGTACAGAGCAAGGATGGAACCTGCCGGGCTCTACGGTCAACTGCTGAGGACGCCTAATACACCAGCAGGCCTCTTGGCTTTCCCTGCTTCATTTCTAATTCCTTTGCACGCTGGAGGGCAGGGTGGTAAGTGACGTCGTGCAGTGTCTCTCCTCCAAGTGGCAAGCCCTGCGTGTGTGCAGGATGAGGAGAGCAAAGTGCTGATAGCACAGAGGCGAGGAAAGGTGCAAACACCGCAACAAAGGCCCAGGACCACCAGCGTATCGCTCGTTTGCAGGTCAGCCACTGGCACCGGGTCTGCTCAGAAGCGCGGTTTCCTGATGGACATAGCTGCCCCTCCTCTGCTCTCAGGGTGTCACCCGTGTGGCCTTATTTTTTTTAAATCTCTCTCCAGCATCCGTTGAGTCGCTGCTGTCACTCCCACAAGCCCGATGCCACCTGCAGACCGAGACAGCGATCCCTGGGGCTTCCTCCGGGTTAGAAAGAAACCTGTTCCACAGGTTCCCCGCGCTGCTTCTCCTCCCTGGGTAATGGGCTGGGGGGCACGGGCAGAAACAACCACGGGCCTTGTAAAGCGGCCAAAGGGAAAGGACTGAAATGCTGGAGCCACCGGGTGCTTTTTGGTACAGAGGCGATGAAGATTAGTGCCCGGGCCGCGAGTGGGAAAAGGGCAGGGAAATCTAAGCCCAGTACCGCCAGTAGGCAGTTACGGTCTTTCGATGGTACGAACTGGGCGGAGAGAAGGGGAAAGGGCCGGTGAGGCGACGGTGGCACCCGGCGGCCGGAATGGGGTACTGCAGCTCTTGAGCCGCGCATGCGCAGTGGCGCGCTTTTCTTGGCTCGCTGCTGCCACCGAGCGACCAGAATTGGGTACTGCAGCCCTTGAGCCGCCCATGCGCGGTGGCGCGCTTTTTCTTTGCTCGCTGCTGCCACCGAGCGACCAGAATTCGGTACTGCAGCTCGGGAGCCGCGCATGCGCGGAGGCGCGCTTTTCTTGGCTCGCTGCTGCCACCGAGCGACCAGAATTCGGTACTGCAGCCCTGGAGCCGCGCATGCGCGGTGGCGCCCCCTTTCTCCGCGCTGCCGTCCGCCGGTAACGGCAATGCCGTATTGTGGTGCCTGCGGGGTGATGCCGCCGCGTTCGTTGGTTCGTCCCGGTAAGGAAACGCCGCTGCCGCCCCACGTGCGCGATGCCGGCGGGCGCTGGGCGCCCAAAGCGCGGAACTGCACCGCTGGTGCCGCCCCCGGGCACGAGCCGCCCGGCGGCTGCTCGCTGCTGCTGCCGCCCCGTGGCCGAATCGCGGTACTGCAGCGCCGGCACCGCTCAGGTGCGCAGCAGCGCCGCCGCCTTCGCTGCTGCCGCCCCGAAGCCGAAGCGTGGTCCTGCAGCCCGGCGCTCGCGCGCCGGCTGTGGCCCCTCCATGCGCCGTCCCCATCCCGGTGCCTCCCTCATCCCGGTGCATTCGTCATCCCGGGCGGCAACGATTAGGGTGCCCCCCCCCCCGCATGCCAGCACCCCCAAGAGTGTCGGCGTGTCCCAGTGCTGTCCCCATCCCTGGGGCAGCTCCCCGTCCCCTGTCCCTGCGGCTGGTCGTTGGGCTCTGTGTTCCCCCAATAAAACACGGGGACGGAGGGGACCCCTGGGGACAGGGGGCGGGGACCCCCAGAGAGTGGGCTGTGCTGCCGTCGCTCCTTGGTGCTGGCCCTGCTTGTCCCCTGTCCCCCCAGTGGTGACGAGCTCCGGGCCACTGGCGGGGACCCTCACTGTCACCTTCCCCCCATGCCGGTTGCCACCAGCGACAGGGACAGCGACGCACCCCCGGGGGTGTTTGGGGTCCCCAGGGTGGGAGCGGAGCTGCAGGATGCCGGGTCCCCCCTGCCCGAGCCCTGCAGACCCAGGTGGAGCGCAGGCAACCCCGGCCCTGTCCCCAGCCCTGTCTCCGCGTGGCCGTGGGTCGGTGCTGCCATTGCGTGGCCAGCGGCTGGGAGGACACAGCTCCCGCCGGCTGGGGCCAGAGGAGCCCGGCAGCCTGGGGACCCCCGGGAAGGGCTGGCTGTCGTGGGGACTCGGCGCCCAGGGCCCAGGGCACCCCAGAGACCCTACAACAGCGTGCAGCATGAACTATTTTATTACCTGTGCAGTATCCATGAGTGAGTCCCCATCATTCCCATCCTGGTCCCCCAGTGGGTCGGGGTCCCAGCTGCCCCTGGGGGTGGCTGCAGGTGTGGGGGGTGGGATCCCTTCTCCCTGCGGTGCCCCCCACCTCCCCAGGGTCATCCCTCCCAGTCTCAACCCCCCACATGGTGTCCTCAATCTCCCGAGAAACACCTCTGTCCCCCAATGTCCCCCTACCTACCCCACTCCCAGGGTCCCTCCCGGACCCCAGGATTGCCCCCCTGCCCCATCCTGAGGCCCCCCCCCCATCGCCATGGTCACCCCTAGGCCTGAGACACCCCCCCTCCCCAGCACGGCAGGTGCCTGGGGAGACACTGGGAAGAGCCGGCATCGCCATCTCGGGGTCCTGCTGGCCCTCATCCCCCCTAAAGTCTTGCACCATGCTCTGCTCCTTGGGGGGAGTGCCCACAGTCAGGGGGGTGGGGGCTCCCCTCCTCCCCAGGGAACCCCCCCAACCTGTCCAGGGCACCCTCTGCCACCTCCCCAGGGTCCAATCACCGTAACAGGATCTGACCCTGGGATCCTGCTGGTTAACGTCAGGTGCAAGAGAAGGTTCCTCATTACTCCTTGATTAGTTCTTAGGTGCCAGCTCGAGCTGGGTGCCTCCAGAGAGGGACCCCTACCCCGGATCACCCTCCTTGCACACCTGCACCCGTTGCAGGAGGGTCCACGCACACCATGGGAGCCATGTGGGAACCGGAGGCGGCCTCGAGGCTGCTCAGCAGCAGTCAAAACACCCCAGTGGTTTCAGGCACCGGCTGTTTTGCTCCCGAACCCAAGGGTACTGCCGAGAAAACTAACCACCACTGTCACACGAGGGTCCTGCACAATCGCCACCATCGCACAAGGGTCCCCGTGCACCTGCCCGCCATTGCACGAGGGTCCCCTGCACACCAACCAATTGCATAAGGGTCTTCCTGCACTGCCCCCCCCATTGCATGGGGGTCTCCACACACCGACCCCCCGTTGCGCAAAGGTCCCTGCACAATCACCACCGTTGCAGGGGGGTCCCTGCGCAGGCACCCGCACTGCACGAGGCGCCGTGCGCATGCGCACTTCCGGGGCGGGGACTACAACTCCCGGCGTGCCCCCCGCGGGCGGCCCGGAGGAGCCGCGCGCTGATTGGCTGCGGAGGATATTTCAACGGGGCGCGCGGCGGGCTCTGCACCCAGGCGGCGGCGGCGGCGGCGGCGGCGGCGGCGGCGGCGGCGGCGGCGGCGGCGGCGGCGGCGGCGGCGGCGGCGGCGGCGGCGGCGGCGGCGGCGGCGGCGGCGGCAGTCTGAGGTGCCGCGGGCACGGCGGGCTGAGGGGAGACCTGCAGGCTCCGGGGAGGGGGACTGGGGGGAGGCTGCGGACTCCTGGGGGGGCTGAGGAGGGGGGCTGTGCGTCCCGGGGGGGCCGGGGAGTGGAGCTGGGGGGGGCTGTGCGTCCCGGAGGGGGCCGGGGAGGGCGGCTGGGGGGGGGCTGTGCGTCCCGGAGGGGGCCGGGGAGGGCGGCTGGGGGGGGCTGTGCGTCCCGGAGGGGGCCGGGGAGGGGGGCTGGGGGGGGCTGTGCGCCCTAGATGCGCTGAGGAGTGGGGCTGTGTGTCCTAGGGGGGCTGGGGAGTGGGGCGGGGGGTGGGGGCTGCAGTCCCCCAAGGAGCTGGGGAGTGGGGCTGTGGGTCCTGGCGGGGCTTGAGAGTGGGGCTTGGGGCTCCCACGGGGCTGGAAAATGGTGTGGTCGGGTGCTGTGAGCACCGGGGGTCCTGGGGCTGGGAGGCACTTGCAAACACCGGGGAGGGGCTGCGAGCATGGGGGGGCACAAGGGTTGCACCAGGGTCCGTGCACGATCACCTCCATTGTACGGGTGTCGATGTGCAGCCAGCCGGGCTGCACGAGGCGCCGTGCGCATGCGCGGTCCCGGGGCGGGGACTACAACTCCCGGCGTGCCCCGCGCGGGCGGTGCGGTGGAGCCGCGCGCTGATTGGCTGCGGACGGTATTTCAACGGGGCGCGCGGCGGGCTCTGCACCCAGGCGGCGGCGCAGCGTGAGTGTGAGGGGCCGCGGGGCCGGGGAGCCGAGGAGTGGGGCTGTGGCGGGGGGGCGGCGGTCCTGCAGGCTTCGGGGACGGGGGCTGGGGGGGCTCCAGGCGGGGGAGGGGCGGGGGGGGGAGGGCTGTGTGCCCTAGGGGGGCCGCGCAGTGGGGCCGGGGCGGGGGGGCGGGGGGGGGGCGCTGTGTGCAAACAGACCCTCCCTGCGAGTTCCCACTGTCGCCCCGTGGGGCCGGGGACCCCCCAGCCCTCCCTGCAGGCAGACGGGCAGCCTGTAGGCAATGGAGGCCGCCCGCCCCAGCGAGGTGCTCGAGCCTGGGGGCTTCACGGGCCGAGTCGAGGGAGGAGCTGCTGGAGAGAGGGCTTAGAAACGGCCTTCTGCCCCCGAAACTGCTGGAGCATTTGAAGGGGAGGGACAGGTCCACCCCAGGGCCCCAAGGGGAAGACCTCGGAGCAGGGACTTGGGGTTGTTCCAGGAGCAAAAGCTGGTCCCAGCCAGCTCGCCTCTGCTCCCCCGGCACCGGGATCGGACCTTTCAGCCCTGTTTCTGCCCGAAGCATCACACAAGCGCTTGCCCTCCCCCGGGGCATCTTTGGGCCTTGAGAACAGGTGCAGCAGCTGGGTTTTTGGGCTCAGAAATGGGCGCCAAGTGAGCTGGTTTGGGGGCCCAAAGCAAAAGCCGGTTTGGCCGTTTGTGCGGGGGGGTGGGAGGGCATTGGGGCTGCAGGGGAAAGCAGGGGGTGGGCAGGGTGCGTGGACCCTCCCCGGGGGTGGGGGTCTGGTCCTGCTGGACCTCGAAGTGCGGGAGGCCGGCATGCACCAGGCCCAACTCAACGTCTGCGGTGGTCTCTGGGGGGAAGAGGTGGTCTCTGCTTTTCAGACCCCGCACGCCCTCTTCGAGTCCAGCTCTTGCTTGTCGACTGCTTCGAATAGTTATTAACTAATTAGTCGTACAAACTAATTGATATTTATACAATGTACAACTATGATATTTTATCCTAATGGTCAAGTTTTGACAGCGATTGGTTTACGACCTTGTCAAAAGCCCAGGCTGTTGCAAATAGCTGGAGCTTGTAAGGAGAAGGAGCTGAAATCAACGGTGCAGAGCTGGAGCTTCAATTAGCCAGAACCGTCGCAAGCAGGAGCTGGAACGAGACAGGGTGTCCGCTGTCTGGGGCATGCCTTAGCCAGAGGCAAAATTACCAGCAGCTGTAACGAGCAGGAGCTGCGATTCGCTGCAGTGTCTGTTTGCCGGAGCATCCGTCGGCCAGACTGCACTCCCAGCACGGCTGAAGAGCAGCCAGGCGCAGGCAGGGCTGTCCCCAGCAAGGCGCTCCGAGCGGCAGGGAGGCGAGTTGTCCTTCTGCCAGCGGGGAGCCCGGCCTCTTCCCTCAGGGATTAAATCCACGCCACGCGTGGATCCGCTCTCTTTGCGTGGAGGGTCTCTCCCGGACCCGTTCCCGAGGGCTGAAGCGAGGTCCCCCGGGGGGCAGGCGGCAGCACGAGGCGGCGGTGTCTCCCCGGTACCCGGCAAAGGGGAGCGAAACCGGCCGGCTGGAGCTCCCAGGGTGCACAGCCCGGCCCCGCACGGAAGAATCCTTCCCTGGGTTTTCACCGTTGGCTGGGTGTGACAAACAGGTTCATTTTGTGCCTCCTCTTTTCCCAGCGTCACCTTCTGCGTCACGTGAAGAAAATCCTGCGTGGTTGACGCCGCTTGCTGCTCAGGTAATGGCACGTGTGGGGCCGGGGGAGCCGGGAGAAACATTGGCGCGTTCAAGGACGCTGCAGATGCTCCATGTCAAACCCAGGGAAAAGGCAAATTTGCTGATGGTGCAGAAAAGCTGATGAACAATTGCCGTGAACAGAGCGTGCCTACGTACCCTCGTTAGCGTAACTAACCCTGGGTAGTTACGAGTGTTTTCCTTTCAGGGAAAAGAATGAGCTTTCATCTATGAAAAATTAAGAGCTGCCTGTGTCCTTCTTTAAGTTCAAGTGTTTCTCTTCTGTTTGTTCATACTGATTTTATGGGCAGGTTGGAAATAGCCTTCTATTTTTATAGGCATAACTCAATTTGTAGTACTACGTGGTGTCAGGGTAGTTAATTTTTGAGCACCCAGGTACCACTAGAAACGTAATGAATGAGACACGATGGAAACTGATATTTAAACTTGATTTTTACTTGATTTTTTTTTCATTAGAGTGTTGATGGCACGTTGTCCTGTGGCTCAATCCACGTTCTGTTCAGTGGAGTCTTCAGTCTAGGACTTCCAAGGGAAAAAGTTGGTCCTTCCAAAAAAGGGCTAGTCATTCATAGGATCGAGGTATAGACTTGGCGAGCCGCTTAAGTACGTGATCAGAATTAAAGCCGAATGTCGCTTCATGTTGCTGCTGTTGGCCTTCACTTTTGTTAATTTCCCCGCTGCTCCGTCATGGTTGGGAGCTCTGAATCATCATTTTTTTCACTCCTAACGCATTTTTCTCCCCAAGGAGAGGCTACGTTTAAAAGTTACTTAGTTTCCTCGCAAATGCATCGGTCAATAAAACGGAGTTATGATTATTAAAACCACACAAATGACACCAGTCTTACAGATCTGGACTATTTCTGAACACGTGTTCATCACGTGCAGATGTCATCGGGATACGGATCATCTGCACTTCGTGCTCTGATGAGACGATCAGCTGAGACAGGGACGAGCTCCAAAAGAAAAAAAACGTACAAGGTCAAGGTTTTGTTTTGTTGTTGGTTTTTGTGGGCTTTTTGTGTTTGTGTTATTTTTTGGTTTGTGGTTTGTTTTTTTTTTTTAAAAAGAGCGCGAAGTTGACAGGTGGCAGCCTGCAGAGCTCTCTTGCTGCCTGACCTCTCTTTTTCTTCTCTGTCACTCCTCTTTCGTGGCTGTAATTTTCACTCGGGTAGTTTTAGAAGAGCGATTTAGTTCCTCGCCTGTGTAAATGTGCTGGTAATTCCTGGAAGGTAAATGCTTGAACCGGTAGCGAATAACTTGGCTACAAGTAGAATTTCTGAAGGAAGAACAACAACAGCAGGAAGCAAGTAGCGAGTTACCACAAATTTGTGTGTGTCAAACACATCAAAGTTTTATTGCCAAACATTGTTTGGCAATGTGTTCCAAATGGCTCGTTTTGGTAAGCATAAATTTTCAGGAAGTTCAGGGTTGTGTGTGGAAAAACGTGCCCCTCTGTCTAGGTGTCCTGCTACGTAAATAGCATCAGTCAGTAGCACATCCAGCGGCAGGGCTGTTGTTCCCTGCTCTCGATATTGCCGTAGTAGTGTTGTGATGTTTCGACCTAAGAGGCGGGTTTAGGAATGGAAGGAGAATGCCTGCGTTCTGTAAGGGCTACGAATGCCGACCCTTTTCTCTGCCTGCTGCTTTCCTGTGCGTGAGATGAAACTGTATTTTTTTTCTCCCTTGTTCCCGGTAGAAATATTTCTGAAGCTGTCGCTGCTGTGGGTTTGCAATTTGCGTTACTGCGTTTTTGTAGAGTTCTAGTCACGGATCGTTTCTGCCGCGGCAAAGTGTCAAGATACGGTTTTCAGTTTAAAGCTTCAGAAGCTGCATTCGCTGAAATCGGAGTAGGTGAAGCTGGTTGTTGTGGTTTAACCCGGCAGGCAGCTAAACACCACGCAGCTGCTCGCTCGCTCCCCCTGCCCCCAAAGTGGGGTGGGGGAGAGAATCGGAAAAAAAAGTGAAGTTCGTGGGGTGAGGTAAAGACAGTTTAATGGGACAGAACAGGAAGGGGAAACAATCATAACGATAAAAGAATATACAAAATAAGCGACGCACAATGCGATTGCTCACCGCCCGCCGACTGATGCCCAGCCGGTCCCCGAGCGGCAGTCGCCGCCGCCCGGCCAACTCCCCCAGCTTATGTACTGAGCGCGACGTCATATGGTATGGACTGTCCCTTTGGCCGGTTTGGGTCATCTGTCCTGGCTAAGGTCCCTCCCAGCTTCTCGCTGGCAGGGCATGAGAAGCTGAAAAGTCCCCGACTGGCGTAAGCGCTACTTAGCCACAACTAAAACATCAGCGTGTTATCCACGTTTTTCTCGTCCTAAATCTAAAACACAGCGCTATACCAGTTACCAGGAAGAGAATTAACTCTATCCCAGCCGAAACCAGGACACTGGTCTTGCGCATGATCCTGCTGTGCTCGCAGGGGTGCTCAGTGGCTCCTCATCAAAACAGCGAGGTGTGTGTGGACGTCCGTAGGGTTGCGCTAGGGGTCTGGGGGCGTTATGTATTTTTGCTGTTGGAAGACGGAATAGAGCGTGTGCCTGTTAAATCTAATGATGGTCGAAGGTTGGGAGGGACCCTGAGCAGGTTTGGTGGCACAACTGCAGTTTTCAAAGATCTCGACTGTTTGGAGAAACGGCCTGGAAAAAAGGATTCCTCTTTTGCAGCGAGTTTGCGAGGACAGACGGGTCGCCGTACTCTTTAACAAAAATACTCAACTTGGGACGTATAGGGTGAGGAAATCGCGGCTCTACTTAGGCTTGAGAAAACGTACGTAGGTGTCTGTGCCTGTCACCTGCGCGTCTCTAGGCAAGTGAGTTCTAGCGAAACTAAAGCTGCCGATGAGCCAAAAAAAAAGGCACGGTTGTCTAAAACATGCAGAAGCTCTAGTGGCCTGTCTCAACAACTGCACCACAGATGATGCCAAATACTTTCTTCTCCACTCAGTTGTAGTCTTCACAGAAAAGGAAGCTTTGTGCTAAACGTGTTTTTGTGTTTGTTTTTTTTTTTTTTCCTTTCCTCTCAGCAGAATGTCAACTGCCGTGAAAGTACGAGACAGATGGAAAGGATCCATAGTGGTCTGCAAGTACAAGGTATGCCTGTGATATGTGTCTGCATTTTTCCTAAGGTGCTTGTAGTGTGGACTTTACAGTTAACACGAAGAATGTGGCAGCTCTCCTTCTATCTGATTTTTTAACATGAAATATTTTAACACAAATACTAAAAATAAAGGTCTGTTCTGGAGCGTGGTACACCTATTCAAGGCTTGTTTTCCTTCGTCTATTTTCTCTTCCTGAAAGCAGAGTCTTCTGTTTCTGTGTGCTTGCTATTAAAGGGTGCTGTGAAAATAATGTTGGACTAGAAGAGGAAAGGAACCGTTTGTAAGAGTTCGGATGTTCGGGAGAAACAGGCTTTGTTTTCATGATAAAAGCTTTATGCTTTTTCAGTCAGTGTTTAAAATACCTTACAGGAGCACTCGAAAACCTTACTGAGATACTAGCATCTGTGCTAAAAGCAATCAAGGTCAAAGAAGAGGCGTGGACAACACGGGACAAATCGGCGTCGCTTCGGTGTGTTTTCCAGGCTTTCCCGAGAAGCGGTAGCAGCCTCGTAACTAGCGACAGAGAGTCCTGATGTGTTTTTGGTGAGTTACTGCTACTATCGCGTCCTTTTTCCTTAACCTGCAGCGCGTAATTTTGACTTTGGTTGGAAAGAGATTTTCCAGAATGGAAATCTTTCTCATTCAAAGGAGTTGCCTTTTACGAACTTCCCATCAGAATGGATCTTCAGCGATGACGTGCTTGGCAGTAGAAGTCATCCGCAACGAGACTTTTCGCTCTCTCTGGAAAAAAAAAAGGGGTAAGTCGATTTCCTTGCAAGGACCCAAGCGCAGCACATCTTCCAATAGTCAACGTATGGCTGATCTTTGGTTCTCGGGTGTAACGGTCGAGAGATCGTAAAGACGCGTTCCTCTGCACGCTTGGGTACAGCCAACAGCATTAGCAAACCTGCCAGTCCTTTTTGGTAGCCTTATGTATTGCAGCACCGGGGATTTGATATTCCCCACCGCCTGCCCCCCCCCCCCCCCCCCCCCCCCCCCCCCCAAAAAAAAGTAAAACCATATGGGAGATCTCTTATCTCACTGATTTTTCTATCATAAATGAAATTTTAAAAAGAAAGTTAAAATTGTCTAATTTCCAAACTGACTTGCATTGTTTAAACTGCAACTGCCAAATAGCTGTAGCGTATAATTTATTAGGTGTACTTAAGCAGTTGGGTAGTTGCTCTAAACGTTTAAAAAGAGAGGCAGCTGAACGTTACGGGTTTTTTTCCCAATCTTTTGGCAGAGTGCTCTGAAGTACTTTATTTCTGTCTCGCTTTCGACGGCGCGTTTCCCCGGCAGTTTGGTAGCATCGGTCTCGGCGCAGCTGGCCAGGCGTCCCTCCTAGTCATGTCACACACGCAAAACCCCTGGTCAAACGATAGCTGTGTAGCTTGGGGGTAGATAATTTAACGGTATGAATTCACAGCTACGCAATTTCAATTAACGCAAAAGGAAAATCAAATATTTTTATAGTATGAGTCTTCTCATTGTACGTATGTAAGTGTGCGCACGCCTTTTTAGCATAAAATGAATTGCTGAGATTTGTTCTTTCTTTTTCATTTTACTCTTCCAAGTTTTACACTTCACTTCCAGCTTTATCGGCCAAGCGAGCGAGATGCGCAGCAGCAGCAGCAGCAGCGCAAGGGCTGGAGCTGTGGCGGCGGATCCGTGAGCGTAGATGCTGATTACGGCGCGCCCTTGTCCTGCAGCCTCACGGGGTTATCTCCCGGCAGCGGTGCTGTAAGGAAGGGACGAGGCGTTTTCCGACACCAGCGAGAGCGTTTACTTCTCTGCTAAGGACGTGTTCAGAATCGCGTCAATTAGTCCTCACGTTGATTTTAAGCGTTCGAATCGCTCGAGCTTTTAAAGGCCGTGTTGTATTTCGAGCTGACCCGTTTGCCTGGCACCCTCCTTTAGCTCGACTGCTACCCTCTCCCTTATCCTGACCGAATTCCTCTGTTGCCTTCGGTGCTGTTTTTTTAACGTGCTGAAATGCCAGTTGGGATTTTTGTTTTTCAGATGCCTCGCTGTGAGCGTCCCGTGGTGCTCAGGAGAGACCCCCAGCCCAGGTTTGCCTGCCGGTCATTAGGCGTGCTGAGGGTAAGGGGCCGGCGGGCAGCCTGCGGGATGGGGGCTGGGGGGGGCTGCAAGCGTTTGGGGGGGCCGCCCCTCCTTTATCTTTCTAGCAGAGCCCCCCTTTTTGGCGGGGGTGCGTGCGTACATACGTAAATGGTATTATTAAAGTAACGAGCTGCCGGTTGGGGCCGTTTCCCTCGTTTTGTGTCTTTTTGGGGGGGTGAATAAAAAGGGGGGGTTGGGGGGCCTGGAGGGGTGATGATGTCATTTGGGGCACCCCAGCATCACCACGGGGGTGATGATGCCGTGGAGGAGCAGGTGAGTGGGGAATGGGGGGTCATGGGGGTCCGTGTCCCCCCCCTCTCCCCCCCCCCCAAAGGGGGTCACAGCCCAAATTGCCTGAAAATTCATGGGGGGGGTTTCAAAAATTTTTAAAAACTGTAAATATATCTGTGAGGCCTCGAAATAGAAAAAAATCTCTCCTTGTTACATATATTGAAAAATAATATTAATTTATATGTACAAAAGGATTTCAAAATAAGAACCTATATCTGCCCTATTATGTACAGGATTTTAGAGTATAAAAAAATTCGAAAGACGTATATAGGGTTTTAAAATACAAAAATAACTCACGTCTCTATAAATTAAAAAATAAAGAACTTCCAAATGCAAAAAGGATGATACATTTTATACATGAAGGAATTTAAAATAGAAAAAAGTCTGAATAGATACCGCTATCTACACTTACTACGTGTTACATAGAGAGTCTACATAGACTTTATATGTAATCTAAGAGATTATGTACAAGTGTAAATAGATATCTAAGTCTAAAATCTAAGTCTATAAAGATATAGGTGTAAATATATGTAAGTGTAAATAGAGAAGTCTATAAAGACATTTAAGTGTTCAAAATATGTAAGTCAACAGATCCATAGTCTGAGCAGGTATTATATATAATAAGTGGGAAATAGGGGGATATAAGTGAAACATAAATATATTCACTAAATATATATATAGAGATATGTGTAAATACGTTAAGTGTAAATGTCTATGATAATAAGGTTTTTAAAATGCAAAGAAACCCTGTTTATAGAAAGGATTTTAAAACTCGACACACCCCGCCGCCCCGCCCCCGAAACACCTCTCTATTGAAGATATAAAAGCGCTTTCAAAAGCTGCCTCTTCCCTGTTCTCCTTTTCCACCTTTTCCCATCCTGATTGGGGGCCAGTTCCCCCAACAGGGACTTTCCCCTGCAGGGCTGCGCACGCAGAGCGGGACCTGCTGCCGTGGCATAAAAATACCACAAAACCCCTAATTCGGGGCCTGCAAGCGGTGGGAAAAAAAAAGCCCGCAATTTTGGGGGAAAAATACCCAACTTGGAGCTCCCGGGAAAGCCAAATCCGCCTGGATTTGGGCAGTCAGAAAGCCCCATTTTCACGCACAAAACGAAAAAGCAAAAACCACCAATTTTTGTTGTGAAAAAGCGTTGAAAAACCTCCAAATGGTGGAATGTTTTGGAAAAGGAAAAAACCCCAATTTTGATATTATGGAAAAGCAAACAACCCCCCGATTTGGGGAAGATTTGGGGTGAAACACCAGCCACTTGAGGGGCATCGCTCGTGGTTATCCAGCGAGGTTCGGTCATCGGGAATGGATTATCTGTTGCGGGTTATCCCAGGCGAGTTTTCTGCTTGTGGGTGGTCCCGGGTGGACCCCCTGGCGTAGGTCCCCCCCCCGCCCCTCCCGGTGTCCGCCCCGCCTTTCCCCTGCGAGGTTTTTCCCCCCGTGCGAGGTTTTCCCTGTGACGCGCCCCCCGTATCCCCTGCCCTCCTACCTCGTGCCCGCACTGCCCTCCTCTCTCCTCTCTCTCCTCCCACCCCCCGTGTTCCGCACTGCCTCCCCGTAACCCCTCTGCCCCGGACCCCTGGGGTGCTGCCTGCCCCGCCAACCTGCCCGTTGCCCCCCGCCCAAACTCTGGCACCCCCCTCCCGCTCCCCCGCACCCCACTCCCACTCCGCTCTCCCTCCTCCTGCATTTTGGGTTTGTGCTGAAAACGGCGTCGGTGACGCGGGGCTGCGTGAGTTCCTGCTAAGCAGCGCTTGCACGGCGCCGGGGGCTGTTCTGCTCCTCGCCCGCCCTGCCGGCGAGCGGGCTGGGGGTGCGCGAGGGCCTGGGAGGGGGCACCGCTGGGAGAGCTGACCCCGGCGGACCCAGGGGATGTTCCAGACCCTACGACGTCAGGAAATAAAACTCGGGGGGGGTGAAAGGGTGAACGAGAAGGGATGAGTGATTAAAGAATTGAAACTATGGGCGAAATGACTTAGTACATTAGTTGCAACATTTTTGTAAGGCTCAGCGGAGGAATCGCAACAACAGTTCCTGATAAGAACCAGGAGTTTGTTCGAAGCCAGTTGAAACCAACCCTGTGATTTGGGTAAAGGCCAAGGAACAACTGAGTCTGTTTTCCGCAAGTCAGTTTTGGCGAGCCAGGCAGGAGATTTCTTTGCTTCACTGCGGGATCGGCTGAGAAGCGGACGCCCCTGGGCGCGCCCCGAGCACTTTCCTCGGAGGGGACTCCACTACCAGCCGCTCACCCTGGGAGTAGATAAGAACCTCCTGAGCCCGCGGAAAGGAAAGGGGCCTGTTTTTAGGAGAGGGGCCTGTAAGTCGTACGCGTGGCCGGGGCTGCTGGTAAATCGCGCAGAGACGTCTGGCGTGCAGCATAGTCCCCGTATGGTAGGAGGGTACCCTGCACGGTAATAGGGGGATCCGCTGACCGATAGAGCGGCCGCTAGCGATCTTGGGAGTAGATCGAGTGGATCCGAGGTTTTCGCTGCATCCCAGTGTTGGGAACCAGGACGGACCTGCTAATGACTGGTATATAAGAAGCAGGAGAAGGGTAAGCGAACCTCCCCGCAATTGCAGTTGGGCTATTTTTATATTTGCAGCTGCTGGAGGGATAACAGCCAGAATATGAATTGTATGCTTTATCTATGAAACGCCCGGGTATTTTATGTTAGAACCATTTGTGTGTTTGGGACGCAGCGCAGCTGCGGAGTGAGTGCAGAGTTTTGTTTTGTGACCTTCGCGAGGAGAGCGGCTGGCAATTATGTCTTTGTCTTTATGTGTGCGTAATGTATGGAAAGATTGAAAGATTGTAAATGTCTCTATATGTTAATGAAGGAGCAAGACGGAGGGGATCGCTTCTTTGGTGGTTTGGACTCGAACCCTGGGAATATTTAAACGAAGGAGGGAATTGGATAAGGAGGGAGTTACGAAATGGGTAACACTCAAAGGGAAATCTTGAAGAAAAGCCCCTTAGGCTGTGTGCTTGCCCATTGGAAGGATATTGTTGGAACTGGAGGGACAGAAAGTAAAAAGACTCTCATTAAGTATTGTAACCAATGGTGGCCGTTGTATAAATTGGAAAGTGAGGCTAAATGGCCATTCAATGGATCTATAGATTACAATACTCTCTTACAATTGATGCTGTTTTTAAGAAGGGAAGGGAAGTGGGATGAAGTTTCATATGCAGATATGTTTTTCACCTTCCGAAATCATCCGGAGTGGCAAAGGGACTGCGGGATGGTGCTGCCGCAGGACCCTATGGTACTTGCACTTGAGCGAGAAAATAACAAAAAATCTGAAAGTAAATTGAGACGATGCTGTTCGGCGTGCAGTATTGGGCATCGGTGTATTAAAGTAAACAAAATCCATCAGGCACCGGAGCCAGACTTGACTGACCTGTTTAAGCCTCCCCCTCGACCACAGGAACGGGGTGCGGACTCGGACGAAACTTCCACTCCCCCGGATAGCCCAGTATCTTCCCGCACCAGAAAGAAATCTGTCCCGACAGCCTTGCAGGCACCCCTGCGAGAAGCGGTAGGACCCGAGGGTGGGACAATGCTAATCAAGGTACCTTTTTCCACTACTGACTTAGGGGAATGGAAAAAAGTTGCAAAGGATTATAGGAGTGATCCGATAGGGGTAACCAAGCATTTTCAGTTTATAATAAAACAGCACAACCCTGATTGGAGGGACATACAACTGCTATTAGAATATATGACAGAAACAGAGAAGCAGTTGATTTTAAAAACAGCAGGAGATTTGGCTGAGGATCACTACAAAATCACAAGAGAGGATGTAAAGGAATTTTTCCCCCTCCAGGATCCAAAATGGGACCCAAATAGATCAGCAGATATAGAAAAACTACAAGGCTATCAAGAGTGGATCTCAAGAGGAATGGAAAGGGCCATCCCCAAAACTATAAATTGGTCAGTTTTGTATGCAGTGAAACAGGGTCCCTCTGAGTCCCCATCCGAATTCCTGGATCGATTGAGAGATGCAATGCGCCGTAATACGCCACTGGACCCTGGGTCTGAAGTAGGGATACAACAGCTAGTTTCTTTGTTTCTAGGTCAGTCCACCGGGGACATTAGACGTAAGCTCCAGAAGTTACGCACTACAGAAAGCAGGAATTTGGAAGTATTGTTGGATGAAGCGTGGAGAGTGTTTAGCAATAGAGAGGAGGGTTATAGGCAAGGGCAGAGGAGAATAATAGCGGCTGTTAGGGAAGAGGAAGAAAGGATACCTAGGCGGCTAGGCAAAGATCAGTGTGCATTTTGCAAAAGAATTGGTCATTGGAAGAATGAATGTCCGGAGAAATGGAGAAGGAAGGAAAAGGAGTGGAATAATCAGAAGAGGAGGATAGTGGCCCATGTGAAAAAGGACTGATGGGAACCGGGGGAATCTACCCTAGCGGATCCACTGGTTATAATGCAGCTAGGGAAGGAGCAAAAGAAAGTGGAATTTCTGGTTGACACGGGGGCAACGTATTCGGTTTTGAATCAAGCCTTGATGCCCCTGGGAAGTGACTGTATCATGGTAAAAGGGGCAACTGGCCAAAGTGAAAAGGCATATTTTTGTGAACCTCTGAGATATAAACTGGGAAAACAATGGGGCATCCACACATTTCTGTACATGCCTAACTCCCCAAAAGCACTTCTGGGGAGGGATTTATTGGAACAATTGGGTGCAATAATTAAATTTGAAAAGGGAGAAATTACTCTGGAGGTAAATGACCAGCAGTATATCCAAATAATGAGTTTATCCCTAACTAGTGTTCCTACAGAAGGAAAAATCAGCGAAGAAATCATGAACCAGGTATATCCCGGGGTATGGGCCACCGATGTGCCCGGGAAAGCAAAGAATGCTTCACCTGTTGAGGTTAAGCTCAAAGACGGACGACAGCCGGTAAGAATCAAACAATATCCCCTAAGGAAGGAGGACAGGGAGGGAATTCAGCCAATAATAGAAAAATTTTTGCAACTGGGATTATTAAAGGAATGCGAATCCGACTTTAACACTCCCATACTACCTGTCCGTAAACCCGACGGGTCATATCGGGTGGTCCAGGACCTACGGGCTATAAATAAGATAACTGAGGATCTCTACCCCGTAGCGGCTAATCCGTATACTCTGTTAACTGTATTAACGCCTGAGCTAACTTGGTTTACTGTTTTAGACCTGAAGGATGCCTTCTTTTGCCTCCCTCTCCATAAAGCCAGCCAGAAAATATTTGCATTCGAATGGGAAAACCCCAAAACCGGTCGCAAGACTCAACTCACCTGGACGGTGTTGCCACAAGGATTTAAAAATAGCCCTACGATTTTTGGCAATCAGCTTGCAAAGGACTTGGAATCATGGGAAATCCCGTCTGAAAAGGGAAAACTGCTACAATACGTGGATGGTATCCTGATTGCCACCGAAACAGAGAATGATTGTATCACCTGGACGGTGAGTCTATTAAATCTCTTGGGGCTCCAAGGGTACCGGGTGTCTAAGAAGAAAGCCCAAGTAATACAGCGCAAGGTGATTTATTTGGGCTATGAAATCAGTGCTGGACAAAGGACTTTGGGACAGGCCCGAAAAGAAATAATATGCCAAACTCCGAGACCGCAAACGGTGAAGGAGTTACGAACTTTCCTGGGGATGACTGGGTGGTGCCGACTGTGGATCTACAACTATGGACTGCTTGTTAAACCCCTGTATGCACTAACGACCACTGAGCAGAAACCCCTTAAATGGAACGAAGAGACCATACGGGCCTTTGAGCTGCTAAAAAAGGCCCTGATGTCGGCCCCAGCCTTGGGACTCCCAGATGCAAGTAAGCCATTTTTCCTTTTTTCCCACGAGAAGCAGGGGATTGCCCTAGGCATATTAGCTCAAGATCTGGGCCCATATCGACGAGCAGTTGCTTACCTTTCCAAACAATTGGATGCAACTGCAAAGGGCTGGCCTGGATGCTTGCGAGCGATCGCGGCCGTAGTACTAAACATCCAGGAAGCCCGAAAATTCACCCTGGGCCAGAAAATGACTGTGTTGGTGTCCCATACAGTATCTGCAGTACTAGAAGCGAAAGGTGGACACTGGCTTTCCCCACAAAGATTCTTGAAATACCAGGCTATAATGGTAGAACAAGATGATGTGGAGATTGTAGTCACTAACATTGTCAATCCAGCCTCTTTCCTCAGTAAAAACACAGGAGAACCAGTGCATCATGACTGTCTGGAAACCATAGAAGCAACATATTCGAGCCGTTCGGACCTGAGAGACAGTCCTATGGAAAACACGGAAAATTGGTTCACGGATGGAAGCAGCTATGTCCTAAGTGGTAAAAGACATGCCGGATATGCCATTACCACCAGTCAGGAAGTAATAGAGTCAAGGCCTTTGCCCATGAATACCTCTGCACAGAAGGCAGAAATAATTGCTCTAACTCGCGCCTTGGAATTGGCCCGAGGCAAAGCTGCGAATATCTATACAGACTCGAAGTATGCCTTTGGAGTTGTACATGCGCATGGAGCAATCTGGAAGGAGAGAGCATTACTGAACACACAGGGTAAGAACATCAAACATGCAGAGGAGATCCTGAAACTGTTGGAGGCAGTCCAACTCCCTGAGAAAGTGGCGATCATGCACATTAAAGCGCACCAGAAGGTGAATTCGGAGTTGGAAAGAGGAAATGAGCTGGCGGACAGAGAGGCAAAACAGGCAGCCAAAGCAAAGGTGAAAACAGAAGGAGCTTTAGTCCCTGACGGGCGAATCTCCCTAGAAGGTAAGCCAGAATATACAAAAGAAGATCAAAAGCTTATTACAGATTTAGAAGGGACATATAATAAAGAGGGGTGGGCTCTCACCCCACAAGGGAAACTAATCATTCCCTCCTATCTAACATGGTCTCTGATAAGGGAGGAACATAAGAAGAGACATTGGGGGGCAGAAGCCTTATATAAACATCTAATTAGAGAGATCGTAGCCAGAAATCTATACACCACTGTGAGACAAGTAACTCAACAGTGCGATCTTTGCCTCCAGATTAATCCCAAGAATACCCCCAAACCAGAAATGGGCCAAATTGGGAAAGGCAACGGGCCTGGACAACAATGGCAGATCGACTTTTCAGAACTCCCAAGAAAAGGGGGGTATCGATATTTATTGGTGTTGACTGATACCTTTTCAGGTTGGCCAGAGGCATTCCCTACCAGAACAGCCAAGGCTCGGGAGGTAACTAGAACAGTAATACAAGAAATAATACCACGTTTTGGGGTTCCAGCAACCATATCTTCTGACAGAGGACCACATTTCATCTCAAAAGTAGTACAACAAATTAGCCGCCATTTGGGCATAGATTGGCAGCTTCATACCCCATATCGCCCTCAGTCAAGTGGCCAAGTAGAAAAAATGAACCACTTAATCAAACAGCAGATCGTGAAATTGGGACAGGAAACTAACTTGGCCTGGCCTCAGTCTCTTCCTTTGGCTCTTTTGCGCATACGAACTAGGCCAAGAGCAAGAGAAGGACTGAGCCCTTTTGAAATCTTGTATGGACGACCCTGTAGAATACAGAAAGGGATGTCTACACAAGTTGGGGATGAAATCATGACCTCCTATATGGTGGCATTAGGCAAACAACTCAGTAAAATTGAGAAGCATGTGGTTGGGACTCGAAGTAGGGGTTTGGATGGGCCTGTACATAACATACAACCTGGGGACTATGTGTATATAAAGTCTCTTACAGAAAAGACTTTGGAGCCACAGTGGGAAGGACCATTCCAGGTACTCCTTACCTCCTTCACGGCAATCAAGATTGAAGAACAGAGCGCCTGGATCCATCATACCAGAGTGAAAAAGGCCCCTCGGTCACTATGGAAATCAACGCCAGCTGGGCCCCTAAAATTACGCTTTCAACGAAAAATGGGTATTCATGGGTATTCATCGTAGGTATAATAGGACTATGGGCAAGAACAGTTTATACGTGGGAAAGTAATACCTTTTTACAGCTCCATAATAAAATCGCTGGAGTTATGAATTGGACTAATTGCTGGATGTGTTCACACCTGCCAAAGAGTCTAGGTAGTGGTCATCCCGTAATTGCCACAATTTTCTCAAATGATTCTAGAATAACCAAGGCGTTTCAGAACATGTCCCTTAAAGAATACATAGATGTTGGACAAGAGAGTCTAAACTGGATGATTGATTTAAGCTCCTTGTGGAACCGTACCCAAGGAGCGCCTTGTGTTCAGAGGTGCCGAATAGAGAATATTACAGGAATGGAGAGCAATATAGGGGTAATCGCACGAGTAAAGGGTGCGAAAATTTGAAATTTGAAATAGGAGATTATCCCAATTGCACCTCGTATATTAGTTATGGAAGTGCAAATATGTGGGCTAGCAAACAAACTAGACGAAGAAGTAATACTACTCCCAAAGGCTGGCCCACCCCAGTTGGACGAGGGCGGTACTGGATTTGTGGATCCAAGGGATATAAAGTATTGCCTCTGGGATGGGCAGGTAAATGTGCTATGGGAACTATAATACCAGATATTGAAACTAAACGAAACTATTACGAAACTCGTAATCGCACGAGTAAAGGGTGCGAAAATTTGAAATTCGAAATAGGAGATTATCCCAATTGCACCTCGTATATTAGTTATGGAAGTGCAAATATGTGGGCTAGCAAACAAACTAGACGAAGAAGTAATACTACTCCCAAAGGCTGGCCCACCCCAGTTGGATGAGGGCGGTACTGGATTTGTGGATCCAAGGGATATAAAGTATTGCCTCTGGGATGGGCAGGTAAATGTGCTATGGGAACTATAATACCAGATATTGAAACTAAACGAAACCTTACAGATTGGGTGGGATCAAATGGACTGTTACGAACCTATATGAAACAATTTAGAGGAAAACGGAATGCTAATCCATTAATAGAAAGAAATACTGGATTCCATAGTTTTGCTAGGTGGTTTCTCCCCTGGTTAGGAGTAAGTGAATTAGAGAAGGCTTTAGTAAATATATCGGCCGCTCTAGAAATTTTAAGTAATAGCACCGCTGAAGCTATCAAAGCCCGCCAGGAAGAGGTTTCCTCCCTGAGTAAGGTAGCTCTCCAAAATAGGTTGGGTTTGGATATGTTGTTCGCTCAGCAAGGAGGGTTGTGTACGGTTATAGGAGAGCGATGTTGTACATATATTAATCGTGAGCTGAGCGACAAGTGGAAAAGGACCTATCTCAAATTTGGAAGCAAGCTAAACTTTTCCATGAAGTAACTAGAGATGATACATCTTGGGGCCTTCAGGAACTATGGGAGAAACTTACCTCTTGGTTACCGAATTTAACATGGCTTAGACAACTGTTTATTATAATAATAATTATTATTGTTATGTTTATAGCTCTCTGTATTACAGTTCGATGTAGTCTGTGGTGTTTCAAAAACACAGGAGACTCTTACAGTGAATGGAAGAAAAATCAACTACGACGTAGACTTGAGTCCAATAAATATTTTGAAAAGACACTAGATAAAGAAACATTATGTTAAACCGAACATAGTAAAAGAATTTACTAACTCTTCAGAAAAGGGGGGAATGAAAGGGTGAACGAGAAGGGATGAGTGATTAAAGAATTGAAACTATGGGCGAAATGACTTAGTACATTAGTTGCAACATTTTTGTAAGGCTCAGCGGACGAATCGCAACAACAGTTCCTGATAAGAGCCAGGAGTTTGTTCGAAGCCAGTTGAAACCAACCCTGTGATTTGGGTAAAGGCCAAGGAACAACTGAGTCTGCGCAAAGACGGGGGTTATTAGCGGTGACGAAGAGGAACCACTAACCTTCATCCCCACGACCCCCGACGACCACCACCAGGAGGCAATGCGCAAGCGTAGATAGGAGGGGCTCATGGAAATAACGTCTTGAAGCTTATTTTAATACAAAGCGGGGATAGGTCATGCATATGTATAGGCGTATTATCTATATGCAACATTTCGCTGTATATATTTCTGGCAAGTACCGTGTTGAGGCGCGCACGACTTTGGTGGGGTTACCCCCCGTGCCGCCCAGCGCTGAATAAACATACCTACTTTACAATCTCACAGATTGTGGAGTCTGTTTTCCGCAAGTCGGGGGAGGTTGGCGGGGGGGCCGCTGCTGGGCTGCGGCTGGCTGGGCATCGGTCGGTTGGCGGCGAGCCGTTGTTTTCATTTGTACCGCTTGTCTGTCTGGGGTTTTTCTCTCTGTTGTTTGGGGTTTTTGTTTTCCCCCCTTTTCCTTACAAGTGGAGTTTTTTCACTTTTGCCCTTCCAATTCTCTCCCCCCTCCCACTGAGGGGGGCAGCGAGTGAGCGGTTGTGTGGTGCTGAGTTGCCAGCTGGGATTCAACCACGGCACAAGGTGAGTTGCAAGCCCTGCCTGGCTAAACGCTTTAGGCTCTCCGTGTTATTCCTGCCATCTTACGAGGCCCTCCTTGTTCTTTCCTGCTGCTTTCAAGTGCCTTGTGCTCCATCAGCAGTCTGGGAAGGATGGTTGTGGCAGGAGCTGCAGCACCCTGTGACTCCTTCTCAGGCTGTTAGCTTCGCCCCGACGCTGTTAGCGTCGGCTCTGCACGGGACGCAGGCAGCCCGCAGAGCTTGGCGCCAAGCCATTCCTTTCCCCTCTGCGCAGCAGCGGTTCTGCCGCTGCTACAGGCAGCCGCTTGCTCGAGGGCGAGGGGCTGGGATGACGACAGGCTGCTGCACGCTTCAGTCGAAGTAAGACGCCGTTCTCTGGGGAGCCGGTGCAAGGAGAGCTCAGGTCCGTTCTGTACTGCCGATGGCTCTTCACAAGGGAAGCGTGCTCTGGTTTTAGCAGAAAAAAGTGTCGGTCACAGGCAGCCACCTATCACTGTGCACAGCTCAGCTATTTGGCAGGGGTCTTGCTTGTTCAAGTAGAGGCGTATTCCTCGCCTTGCAGTCTCGATGGCAAAACAATCGGGGGTTCAAGCTACAAAAGCCTTTTGACATCGGAGCGAGGTGGCAGCTGGGTTTCTACCAGCACCGTACTTAGCTGTGTTGCTAGCTGAAAATGGCTCGCGGGCCAGGAGATATGCAGAGGGGTCTAAAATAAAGAAACCAAGTGTTGAAGTGATTGTTTCAAGGAGGCAAATTAGGCAGCTAAAGGAACCGAGCTGCTCACCTGTCACGTTGGCAGAACAGCCCCTCCAGCCCACTAAGTGCTGCGTGTTGCAGGCAGCAAAGTGCAACTGTGACGCTTGCTGGCAGGAGCGGCAAGGAGGGCAGAGCTACGCGCCCTGTACAGAGCAAGGATGGAACCTGCCGGGCTCTACGGTCAACTGCTGAGGACGCCTAATACACCAGCAGGCCTCTTGGCTTTCCCTGCTTCATTTCTAATTCCTTTGCACGCTGGAGGGCAGGGTGGTAAGTGACGTCGTGCAGTGTCTCTCCTCCAAGTGGCAAGCCCTGCGTGTGTGCAGGATGAGGAGAGCAAAGTGCTGATAGCACAGAGGCGAGGAAAGGTGCAAACACCGCAACAAAGGCCCAGGACCACCAGCGTATCGCTCGTTTGCAGGTCAGCCACTGGCACCGGGTCTGCTCAGAAGCGCGGTTTCCTGATGGACATAGCTGCCCCTCCTCTGCTCTCAGGGTGTCACCCGTGTGGCCTTATTTTTTTTAAATCTCTCTCCAGCATCCGTTGAGTCGCTGCTGTCACTCCCACAAGCCCGATGCCACCTGCAGACCGAGACAGCGATCCCTGGGGCTTCCTCCGGGTTAGAAAGAAACCTGTTCCACAGGTTCCCCGCGCTGCTTCTCCTCCCTGGGTAATGGGCTGGGGGGCACGGGCAGAAACAACCACGGGCCTTGTAAAGCGGCCAAAGGGAAAGGACTGAAATGCTGGAGCCACCGGGTGCTTTTTGGTACAGAGGCGATGAAGATTAGTGCCCGGGCCGCGAGTGGGAAAAGGGCAGGGAAATCTAAGCCCAGTACCGCCAGTAGGCAGTTACGGTCTTTCGATGGTACGAACTGGGCGGAGAGAAGGGGAAAGGGCCGGTGAGGCGACGGTGGCACCCGGCGGCCGGAATGGGGTACTGCAGCTCTTGAGCCGCGCATGCGCAGTGGCGCGCTTTTCTTGGCTCGCTGCTGCCACCGAGCGACCAGAATTGGGTACTGCAGCCCTTGAGCCGCCCATGCGCGGTGGCGCGCTTTTTCTTTGCTCGCTGCTGCCACCGAGCGACCAGAATTCGGTACTGCAGCTCGGGAGCCGCGCATGCGCGGAGGCGCGCTTTTCTTGGCTCGCTGCTGCCACCGAGCGACCAGAATTCGGTACTGCAGCCCTGGAGCCGCGCATGCGCGGTGGCGCCCCCTTTCTCCGCGCTGCCGTCCGCCGGTAACGGCAATGCCGTATTGTGGTGCCTGCGGGGTGATGCCGCCGCGTTCGTTGGTTCGTCCCGGTAAGGAAACGCCGCTGCCGCCCCACGTGCGCGATGCCGGCGGGCGCTGGGCGCCCAAAGCGCGGAACTGCACCGCTGGTGCCGCCCCCGGGCACGAGCCGCCCGGCGGCTGCTCGCTGCTGCTGCCGCCCCGTGGCCGAATCGCGGTACTGCAGCGCCGGCACCGCTCAGGTGCGCAGCAGCGCCGCCGCCGCCGCCTTCGCTGCTGCCGCCCCGAAGCCGAAGCGTGGTCCTGCAGCCCGGCGCTCGCGCGCCGGCTGTGGCCCCTCCATGCGCCGTCCCCATCCCGGTGCCTCCCTCATCCCGGTGCATTCGTCATCCCGGGCGGCAACGATTAGGGTGCCCCCCCCCCCGCATGCCAGCACCCCCAAGAGTGTCGGCGTGTCCCAGTGCTGTCCCCATCCCTGGGGCAGCTCCCCGTCCCCTGTCCCTGCGGCTGGTCGTTGGGCTCTGTGTTCCCCCAATAAAACACGGGGACGGAGGGGACCCCTGGGGACAGGGGGCGGGGACCCCCAGAGAGTGGGCTGTGCTGCCGTCGCTCCTTGGTGCTGGCCCTGCTTGTCCCCTGTCCCCCCAGTGGTGACGAGCTCCGGGCCACTGGCGGGGACCCTCACTGTCACCTTCCCCCCATGCCGGTTGCCACCAGCGACAGGGACAGCGACGCACCCCCGGGGGTGTTTGGGGTCCCCAGGGTGGGAGCGGAGCTGCAGGATGCCGGGTCCCCCCTGCCCGAGCCCTGCAGACCCAGGTGGAGCGCAGGCAACCCCGGCCCTGTCCCCAGCCCTGTCTCCGCGTGGCCGTGGGTCGGTGCTGCCATTGCGTGGCCAGCGGCTGGGAGGACACAGCTCCCGCCGGCTGGGGCCAGAGGAGCCCGGCAGCCTGGGGACCCCCGGGAAGGGCTGGCTGTCGTGGGGACTCGGCGCCCAGGGCCCAGGGCACCCCAGAGACCCTACAACAGCGTGCAGCATGAACTATTTTATTACCTGTGCAGTATCCATGAGTGAGTCCCCATCATTCCCATCCTGGTCCCCCAGTGGGTCGGGGTCCCAGCTGCCCCTGGGGGTGGCTGCAGGTGTGGGGGGTGGGATCCCTTCTCCCTGCGGTGCCCCCCACCTCCCCAGGGTCATCCCTCCCAGTCTCAACCCCCCACATGGTGTCCTCAATCTCCCGAGAAACACCTCTGTCCCCCAATGTCCCCCTACCTACCCCACTCCCAGGGTCCCTCCCGGACCCCAGGATTGCCCCCCTGCCCCATCCTGAGGCCCCCCCCCCATCGCCATGGTCACCCCTAGGCCTGAGACACCCCCCCTCCCCAGCACGGCAGGTGCCTGGGGAGACACTGGGAAGAGCCGGCACCGCCATCTCGGGGTCCTGCTGGCCCTCATCCCCCCTAAAGTCTTGCACCATGCTCTGCTCCTTGGGGGGAGTGCCCACAGTCAGGGGGGTGGGGGCTCCCCTCCTCCCCAGGGAACCCCCCCAACCTGTCCAGGGCACCCTCTGCCACCTCCCCAGGGTCCAATCACCGTAACAGGATCTGACCCTGGGATCCTGCTGGTTAACGTCAGGTGCAAGAGAAGGTTCCTCATTACTCCTTGATTAGTTCTTAGGTGCCAGCTCGAGCTGGGTGCCTCCAGAGAGGGACCCCTACCCCGGATCACCCTCCTTGCACACCTGCACCCGTTGCAGGAGGGTCCACGCACACCATGGGAGCCATGTGGGAACCGGAGGCGGCCTCGAGGCTGCTCAGCAGCAGTCAAAACACCCCAGTGGTTTCAGGCACCGGCTGTTTTGCTCCCGAACCCAAGGGTACTGCCGAGAAAACTAACCACCACTGTCACACGAGGGTCCTGCACAATCGCCACCATCGCACAAGGGTCCCCGTGCACCTGCCCGCCATTGCACGAGGGTCCCCTGCACACCAACCAATTGCATAAGGGTCTTCCTGCACTGCCCCCCCCATTGCATGGGGGTCTCCACACACCGACCCCCCGTTGCGCAAAGGTCCCTGCACAATCACCACCGTTGCAGGGGGGTCCCTGCGCAGGCACCCGCACTGCACGAGGCGCCGTGCGCATGCGCACTTCCGGGGCGGGGACTACAACTCCCGGCGTGCCCCGCGGGCCGGGGAGGGCGGCTGGGGGGGGCTGTGCGTCCCGGAGGGGGCCGGGGAGGGGGGCTGGGGGGGGCTGTGCGCCCTAGATGCGCTGAGGAGTGGGGCTTTGTGTCCTAGGGGGGCTGGGGAGTGGGGCGGGGGGTGGGGGCTGCAGTCCCCCAAGGAGCTGGGGAGTGGGGCTGTGGGTCCTGGCGGGGCTTGAGAGTGGGGCTTGGGGCTCCCACGGGGCTGGAAAATGGTGTGGTCGGGTGCTGTGAGCACCGGGGGTCCTGGGGCTGGGAGGCACTTGCAAACACCGGGGAGGGGCTGCGAGCATGGGGGGGCACAAGGGTTGCACCAGGGTCCGTGCACGATCACCTCCATTGTACGGGTGTCGATGTGCAGCCAGCCGGGCTGCACGAGGCGCCGTGCGCATGCGCGGTCCCGGGGCGGGGACTACAACTCCCGGCGTGCCCCGCGCGGGCGGTGCGGTGGAGCCGCGCGCTGATTGGCTGCGGACGGTATTTCAACGGGGCGCGCGGCGGGCTCTGCACCCAGGCGGCGGCGCAGCGTGAGTGTGAGGGGCCGCGGGCCCGGGGAGCCGAGGAGTGGGGCTGTGGCGGGGGGGCGGCGGTCCTGCAGGCTTCGGGGACGGGGGCTGGGGGGGCTCCAGGCGGGGGAGGGGCGGGGGGGGGAGGGCTGTGTGCCCTAGGGGGGCCGCGCAGTGGGGCCGGGGCGGGGGGGCGGGGGGGGGCGCTGTGTGCAAACAGACCCTCCCTGCGAGTTCCCACTGTCGCCCCGTGGGGCCGGGGACCCCCCAGCCCTCCCTGCAGGCAGACGGGCAGCCTGTAGGCAATGGAGGCCGCCCGCCCCAGCGAGGTGCTCGAGCCTGGGGGCTTCACGGGCCGAGTCGAGGGAGGAGCTGCTGGAGAGAGGGCTTAGAAACGGCCTTCTGCCCCCGAAACTGCTGGAGCATTTGAAGGGGAGGGACAGGTCCACCCCAGGGCCCCAAGGGGAAGACCTCGGAGCAGGGACTTGGGGTTGTTCCAGGAGCAAAAGCTGGTCCCAGCCAGCTCGCCTCTGCTCCCCCGGCACCGGGATCGGACCTTTCAGCCCTGTTTCTGCCCGAAGCATCACACAAGCGCTTGCCCTCCCCCGGGGCATCTTTGGGCCTTGAGAACAGGTGCAGCAGCTGGGTTTTTGGGCTCAGAAATGGGCGCCAAGTGAGCTGGTTTGGGGGCCCAAAGCAAAAGCCGGTTTGGCCGTTTGTGCGGGGGGGTGGGAGGGCATTGGGGCTGCAGGGGAAAGCAGGGGGTGGGCAGGGTGCGTGGACCCTCCCCGGGGGTGGGGGTCTGGTCCTGCTGGACCTCGAAGTGCGGGAGGCCGGCATGCACCAGGCCCAACTCAACGTCTGCGGTGGTCTCTGGGGGGAAGAGGTGGTCTCTGCTTTTCAGACCCCGCACGCCCTCTTCGAGTCCAGCTCTTGCTTGTCGACTGCTTCGAATAGTTATTAACTAATTAGTCGTACAAACTAATTGATATTTATACAATGTACAACTATGATATTTTATCCTAATGGTCAAGTTTTGACAGCGATTGGTTTACGACCTTGTCAAAAGCCCAGGCTGTTGCAAATAGCTGGAGCTTGTAAGGAGAAGGAGCTGAAATCAACGGTGCAGAGCTGGAGCTTCAATTAGCCAGAACCGTCGCAAGCAGGAGCTGGAACGAGACAGGGTGTCCGCTGTCTGGGGCATGCCTTAGCCAGAGGCAAAATTACCAGCAGCTGTAACGAGCAGGAGCTGCGATTCGCTGCAGTGTCTGTTTGCCGGAGCATCCGTCGGCCAGACTGCACTCCCAGCACGGCTGAAGAGCAGCCAGGCGCAGGCAGGGCTGTCCCCAGCAAGGCGCTCCGAGCGGCAGGGAGGCGAGTTGTCCTTCTGCCAGCGGGGAGCCCGGCCTCTTCCCTCAGGGATTAAATCCACGCCACGCGTGGATCCGCTCTCTTTGCGTGGAGGGTCTCTCCCGGACCCGTTCCCGAGGGCTGAAGCGAGGTCCCCCGGGGGGCAGGCGGCAGCACGAGGCGGCGGTGTCTCCCCGGTACCCGGCAAAGGGGAGCGAAACCGGCCGGCTGGAGCTCCCAGGGTGCACAGCCCGGCCCCGCACGGAAGAATCCTTCCCTGGGTTTTCACCGTTGGCTGGGTGTGACAAACAGGTTCATTTTGTGCCTCCTCTTTTCCCAGCGTCACCTTCTGCGTCACGTGAAGAAAATCCTGCGTGGTTGACGCCGCTTGCTGCTCAGGTAATGGCACGTGTGGGGCCGGGGGAGCCGGGAGAAACATTGGCGCGTTCAAGGACGCTGCAGATGCTCCATGTCAAACCCAGGGAAAAGGCAAATTTGCTGATGGTGCAGAAAAGCTGATGAACAATTGCCGTGAACAGAGCGTGCCTACGTACCCTCGTTAGCGTAACTAACCCTGGGTAGTTACGAGTGTTTTCCTTTCAGGGAAAAGAATGAGCTTTCATCTATGAAAAATTAAGAGCTGCCTGTGTCCTTCTTTAAGTTCAAGTGTTTCTCTTCTGTTTGTTCATACTGATTTTATGGGCAGGTTGGAAATAGCCTTCTATTTTTATAGGCATAACTCAATTTGTAGTACTACGTGGTGTCAGGGTAGTTAATTTTTGAGCACCCAGGTACCACTAGAAACGTAATGAATGAGACACGATGGAAACTGATATTTAAACTTGATTTTTACTTGATTTTTTTTTCATTAGAGTGTTGATGGCACGTTGTCCTGTGGCTCAATCCACGTTCTGTTCAGTGGAGTCTTCAGTCTAGGACTTCCAAGGGAAAAAGTTGGTCCTTCCAAAAAAGGGCTAGTCATTCATAGGATCGAGGTATAGACTTGGCGAGCCGCTTAAGTACGTGATCAGAATTAAAGCCGAATGTCGCTTCATGTTGCTGCTGTTGGCCTTCACTTTTGTTAATTTCCCCGCTGCTCCGTCATGGTTGGGAGCTCTGAATCATCATTTTTTTCACTCCTAACGCATTTTTCTCCCCAAGGAGAGGCTACGTTTAAAAGTTACTTAGTTTCCTCGCAAATGCATCGGTCAATAAAACGGAGTTATGATTATTAAAACCACACAAATGACACCAGTCTTACAGATCTGGACTATTTCTGAACACGTGTTCATCACGTGCAGATGTCATCGGGATACGGATCATCTGCACTTCGTGCTCTGATGAGACGATCAGCTGAGACAGGGACGAGCTCCAAAAGAAAAAAAACGTACAAGGTCAAGGTTTTGTTTTGTTGTTGGTTTTTGTGGGCTTTTTGTGTTTGTGTTATTTTTTGGTTTGTGGTTTGTTTTTTTTTTTTAAAAAGAGCGCGAAGTTGACAGGTGGCAGCCTGCAGAGCTCTCTTGCTGCCTGACCTCTCTTTTTCTTCTCTGTCACTCCTCTTTCGTGGCTGTAATTTTCACTCGGGTAGTTTTAGAAGAGCGATTTAGTTCCTCGCCTGTGTAAATGTGCTGGTAATTCCTGGAAGGTAAATGCTTGAACCGGTAGCGAATAACTTGGCTACAAGTAGAATTTCTGAAGGAAGAACAACAACAGCAGGAAGCAAGTAGCGAGTTACCACAAATTTGTGTGTGTCAAACACATCAAAGTTTTATTGCCAAACATTGTTTGGCAATGTGTTCCAAATGGCTCGTTTTGGTAAGCATAAATTTTCAGGAAGTTCAGGGTTGTGTGTGGAAAAACGTGCCCCTCTGTCTAGGTGTCCTGCTACGTAAATAGCATCAGTCAGTAGCACATCCAGCGGCAGGGCTGTTGTTCCCTGCTCTCGATATTGCCGTAGTAGTGTTGTGATATTTTGACCTAAGAGGCGGGTTTAGGAATGGAAGGAGAATGCCTGCGTTCTGTAAGGGCTACGAATGCCGACCCTTTTCTCTGCCTGCTGCTTTCCTGTGCGTGAGATGAAACTGTATTTTTTTTCTCCCTTGTTCCCGGTAGAAATATTTCTGAAGCTGTCGCTGCTGTGGGTTTGCAATTTGCGTTACTGCGTTTTTGTAGAGTTCTAGTCACGGATCGTTTCTGCCGCGGCAAAGTGTCAAGATACGGTTTTCAGTTTAAAGCTTCAGAAGCTGCATTCGCTGAAATCGGAGTAGGTGAAGCTGGTTGTTGTGGTTTAACCCGGCAGGCAGCTAAACACCACGCAGCTGCTCGCTCGCTCCCCCTGCCCCCAAAGTGGGGTGGGGGAGAGAATCGGAAAAAAAAGTGAAGTTCGTGGGGTGAGGTAAAGACAGTTTAATGGGACAGAACAGGAAGGGGAAACAATCATAACGATAAAAGAATATACAAAATAAGCGACGCACAATGCGATTGCTCACCGCCCGCCGACTGATGCCCAGCCGGTCCCCGAGCGGCAGTCGCCGCCGCCCGGCCAACTCCCCCAGCTTATGTACTGAGCGCGACGTCATATGGTATGGACTGTCCCTTTGGCCGGTTTGGGTCATCTGTCCTGGCTAAGGTCCCTCCCAGCTTCTCGCTGGCAGGGCATGAGAAGCTGAAAAGTCCCCGACTGGCGTAAGCGCTACTTAGCCACAACTAAAACATCAGCGTGTTATCCACGTTTTTCTCGTCCTAAATCTAAAACACAGCGCTATACCAGTTACCAGGAAGAGAATTAACTCTATCCCAGCCGAAACCAGGACACTGGTCTTGCGCATGATCCTGCTGTGCTCGCAGGGGTGCTCAGTGGCTCCTCATCAAAACAGCGAGGTGTGTGTGGACGTCCGTAGGGTTGCGCTAGGGGTCTGGGGGCGTTATGTATTTTTGCTGTTGGAAGACGGAATAGAGCGTGTGCCTGTTAAATCTAATGATGGTCGAAGGTTGGGAGGGACCCTGAGCAGGTTTGGTGGCACAACTGCAGTTTTCAAAGATCTCGACTGTTTGGAGAAACGGCCTGGAAAAAAGGATTCCTCTTTTGCAGCGAGTTTGCGAGGACAGACGGGTCGCCGTACTCTTTAACAAAAATACTCAACTTGGGACGTATAGGGTGAGGAAATCGCGGCTCTACTTAGGCTTGAGAAAACGTACGTAGGTGTCTGTGCCTGTCACCTGCGCGTCTCTAGGCAAGTGAGTTCTAGCGAAACTAAAGCTGCCGATGAGCCAAAAAAAAAAGGCACGGTTGTCTAAAACATGCAGAAGCTCTAGTGGCCTGTCTCAACAACTGCACCAAAGATGATGCCAAATACTTTCTTCTCCACTCAGTTGTAGTCTTCACAGAAAAGGAAGCTTTGTGCTAAACGTGTTTTTGTGTTTGTTTTTTTTTTTTTGCCTTTCCTCTCAGCAGAATGTCAACTGCCGTGAAAGTACGAGACGGATGGAAAGGATCCATAGTGGTCTGCAAGTACAAGGTATGCCTGTGGTATGTGTCTGCATTTTTCCTAAGGTGCTTGTAGCGTGGACTTTACAGTTAACACGAAGAATGTGGCAGCTCTCCTTCTATCTGATTTTTTAACATGAAATATTTTAACACAAATACTAAAAATAAAGGTCTGTTCTGGAGTGTGGTACACCTATTCAAGGCTTGTTTTCCTTCGTCTATTTTCTCTTCCTGAAAGCAGAGTCTTCTGTTTCTGTGTGCTTGCTATTAAAGGGTGCTGTGAAAATAATGTTGGACTAGAAGAGGAAAGGAACCGTTTGTAAGAGTTCGGATGTTCGGGAGAAACAGGCTTTGTTTTCATGATAAAAGCTTTATGCTTTTTCAGTCAGTGTTTAAAATACCTTACAGGAGCACTCGAAAACCTTACTGAGATACTAGCATCTGTGCTAAAAGCAATCAAGGTCAAAGAAGAGGCGTGGACAACACGGGACAAATCGGCGTCGCTTCGGTGTGTTTTCCAGGCTTTCCCGAGAAGCGGTAGCAGCCTCGTAACTAGCGACAGAGAGTCCTGATGTGTTTTTGGTGAGTTACTGCTACTATCGCGTCCTTTTTCCTTAACCTGCAGCGCGTAATTTTGACTTTGGTTGGAAAGAGATTTTCCAGAATGGAAATCTTTCTCATTCAAAGGAGTTGCCTTTTACGAACTTCCCATCAGAATGGATCTTCAGCGATGACGTGCTTGGCAGTAGAAGTCATCCGCAACGAGACTTTTCGCTCTCTCTGGAAAAAAAAAAGGGGTAAGTCGATTTCCTTGCAAGGACCCAAGCGCAGCACATCTTCCAATAGTCGACGTATGGCTGATCTTTGGTTCTCGGGTGTAACGGTCGAGAGATCGTAAAGACGCGTTCCTCTGCACGCTTGGGTACAGCCAACAGCATTAGCAAACCTGCCAGTCCTTTTTGGTAGCCTTATGTATTGCAGCACCGGGGATTTGATATTCCCCACTGCCTGCCCCCCCCCCCCCCAAAAAAAAGTAAAACCGTATGGGAGATCTCTTATCTCACTGATTTTTCTATCATAAATGAAATTTTAAAAAGAAAGTTAAAATTGTCTAATTTCCAAACTGACTTGCATTGTTTAAACTGCAACTGCCAAATAGCTGTAGCGTATAATTTATTAGGTGTACTTAAGCAGTTGGGTAGTTGCTCTAAACGTTTAAAAAGAGAGGCAGCTGAACGTTACGGGTTTTTTTCCCAATCTTTTGGCAGAGTGCTCTGAAGTACTTTATTTCTGTCTCGCTTTCGACGGCGCGTTTCCCCGGCAGTTTGGTAGCATCGGTCTCGGCGCAGCTGGCCAGGCGTCCCTCCTAGTCATGTCACACACGCAAAACCCCTGGTCAAACGATAGCTGTGTAGCTTGGGGGTAGATAATTTAACGGTATGAATTCACAGCTACGCAATTTCAATTAACGCAAAAGGAAAATCAAATATTTTTATAGTATGAGTCTTCTCATTGTACGTATGTAAGTGTGCGCACGCCTTTTTAGCATAAAATGAATTGCTGAGATTTGTTCTTTCTTTTTCATTTTACTCTTCCAAGTTTTACACTTCACTTCCAGCTTTATCGGCCAAGCGAGCGAGATGCGCAGCAGCAGCAGCAGCAGCGCAAGGGCTGGAGCTGTGGCGGCGGATCCGTGAGCGTAGATGCTGATTACGGCGCGCCCTTGTCCTGCAGCCTCACGGGGTTATCTCCCGGCAGCGGTGCTGTAAGGAAGGGACGAGGCGTTTTCCGACACCAGCGAGAGCGTTTACTTCTCTGCTAAGGACGTGTTCAGAATCGCGTCAATTAGTCCTCACGTTGATTTTAAGCGTTCGAATCGCTCGAGCTTTTAAAGGCCGTGTTGTATTTCGAGCTGACCCCTTGGCCTGGCATCCTCCTTTAGCTCGACTGCTACCCTCTCCCTTATCCTGACCGAATTCCTCTGCTGCCTTCGGTGCTGTTTTTTTTAATGTGCTGAAATGCCAGTTGGGATTTTTGTTTTTCAGATGCCTCGCTGTGAGCGTCCCGTGGTGCTCGGGAGAGACCCCCAGCCCAGGTTTGCCTGCCGGTCGTTAGGCGTGCTGAGGGTAAGGGGCCGGCTGCCAGCCTGCGGGACGGGGGCTGGGGGGGGGGCTGCAAGCGTTTGGGGGGGCCGCCCCTCCTTTATCTTTCTAGCAGAGCCCCCCTTTTTGGCGGGGGTGCGTGCGTACATACGTAAATGGTATTATTAAAGTAACGAGCTGCCGGCTGGGGCCGTTTCCCTCATGTTGTGCCTTTTTGGGGGGGTGAATAAAAAGGGGGGGTTGGGGGGCCTGGAGGGGTGATGATGTCATTTGGGGCACCCCAGCATCACCACGGGGGTGATGATGCCGTGGAGGAGCAGGTGAGTGGGGAATGGGAGTCCCCCCGCAAAAAGGGGGTCACAGCCCAAAAACGCCTGATAATTCATGGGGGGGTTCAAAAATTTTTAAAAACTGTAAATATATCTGTGAGGCCTCGAAATAGAGAAAAATCTCTCCTTGTTCTATATATTGAAAAATAACATTCGTTGATATGTAGAAAAGGATTTCAAAATAAGAACCTATATCTGCCCTATTATGTAAAGGATTTTAGAGTATAAAAAAATTCGGAAGACGTATATAGGGTTTTAAAATACAAAAATAACTCATGTCTATATAAATTAAAAAAGAAAGAACTTCCAAATGCAAAAAGGATGATATATTTTATATATGAAGGAATTTGAAATAGAAAAAAGTCTGAATAGAGCTATCTACACTTACTACGTGTTACATAGAGAGTCTAAATAGATATATGTAATATAAGAAGTATATATATAAATGTAAATAGATATCTAAGTCTAAATAGATATAAGTGTAAATGGATATCTAAGTCTATAAAGACACAGGTGTAAATATATGTAAGTGTAAATAGAGAAGTCTATAAAGACATTTAAGTGTCAAAATACGTAAGTCTGAACAGATACATAGTCTGAATAGCTATTACATGTAGTAAGTGGGAAATAGGGGGGAAAGTGGGAAATGGGGAGGAAAAAGTGAAACATAAATATGTTCCCTAAATATATGTATATGTATGTGTAAATAGATACATAAGTGTAAATGTCTATGATAGATAAGGTTTTTAACATGCAAAGAAACCCTGTTTATAGAAAGGATGTAAAAAATTGACACCATCTGCTGCCCCCCCCCCCCCGCCCCCGAAACACCTCTCTATTGAAGATATAAAAGCGCTTTCAAAAGCTGCCTCTTCCCTGTTCTCCTCTTCCGCCTTTTCCCATCCTAATTTGGGGCCAGTTCCGCCACTTTTCCGTCTTTTCCCATCCTGATTTGGGGCCAGTTCTGCCAATGGGGAGTTTCCCCTGCGGGGCTGTGCACACAGAGTGGGACCTGCTGCCATGGCATAAAAATACCCTCAAACCCCTGAATCAGGGTCTGCAAGGGTGGGGCGGGGGGAACAAAAAACAAATCACAATTTTGGGGGAAAAATACCCAACTTGGAGCTCCTGGGAAAGCCAAATCCACCTGGATTTGGGCAGCCGGAAAGCACAAAAGCCCCCATTTTCATGCACAAAACCAAAAGCAAAAATCACCAATTTTTATGTTGTGGAAAAGCGCCGAAAAACCTCCAAGTTGAATATTTTGGAAAAGAAAAAAAACCCCATTTTCATACTATGGAAAAGCAAAAAACCTCCCAATCTGGGGTGAAACATCAGCGGTTTGAGGGGCATCGCTCGGGGTTATCCAGTGTGGATTATCCAGTTGAGGGTCAGTTATCCGGAATGGATTATAGGTTGCGGTTTGTCCCAGGAGAGTTATCTGTGTGGATTGTCCCAGGTGGAGCCCCTGGTGTAGGTCATCCCCATGCATGCCCCTCCCCATGTCTGCCCCCCGTTTCCCACACGAGGCTTTCCCCTGCACCCCACTCTCCCTCCTGCGTTTTGGGTTTGTGCTGAAAAGGGCGTTGATGACGCAGGGGTGTGTTAGTTCCTGCTGAGCAGCGCTTGCTCAGCACCAGGGGCTGTTCTGCTCCTCGCCCCGCCCTGCCAGCGAGCAGGCTGGGGGTGCACAAAGGTTTGGGAGGGGACACAGCTGGGAGAGCTGACCCCGACGGACCCAGGGGATGTTCCTGACCGTATGATGTCATGTAGTAGAACTAGGGGGGAGGTTGGCCGGGGGTCCGCTGCTGGGCCTCACTTCAACTTCAGTTTAAAGCCTCAGAAACTGCATTCACTGAAGTCGGTGTAGGGGGAACTGATTGTTGTGGTTGAACTCAGCAGGGAGCTTAACACCGCACAGCCGCTTGCTCGCTCCCCGCCCCACGAAGTGATTGGCTGCGGAGGGTATTTCAGTGGGGCGGGGGGTGGTCCTGCAGGCCCCGGGGAGCGGTACTGGGGGGCTCCAGGCAGGGGAGGGGCTGTGAGCATCTGGGGAGTGGGGCTGAGGGGGGTGTGAGGGCTGTGTGCCCTAGAGGGGCCGGGCAGTGGGGTTGGGGGAAGCTGTGTGCATTAGGGGGCCGGGGAGTGGGGCTGGGGCAGGATGCAGGCCCCTGGGCGGGGTGTTTTTGTGGGTCAGGGACAGTTTGTGGAGAGTGTTCGTGTGAGGGAGGGACAGTTTGGGGGTGTCTGAGGCGCAAGGGGGCTGTTTAAGGGTCCATGTGAGGGAAGGGGCAGTTAGTGTGTGTGTGTGGGGTGTTCGTGAGGGGAGAGGTGCAGTTTGGGGGTGGATGTGGGGGGGGAAAGGGTAGTTAGTGAGGGGGAGGTGAAGTTTACGGGTGACCGGGGCGGCCGAGGGGCCGTTTAGGAAGCGGAGGGGCAGCTGGGGGAATCCACGTGGGTGCGGGCAGTCGGCGGGTGTTGGTGTGGCGGAGGGGCAGTATTTTGTGGGTGACTGGTGGGGAGGAGGAGCTGTGCTGGCTGCACGCCTGGCAGAGTTTGGGGGCGTGGTGTGGGGAAAGGGGGCAGGGCTTCAGCGCCACCTGCGTGGAGCGGGACTACAGGTCCTTCGGGGGGGCGTGACTTTGAGTGTTTGGGGCGGGGTTACGAGGCGGGGGCGTGGCTTGGCGTGCTCGGGGCGGGCCTGCGGGCAGGTGGTGTGGCTTCGGGCGCTGCCTGCATCCCTTGCAGTAGCTTTGGGTGGGCGGGAGTAGGTGTTTTTGGGGGTTTTGGGGAGCTGCTCATCTCCTCCGCAGTAGCTTCCCCGGGCAGCATGGCAGAGGGCTGGCAGGACTGCCCCGTCCTGGGACCGGGCTGGAAGTGGCAGAAGGTTGTATGGAAATCTGGGACCTCATGTGGGCGCACTGATACCTACTACAAGAGGTACTGCTCCCCCACCCACACTCATCCCCCCTGAATGCCTGCGTTCCTCCAGTCCCTCCCCCATACCCCCCAGTCCCTCCCCTGCCTAAGATTTTTACCCCCTCAACCCTAAACAGGACCCAGAGATCCTCCCCACAAGTTGGCTTTGGGAGTGGGGCTGGCTCTAGCCACACCCGTTTCAGGTCTAGAGCCCGCCTCCTGGGTCTAAGCCCTGCCCCCTGCCAGGTTTGGGCTCCCCTCTAAGCTTGGACCCCCCGGGTGATTCCATAGCCCCCCAGGAGCGATTTCAGGGCCTCCCCAGGAGCTTCTCCCCTCGCCATTTTGAGCCACCCCGGGGCCGTTTTGGGGTCCCCTCACTTCCAGGGATACCCCCCCTTCCCACCAGTGGCCCCTTAATCTCTGCTGCCTGTTTCAAGGCCCCCCCCTCTCCTAGACTGTTTGGGTCCTGACGGGGGCATTTTGGGGGCCCCTGGGGTATGTTGAGCCCCCCCAGGTTTTTGGGGGATTCCCCATGGATTTCATTCTCCCCACCTCATTTCCACTTGTCCTTCCCACTGCTTCTGCTTGGATTTTGGCATCCCCTCCTGATCTCCAAGGTTTTGGGGACCCCTCCATCTCCCCTCCTCCTTGATTTTTACCTCCTACTGCCCCATTCCTGCTCCTGCCTCCTGCTCTTTTCCCTTGAATTTTGGGGGTCCCACCATGGGTCAGTGATGCCCTCCAGGTTTTTGGGGGACACCCCTGGGGTTTTGTTGCTCCCCCCTCCCCCCCCCAGTTTTGGGGGACCCTGACCACTTCCTCCCCCCTTGATTTCATGCTCCACGCTGCCCCATTTCCACTCCTCCATCCCACTGCTTCTCTTTGGCTTTCTGGTTTCCCTCAGGGGGCAGTGACCCCCGCTAGGGTTTTGGGGACCCCCCTGGGGTTTTGATGTTGCTCCTAGTTTCAAGGATTCCCCCCATCTCTTCCCCACATTGATTTTATTCCTCCCTTCCCATTTTTGCTCCTCTTCCCCAACTGCTTCCCCTTGGTTTTTGGGGTCCCTGGGGTTTTGGGGACCTCCCAGTTTTGGGGACACACCCTATGTTCTTCTGCTCATTAATTTCACCCCCCACTGCTGCTATTCTGTCTTGACGTTTGGGGTCCCCCATGAGCCCCCCCCAGGGGTTTGGGGTTTTCTACCTGCCAGGGCTGTTTTTTGCCCCTGCCCCTTCAACCAGGGCTGGTTTTCTCCCCCATCAAGGCTGATCTTCCACCATGTTGGGGTTGCTTTTCTCCCCCTGCCATTATGCGGGCTCATTTTCCCCCCCCCCCAGGTTCAATTTTTGCCCCATGCTACATCTGGGGCTGGTTTCCCCCCCTACTGGGTATGTTTTTTACCTCCCCCACTGCAACTGCTGCTGTTTCCCTCCTGGCAGGCGCAGCTGAAGCTGGCGGAGGAGACGGTGCAGCGGCAGGCAGCACAGGCGGCCAAGCTGTGGGCGCAGGCAGCTGCCCAGGAGCAGCGGCTGGGGCAGCAGCAGGAGGAGCAGCTCCATGGCCTGGAGATGGAGCGGCGACACCTCCATAACCTCGGCCAGGAGCTCAAGGTGAAGCCCAGGGGGGGTTTGGGTGGGGAACGAACCATCTGAATTCCCTCCTTGTACCACTAAAATAACAGCTTCTGTCCTTCCTCAGGGCAACATCTGTGTCTTCTGTCATGTGTGGCTGGTGCTGCCCGAGGAGGAGCAGAAGGGCCTGGAGCATCTCTACTTCCCCCCAAGGGCAACAAGGTGCTGGTGCTCTCCAAGGCAGGGGAGGTGAGTCGCTTTGGGGGTGTCTCCCTGTCGCTTACCCCTATTTTGAGGGGCTGAGGGTGTCTCTGCTGCTAACGAACCCCTCAGCTGTCCTTAGTCCCCCTCTGATGGGCTCAATGAGATTTTTTTAGGACAAACGGGGGATTTTAGCTGCTCCCACTCGCCCCAGGGGGGGTGAGGACAGAGTTGGGGACCCCCCAAAACCTCCTTTTACACCCTCCAAGTCTCATGTGGGACATGAGCAGCGAGACAATGTCTTGGATCCCGAAACCAGGGGCGTGACCCTGTGCGTAGTGCAGCAGGTCTTCAAGGGCGCCTGGGAGCTGGCAGAAAAAGGCTGGAAAGTGAGGTTTAAAAAAAAAAAAAAAAAAAAAAAAAACCAAACAAAAAAACAAACAAACAAACAAACAAAAAAACCCACCAAACCAAAACCAAAGCGCTAACTCCATTTTGGGGGCATTTCTGGGTTTTTTGGGGCTTGGTGTGATGCTGGCGGGCAGTATGCTTTTACCGCCAGCTTCCTGGAGATCTACAACAAATCTCTGTGGGATCTGCTAGCCGGCCGGCTGAAGCGCAGGGCCAAGCTGGAGATCCGGCAGGCCAACGAGGAGGTGCATGTCCCTAACCTGTGCTGCATCCCCGTCGCCTCCGAAGAGTGGGGTAGGGGGACCCTGATTCCCCCCTTTAAAGCTCAGATTGGCTGTGTGGGTGGTTTTGGGAGGTAACAGGGTGTCTGTGTCCCCCCGCAAGGTGCTGGGGCTGCTGCAGATGGCAGCCGCCAACCACGCAGTGGCCCAGACAGCTCTGAATGACGGCTCATCCTGCAGCCATGGCGTCTTCTAGCTCTGCATCCAGGGCTCCAACACTGCCCGGGACCTGTGCTGCGCCTGTGAGTGGGGGCGTGGGACCCTTTATGGGGGGCCACCCTTTAGAGGCTGTGGTTTGGGGTGAGCCTTTAGTGGTCACTGCTTTGGGGACACTAGTTTGGGGTGGGCCTTTAGGGGCCACTGGTTCAGGGGCACCCTTTGTGGAAGAGCTTTTAGGGGCCACCCGTTAGGAGCTCCTGGTTTGGGGTGAGTCTTTAGGGGCCGTTGCTTTGGGACCACCTGGTTTGGTGTGAGCCTTTGCAGGGGCCACCCTTTAGGGGCCAGTGGTTTGGGGTGAGCTTTTACGGTAGGGACCACCTGATTTGGGGCTAGCCTTTAGGGGCCACTGGTTTGGGGCCATGGGTTTAGGGCCAGCAGTTCGGGGTGAGCTCTTTTGGGCCCCTCGTTTAGGGCCATGGGTTTGGGGTCACTGGTTTGGGGTGAGCCCTTTTTGGGTTCTTCCTCTTGGGGTGAGCCTTTTAGGGGCTCCGCTTTCAAGGCCACGGGTTTGGGCTGAACCTTTTGGGGCCATGGGTTCAGGGCCCCCCTTTTGGGGCCACCAGTTTGGGGCAAGCCTTTTCAGGGTCATGAGTTTGTGGCCAGTCGTTTGGGGTGAGCCCTTTTTGAGACCCCTCTTTCTGGAGTGAGCCGTTTTGGGGCTCTGTGTTTGGGGCCCCAAATTTGGGGTGAGCCCTTTTGGGGTCCCCCTTCTCGGACCACTGGTTTGGGGCCACTGGTTTGGGGTGAGCACTTTTTGGGGCCCACGGGTTTGGGGCCACTAGTTGGGGTGAGCCTTTGGGGGGGCCCACCTTTCAGGGCCATGGGTTTGGGGTGAGTCTTCTTGGGGTTTCTCTTTTGGGGCCACCAGTTTGGGGTGAGCCCTTTTGGGGTCCCACTTTCTGGGTCACAGGTTTGGCGTCACCAGTTTAGGGTCAGTCTTTTTGGGGCCCCCTTTTTTGGACCCACAGGTTTGGGGTGAGCCCTTTTTGGGCCCCCCTGTTTTTGGGGTGACCCTCCTCTCCCCCCACAGCGGTGCTGAGCCTGGTGGACTTGGCAGGCAGCGAACAGCTGGACGAGTTGCTGTTGGGCGGGGAGCAGCCGCATGAGTCGCAGGCTATCAATGCCAGCTTCTCCACCCTGGGGCAAGTCATCATGGCCCTTGCCAAAAAGGTACGGAGAGGCTCCTGGGTTTGTGGGGGTCCTCAGGGCCCTCGCCTTAACTGCCAGGGTCCCCGCAGGAGCCCCATGTCCCCTGTTGCAACAGCAGGCTGACCTACCTCCTGCAAAACTGCCTGGGGGGCTTTGCCAAGATGTGATTGAAGGGCTTGGGGGGGTATTTTGGGGGGCTGGGAGTTTTGGGGGACCCCACTGACACCCCAATGTATCCTCAAGATTGGTGTTAGTGAATCTCGCTCCCCTGGAGAAGTTCACCGAGTCCTTCACCTCCCTGCGCTTTGCAAGCAAGGTGGGGGGGACGGGGGCTGGTTTGGGGGTGGGGGGTGGGCTGGTTTTGGGGGAGGGGGCAGGTTTTGGGTGGCTTTGGGAATGATTTGGGAAGGGGGAGATAGAAAATTTTGGAGGGGAGGTTTGGGGGACATAAAGATGGTTTTGGGGGGTGGGGGTGATTTGGGAAGGGGGAGATGGGAAGTTTGGGGGGTGAGATGGTTTTGGAGGGCAGGGGAGCATTTGGGGGAGCATAGGAGGGTTTAGAGGGATGGGGGCCAGTTTTGGGGGCAGATGGGGGTGATCTGGCAAGGGGGATATGGGAAGTTTGGGAGGACTGGGGCAGTTTTGGGGGATAGGGATGATTTGGGGGCGCACAGTTAGAGGAGGGGGAGATTGTTTGGTGGGTCAGGGGGCAGGTGGGTGTGATGGTTTGGGAGGCTGGGGGTCTGTTTTGGGGGAACCGGTTGGGGGGGACAGGGGTAGGATTTGGGGTGGTGGTTGGGGGGATTTTGGGGGGTCTGTGGGCGGTTCTGGGGGTCCAAAGTTCCCTCCCACTCCCCTCTCCACAGTTGAGTGAATGCGTGGTGGGCATGGCCCATGCCAACTGGAGGTAGCCCCTTGCTCCCCTGGCAGCAAAATCCATAGGGCGAGCCTCTTCCCTTTGGACATCTACTGTCTATAAGCCCCGCCGGCACCTATAGCAGCACCTATTTTTTTATTTTTAAGGATTTGATGTTTTTCTCAGTATATATTAGGGCTCCAACCCTGAGGATTCATAATAAACCTCAGAATTGGTTTTTGATATGGGTAATAATTAATAAAAAAAAAACTTAGTAGAGGCAAAATAAACAGTTAAAAGGGATAAAATAAATAGTTAATTTAAATTCTGGTTGTTTTGGGTCACGCCTTGCCGTGGTCCTTCCCATTTTGGGTGGAAAATGGTAATATTTAATTCTTATATTTCTAAGTTCAGGCGGGAGGACAGCGGAGTAGGGGCACAGGAGCCGCAATTGAATGCCCCGATAAAGATATGTTGAATTTTGCTTAAAAAAAAAGCAAATTTTTTTTTTACGATCACAATTCATGTGTGTTTTATACCCATCTGGGGTGTTTTATTGTCGATATTGATTATATATCACACTGAGGACTCGTCGACTTTTAATTAAGGTATGACGAGTACTGTTTCCTCACCAAATCGTCGCAAATGACCCCAAGCCTGCCAGGATTTCTCTGCTTTCGGCCTCAAAATCTGGGTTATAGGGAAAAAGGAGTAATATGTGCATAAATATACGCATAAATATACCCTAATAAATACATATATGCACATTCAATTACTCTTTTACTCTTGTTGTTTTGCAATATCGCATTGTGTCCAAATTTATTATATCTGGTGCCTTTTCGACCCTGTTACCTGTTTTTTATTTTATTTTTGCCCCAACTTGAGCAGCTTTTGATCCTTTTTTCCCCCCATATTTCCCTTGTGAATTTAGGGGGGTTTAGGGAATTGGTGTGGCTTGGGTATCGGGGAACCGCTGGCATTAAGCTGTACCCACACTCTTCCTGCTCCCCTGGAGGAACAGTCTCCTCCAACGGGCTTGATTTCTTTTTAATTTATTGTTTCTTGTGAAAGACTCAAGGAAAATGGGGTTTTCTTTTAGTCCTATTTAATGATTTTATGGGTGGGTTAAGGGTGACAGCGAGCCCAGCACTTCCCCAGACCCTGTGCTGCCTTGTTTTGATCAATATAGTATTAATTATGATTAATAATTTGCCCTCATGCCTCTGGAAACTGGCACTGGTAAAGTCGAAATACGCCCCCCGCTTTCACCTTGAGCCCCTGCAGCCTCCCTGCCCGGCGGCATCATCGTGCTGGACGATGAGGACGAGGGGGTCTGCGAGCCTCCACCCGGCACGTCCAGAGGATGCCACCTCGGGGTCTCTGTTCCCCCTCCATCATCTCCATGTTGCTCCCTGGGTGTCTTCATCCCCCTTGGTGTCTCAGTGCCACCTCGGTGTCTGTGTGTCCCCTCGGTCTTTCCATGTCACCTTGACATTGCTGTCTGATTTCAGCATCTCCTTGTTCTCCTGCAGTATCTCTGTGTCTGCCTTGGTGTCCCCATACCACCTTGGTGTCTCTGTCTCCCCTTGATGTCTCTGTCCCCCTCAGTCGTCTCCATGACACCCCTTGGGTGTCTCCGTCCCCCCCAGTGTCACCGTGCCACCTTGGCATCTCTGTCCCCCCTCTGGCATCTCCGTGTCCCCCCTTAGCATCCCCATTGGCGTCCCCCTTGATGTCTCACCTCGGCATCTCCCTTGATGTCTCGTTTCGGCATATCCACGTCCCCCCTTGGTGTCCCTGTGCCACCTCAGCATCTCTATCTCTCTGTGTCTCTGTTTTTGCTGCATCATCTACATGTCCCTGCTGGGTGTCCACATGCCACCTTGGTGTCTCCATCCCCCCTCAGCCTTTCTCTGTTCCCCCCTCTCTCACCTCCCTGTTGCCCCTGGTGTCTCTGTCCCTCTCCATCATCTCCGTGTTCCCCTTGCATCACATCTGTGTTCCCCCGAGGTGTCCCTGTGCCAGCTCAGCGTCTCCATCCTACCTGGTTGACTCTGTTCCCGCTCCATCACCTCCCTGTACCCCCTGGGTGTCCCTGTCCCCCCTCCATCACCTCCATGTCCCCACTGGTTGTCTCTGTCCCCTCTCCATGACCTCTGGGTGTCTTCTGGGTGTCTCTGTCCCCCATCATCTCCATGTTACCCCTGGGTGTCCCTGTCCCCTCCTTTGTCACTTCCATGCTCCACCTGGGTGTCCCTGTGCCGCCTTGGTGTCTCCATCTCCCTTGGGTGTCTCTGTCCCCCCTCCATCACCTGTGTGTCCCCCTTGGTGTCCCCATGCCACCTCAGTGTTTCCATTCCTCCTCCTTCACCTCCCTGTTGCTCTGGCTGTCCCTGCGCCGCCTTGGTGTCTCTGTTCTCCCTCTATCATATCTCTGTCCCCCCTTGGGTGTCTCCATCCCCCCTCCATGATCTCCACATCCCCCCTGGTTGTCACTGTCTCCCCTCCATCACCTCTCTGTCCCCCCCCCCCCCCCCCCCGGGCCCCCGGGTCCCTCTATTCCTCCTCCATCTCCTCTCTGTCCCCCCTGGATTTCCCTGTGCCACCTTGGCATCTCCCTCTCTCCTGGATGTCTCTGTCCCCGCTCCAGCACTTTGGTGTTCTTTTCAGTGTCCCTGTGTCCCCCTCCATTGTCTCTGTCCCCTCCTCGGTTGTCTCTGTCCTCCCTCCATCATTTCCACTTCTCCCCTGAGTGTCTCCATTCCCCCTCCATCACCTCCCTGTCCCCCCCAAATGTCCCTGTGCCACCTCAGGGTCTCCCTCCCCCCCGACCCCTCTCCCTTTGCAGTTCCTGGAGCTCTGCACCCGCCTGAAGGAGGAGCACCCCGAGGTCATCCCCCTCCTCTGCGGCCATCACCAAACAGCCAGCCTGGATTTCATGGTCTCAGCTGAACTCGGCAAACTTCAGGAATTTTAATTTAGAAGCGTACGCATGATTACGTTCTAAAGAAGAGGGAACGTGAGGATATGTGATATCTGAATTGCCACAAACTGCGCCCGCAAGAAGGGTGCCTGCAGCAGCACCCGCGTTGATGGGCCGGAAGCTTCTGCTTTCTGAAACAGCTGCACGTGACCTAAGACATCTCCATCTCTAAGAGCCACTCACATCTCCAGAGTTCACTCTCTTAACTTGTCATTAAATTTCTATCCCTTCTCAGAAGTTTTTATGAAAAATAAAGAATAGTCCAGTTCAAGACCTATTTTATTCCTATGATTTGGGTACTTGTGAATGTTCCTTCAATAACGTGAATAAGGATTGCAAATGCGTATTGATGGTCATTATTGAGTACAGAGTAATTAAAAGCGTAATTAAATACATTCAGATTAAAAGCGTAATTAAAATATATTCAGATAATTACTATAGCCAGAAACCACATCTGTATCCCAATTCACGTTTAAACTTTTTCCTTGATTTGAAATCAAGAGATCTATAATCTAGAAAAATACTTATTATTGGGCTTTTATCATTAAATAGTTATCAATAAGACTGCAAGCCTGTCAAAGGCAATTTGCAATACGGTACACATTTTGCAAAAGCTGGGGGAGGGAACTTCAAGTGCTTAAATTGGATGTTTAAATCAGGTAGAAAAAGGCAATTAAAAGTGTTCCGAAAATCATGGCCTCAAAAAAAAAAAAACAACCAGCCTTCAGAATGGTTTCACTTTTATACTGTAAAGTGAATGTTTTCTGTCTTCTAACTAAACATAGGATTCCTTTTCCACTGAATATTGCAGATGTCATGAGAAAGCAAACATAGACTTTATTCTTCAAATTGAATCACTCGGTACCAATTTTATTTCTCACACTGTGAGAGACGCTCCCCTGCTCCACGCTGCTGTCCGCTGGTAACGGCAATGCGGGCCTGCGGGGTGGTGCCACTGCGCTCGTCGCTGCCTCCCGGTAAGGAAACGCCGCTGCCGCCCCACGTGCGCGCTGCCGGCGGGCGCTGGGCGCGCAAAGCGCGGAGCTGCAGCGCCGGTGCCGCCCCCGAGCACGCGCCGCCCGGCGGGTGCTCCCTGCTGCTGCCGCCCCGTGGCCGAAATGCGGTACTGCAGCCCAGCATTCGCTCACCGGCTTGGGGCCCTCCGGCGCGCCGTCGGCAGCCGGCGCATGCGCTTTGCGGGGGAGCAGCATGGCGGAGCGCCGGCCGCGCTTCCCGGCGGCGGCGGGTCAGGGCCGAGGTCATCGGTGAGGCGAGCGAGTCCCCTCAGCGGATGGGGCGGTGTCTCCTGCCCGCTGGCCGCTCGGGGGTAGCGGGACGGGAAGCTTCAAACTGCCCGCTGCAGCAGGCTCCCGGTCTGCTGGAGCCCTGTAGCCCCAGGTCACCCCCAAGCCCAGTCGGCAAGCTGGCCTTTGATGCGTCTCCAGAAGCCCCTGCAGAAGGAGAGGATGCGGCCAGGGGCAAGCTACGGTACTATCGGTCGCTGCTTTTTCTTTCTCTCTTCCAGAGGCTGCACTGAGGATGTGGTTGTCTGTTCCTGCCTTGGGAATGCCGTTGATGGCACCCGCTTCAGGCTTGCGTGGGTTGTCTCTGCCCGGCCTCGTTTTCCTCGCAGCGTTGGGGCAAAAAGGGACAGGCGGAGCACTTACTGGATGTGGACAGGGGCTGCCGCGGCTGAAGCTGGAGAGGCCGGAGAAAGGTAAAGAAGATGACATAGAAGGCCATGTGGCCGGCTGCTGCCTCCTGCTGCAGGCAAGAGAGAGCTTGCCTCTCCAGGTGAGGAAGGATCCCTCTTTGTAGTCCGCAGCAGGCCAGGCCGCCAACACGGACCGCAGGGTCTGTATGCGTCACCAACGGCGCGGTACGGCCGCGTAGTGCACGAGCGAGCGAGGCTACTTGTGTAGGAAGCCTCGTCTCGTCAGAGCTGCGAGATACCCACGTATTCTTTTAGGTGGAGGACAGCAAAGCGATCGGAGTTACAGAAGAGGAAGGGAGGAGAGAAGGAGAAAGAAGCGTCTGAACTGTCAAATTCTCCCGGTAGCGCCGAGAGCGAGAGCTGCGGTGAGTCCCAGGCGCTCAGGGCACTGTCTTTTCTCTTATGCATCCTGGGCCCTGCCGGCCCCTCCCCTGGTCCCCTCTGTTTCCCACGCTGCAGTGTTTTTCTTTGTTTTGTTCTCCTGTACCTCTTCCTCTATTCTTGTGTCCTGCTCCGTCTCCCTCTTTGTTTTCATTCTCTGTCTCTGTTCTGTAGCCCATCGCTGTTTTTTCCTTTTCTATCTCTTTGTCCTGATCTGCATTTGTTTCTTTTTTCCCCACAATTTCTCTGGTCTATTCTCTGGCTTTCTTTTGCTCTCTGTGCCTGTACGTGCAGCGCCGTGTCCCTGCCTTCCTTCCTCTATCTCTCCTTTCCTGCCTCCCTATCTCTTTCTGTCCTTCTGTCTCTTTCTTGCTCCTTCGTCCTGTCTTTCCTTCCCCCTGCCCCCCCGCCTCTGTCCTGCTGTTTGTCACTGGTTTTTCTTTCTCCCACTCTCTGCCTGGGTTTGTCTCTCTCTCTCTCTCCCCCCGCCCCCCCCCCCAACCTGTTTTTTCGTCTCTCTATTCGTCTGCCTCTAATGCTTCTTTCTCTATCTTTTAGTCCTGCTCTGTTCTGCTGCCCATCTCTGTCCAGTTGCCTTTCTGTTTTTTTTCCTCTCTTGGTTACTCTGCCTTTCTTCCTGTCCCTATTTTTTTCTCTCTCTATTCCTCTGTCCTGCTCTGTGTTCCCTCCCTCTCACTCCCCCAGTGTCCTGGTAATATGCAGTCCTCCTGTGTGTTACCGGCCCTTCTCCCTGTTGATTTTTTCCTCTTGCTCTATTCCTCTGTCCTGCTCCCTAGAAGTATTTTTTAAATTCTCTGTATTTTTGTTCTTCGGCCCATCACTATTTTTTTGTTCTCCATGCCTCTGTCTCCTGCTCCCCATTCTCCTCTTTCTCTCTCTGTCATTCTTTTCTTTTCCCTGTACCTATGCTTTTCTGTATCCTTGCATCCCACTCCTTCCCTCCCTCCGTCTCCCTCTGTCACGCTGTCTCGCTCCCTATCGCTCTTTTTTTATTTCTACTCTTGTGACGTGTGTGTCCCCCAACCCTTCCTTTTATGTGTCCCGGTCTTTCTCTCTACATCCTTCTATCATTCTCCTTCTCTTGCTGATCTTGCTCTTTTTCTTTCTTTTTCTCTAACCTGCTGCCCATCACTATTTTTCCTCCTGCATCCCTTTGTCCTGCTTGTCAGTCTTTCCCTTTGTTCTGCCTCCAGTCTTTCTCTGTTTTCTCCATCTCTGTCCTTTTCCCTGTACCTTTTTCTGTGTGCTTCTCAGTTCTTCTCCCTCATCTTATTTTTCTCTTTCTGCCATCCCTCTCTTTTTCTCTGTGACCCTCTGTGCTGTTCCCTTTCTTTTCTTTCTCCAATTATCTGTTGCCTTACCTGTCCCTCTCTCTCTGTCTCTCTTCCTCTGTCCTGCTCCCTGGCCCTATTATTTATTGCTTCACTTCTCTGTCCCGTTCTCTGTCTTTTTTCTCTTATCTCTTTGTCATCCATCCTCCCCGTAACTTTTTGTCTGTATATGTCCATACCACTGCTGTTTGCATCGTTTCTCGCTATATACCCCTGCCCAGCATGATTCTCCTTTGTCCTGCTTCCTGGCCTTTTTTCTCATCCTGCAGCGCTGGTTTTTCTTTCTTCCTCTCTTTATCCTGATCTGTCTCTCTCTCTTTTCCCCTCAGTCCTTCTGGTGTGTTCACTATGTTTTTTCCTCTCTCTCTCTTTCCTTATTTCTGTCATTCAATTTTTCTCTCAAGCCGTCTGTTCTGCACCCTGCTCATAATTTTCTTCCTCTTTCCCTCCGTCCTACTCCTGCGTGTAGCGCGCGAGTGAGGCTACGCGTCTAGGAAGCTTTGTCTCGTAAGACCTGTGAGACACCCATGTATTCTCTTAGGTGGAGGACAGCCAAGCGACTGAAGTTACAGAAAAGGAAAGGAGGAGAGAAGGAGAAAGAAGCGTCTGAACTGTCAAATTCTCCCGGCAGCACCGAGAGCGAGAGCTGCAGTGAGTCCCGGTTCCTCCGCGCCTGGTCCCCTCCCTTTCCCACGCTGCTGCGATTTTTTCTTTTGCTCCCCTGTATCTCCTTTCTCCATCTCGCTCTAAGCGGCTCCCTGTTCCCATGTTTTAGGTCCTCCCTCTCTCTGCCCTGTAGCCTGTGGCTATTTTTTCCTTCTCCGTCTCTCTCTGTCTGGCTCCCGGCCACTATTTTTGCGTTCTTCCCTCTTTGTCCTGTAGTTAGTGTGTGGGTATTGTCTCTGTCTCTCTCTGTCCAGCTCCCTGTCCCTCGGGCGCTTCTTTCCTTTCTCCGTCCCTCTCTGTTCGTCTTGCTGTCCCCACTTTTAAACTCTCCTCTCCTTTGCCCGGTAGCCCACTGCCGTTTTTTTCTTTCTCTGTCTCTGTCTGTCCCACTGCCTGTCTGTAATTTTTAATGCCTCCCTCTCTCTCTGGAAGTCTGTCAGGAGTTTTCCTCTTCTCAGTCTCTCTGTCCCGTTCCCTCTCCCTGTTTTTTAATTCCCTTCTCTCTGCCCTGTTACCTATCACCATTTTAATTTTCTCTGTCTCTCTCGGTCCGGCTCAAGATCCTGTTTTTCTAAATTCCTCGCTTTCTGCCCTGTAGCCCGTCACTTTTGAAGTACCCTTTCTCCGCCTCTTTCCGTCCGGGTCCCGGCCCCTCTTTTGTACTTCCTTCCTCTGTACCCTGTGGCCTGTTGCCTTCTCCCTCTTATTTCTTAGTCTCTCTCTCTGGCTCCCCACCCCTGTTTTTTCATTCCTCCCTCTCTGCCCTAGAGCCCATCGATCTCTTTTCTTTCTCTGTCTCTCTCTTTCCAGTTCCCAGGATCTGTTTTTTCAATTTTGTCCTTCCTGGCTCTGTGCCATGTTGCGATTTCATTTCTTTTGCCGTCTCTCCCCGTCCGGCTCCCGTCCAGGATTTTTTATTTTCTCCCTATCTGTCTTGTAGCCCATCGCTGTTTTTAATTTGTCTGTGTCTCTCTGTTCGCTCCCTGTCTTTATTTTTTTTTTTTTTTAAATTCATCCCTCTCTGACCTGTATGTGTCGCTTGTTCAATTTTTGTTCCCCGACGTCTCTCTGTACATCGCTTCCGGTCCTGTTTTTTACAAATTCCTCCCTGTCTGTCCTGTGGCCTATAGCGGTTTGTTCTTTCTCTGTCTCTCGTCATTCTGGCTCTCGGTCCCTATTTTTCAGTTTCTCCCTCTGGGCCCTGTAGCACAATGCTATTATTTGCTTTTCCTCGTCTCTCTCTGTCCGGCTTCCTGTCCCTGTTTTGTAATTCCTCCCTCTCTGCCCTGCAGCCCGTCACTATTTTTCCGTTCTCTGTCCCGCTCCCTGTCCCGAGTTGTTAATCGCTCCCTGTCTGCCCTATAGCCTGTCGCTTTTTTTTTTCCTTTCTCCATCGCTCTCTGTCTGGCTCCCTGTCCCTACTTTTTAGTTCTTCCCTCGCTGCCCTGCGGCCCGTCGCTATCTTCTCTTTCTCCGTCTCTCTCTGTACGACTTCCGGTCCCTTCTTTTTTGAAATTCATCCCTCTCCGTCTTGGAGCCCATCACGGTATTTTCTTTCTCTGTCTCTCTCTGGTTGGCTCCTGCTCCCTATTTTTCAATTTCTTCTTTCTCCATCTCTCTCTCTGGCTCTGGATCCCAATTTTTTAATTCCTCCTTCTCTTCCCTGTAGGCTGTCTGTTTTTTTTTTCCCCTCTCTTTATCTCCCCCTCCACCTCTGGCTCTCCGTCCCTATGTTATAATTCCTCCCTCTCTGCCCCCTAGCTGTTGCTATACTTCCTGTGTGCATCACGCCGCGTCCGGGTCCTCGTCCCTCTCTTTAATTTTTCCCTCTTCTCCCTGTAGCCCGTTGCTATCATTTTCTTTCTGTTTGGCTCCGGATCCCTGTTTTTTCCTTCCTACCTCTCTCTGCCCTGTTGGCCCCTGGTTATTTTTTTTTTCTCCTTCTTGCTCTGCCCGGCTCCAGCTCCCTATTTTTTCATTCCTCCCTCTCTGTTACGTAGTCCGTCGGTATTTTTCTTTCTCTGGCTCTTTTTCTCTGGCTCCCTGTCCCAGTTGTTCGGTTTCTTCCTTCACGGCCCCGTAGCACATTGTGTTTCTATTTCTTTCTCCACCTCTTCTTTCCCAGCTCCCCGTCCCTCACTTTTAATGCCCCCCTGCTTCCTCCATCTCACTCTTTCTTGCTTCCCGTCCCTGTTTTTTAATTCCTCCCTCTCTGCCGTGTACCCTGTCGCGTCTTTCTTTTCTCCATCTCTCTATGTCTATCTCGCTGCGCCCCATTTTCAATTCTTCTTCCTCTGCCCTGTACCCCGTCGCTATTTTTGCATATTTCTCTGTCTATTTCTCTGTCTGGCTCCCTGTCCCTATTTATTAATACCTCACTCGTCTTCCTGCACCCACCGCTGTTCCCTGCGATCTCCCCCTCTCTCTGTCTGGCTCGCTGTCCCCAGATTTTAATTCCTCCCTCTGCCCCATGTAGCCTGTCTGGATTCCTCGGTCCCTCTCTGTGTCCGGCTCCCTCTCTCCGTGTTTTAGTTCCACATTCTCTGTCCCGTAGCCCCATACTATTTGTCTTTCTCCATCTCTCTCTGTC